>NW_021940208.1:14743264-15068133 GCF_001715985.3 Manacus vitellinus | reverse complement strand
GAAGGGGGAAAAAGGAGGAAAAAGGAGGAAAAAGGAGCAAAAAGGAGCAAAAAGGAGGGAGCAGTCGTGCGGGCGAGATGGCGGTGGCTGGGTGTTCGTGCTGGTAAGCGAGGGCGTGTGCCTTGTACCGGCGGTGCGAAGCCGGGGTGAATGACAGATGAGGCGCTGGTGCCCTTTCTGCCCCACCAGGAGAGTGGGATAGCAGGGACTTGCTGCGCGCACCCCTGCCTGCTGAGGCTGCATAGGCTTTGGAGGCTGCAGCCCTGGTGTTGCTGATCTCCCTCAGTGGGAGTCCAGGCTTATCACAGAATCACAGAATATGCCGAGTTGGAAGAGACCTACAAGGATCATCGAGTCCAGCTCATGGCCCTGCACGGGACCATCCCCAAGAGTCATACCATGTGCCCAAGAGCATAATCGAAATGCTTCTTGAACTCTGTCAGGCTTGGTGCTGTGACCGCTTCCCTGGGGAGCCTGTTCCAGTGCCCAACCACCCTCTGGGTGAAGAACCTTTTTCTAATATCCAACCTAAGCCTCCCCTGACACAACCTCAGGCCATTCCTTTAGGTCCTGTCACTGGTCACCACAGAGAAGAGATCAGTGCCTGCCCCTCCTCTTCCCCTCACGAGGAAGTTGTAACTGCAATGAGGTCTACCTTCAGGCTGAACACACCAAGTGACCTCAGCCAGTCCTCATACGGCTTTCCCTTAAGGCTCTTCACCATCTTCGTTGCCCTCCTTTGGACGCTCTCTGATGGCTTAATATCTTTCTTATATTACAGAGACCAAAACTGCACACGATAGTCAAGGTGAGGCTGCACCAGTGCAGAGCAGAGCGGGAATGGCTGCTTAGCTCCTGGCTGCTGGGCTGTTTTAAATGGACTGGCCCTTTGACAGCATTCAGAATGTGAATGTAGAATGAGTTGAACTCAATGAAGCCCTTTCTACCTCTCCCACCCAGAAGGCATGATGGAGGCTTTCTGACAACTCCTACAAACTCTCCTTTCTGCAAACTCTCCTTTCCAATGAACTTGAGTAGCTTTTTTTTCCTGCTAGTTCAGAATCTGAAATATTTTTCCATTCTGCAGGTAACAAGTTATTCAGTTGTAAGCGCAGTGTCGATACCAAATGTGAGTGTCCATGGAGAAACGGAGAAATCCAGCCCTTCACAGGCAGCAAATTGTTCACAATCACTAGAAAGAGTGTACTTCTACTTACTGTGACACAAATTAGGAACTTTCCTGAAGTTAGAGATGCTCCAACATTGGTGAAACCAATCTTGGAGATCTTGGTGAAAGAACTGCCACTGCAGGGATTTCACATCATTAGTTTTACTTCTAATGAAAAGGTTAATGATCCACTTACTGTCTAGACAATTGTATGGACACAGAAGGAACTGAGTTAGGTTCTGAAGAGAATGAACAAATTCCTATACTTAGTGGTTAAGCATTTTCAAATAAACAGAATTTTTGGAGCTTCTCACAGGTAAAATTTTGAAGATGGCCAGCCACAAGGACTTCTATAAAAACAAGGAGTGCTTATTGAAATACAGCAAAAGATATGGAAAGAGATAAATGATTGTTGCAAAATTAGTAATTTTCAATTAAATAACCCCAAACAACTCCAAGGGTACAAGGGTTTTCATGTAATTATCTTATAAATGGCCTTCAAAGAGGACTTTTGCTTCAGGACCCTTGCCAGCAGGAGCTCTGCAAGAGGCTGGAATTTCAGTGAGGAATGGCATACTGTGGCACAATAGCAGCGCATCTGTTGTGAATGGCAGCTGCTGCACAGCACTGAGCATTGTGCATGTCTCACTGTTTACAGACAACTGTTTTGTATGTTATCTGTTTTCTGGAGCCACCAGTGAAATGTATTGCATGAGGTTTTCTTAGTAGAATCACGATGTATGTTTCAGATACTAGTTTTAAAGTAGTATAGTTAGACAAGTGTATTAAAATATCCCAGAGTTCTTAAAGTGTTGGCTAAACACCGAGGATTACCATATAAAGAAACATTAACACTTCCTCATCAGACAGTGAGTTACTATGCTGATGAACTAAGAGCAATGTGTAGTCTGTAATACTGAAACTTAAACATTTAAGTCCTGGTTGTGGCATATAAAAATCTTTCCTCTAAATGTGAAATGGATGAGTTAATTCCATTCATCATTGCAAGATGTTGAAAATTGCAGGGTTTATTTTGTTTTAAATCATGATGCTTCTAAGGAAGTTGAAGAAGTGAGCTGTTAGAGGAACTAGTATAGAGATTCTCACTACAACAGAGAAAGCAGAAAAGAAATATTTGGAAAGTAGTTTCAGCTGACCCCTTTGATAAGACTAAGTGGCGTGACATATCTGATGTGGAAGCAGAAATTATACAGCAATAGGAAGTTGTTATCTCCATATCTCAAATGCTAACACAATTCCCCCAGTCAACTGTGAGGCAGATCTACTCTTGTTATGACAGCTGTTGGAAACTGATGTCAGTATAACTGTGCAATGTCTTTTGATAGTCTTAACTATTACAAACCTTAAAATATGTTTATGATGTTATCTAAGACACATTATTTGGAAATGGCTCTATTTCTAATCAGAAATTGCTCAAGTTATTTTAATAAATGAATTATAAACGTGCGAGTTTCCTAGTCAGATTTGCTTGAAAAAGCATTGTGAACTTTTTGTTTCTGAAGACTTAAGACTGAGGATTAATTAATGTTTATACAGCACTTTGTAAAAGCAAAGTCACAAGTGCCAAGAATTATTACTATTTAATCTTTAAAAATCAGATCAGTGACAGACTAAACTGTCAGAGAACTGCTGTTTAAAACAACAAAAATGCTGAAAATCCTCTTCTCTCCCCATACTTAAATATGTCCAAGTGTGCTTTCATTTTAACCTCTTACATAAAGACAAGCAAAGATACTTTTCAGTTTAAATGGGTTAACGCCCATCTTTGTTTAAATATGTGAGGATATTTCCTAAAATCCTAGGGACATTTTACAAAATGAAAAAATTATTTGTTTCTGAAATGCATTTCCAGGGCCCAAATGTTGCAAATATTTTTATATGCAAATCCTACTCAGCAGTGTAATATATCTGATTAACCAGTGCTACTTCTGCGCACAACTTCACCTATTTGTGTGATGGGTCAGATCCTTGTAGTGATAGTTAATTTGTATTAGACTTGCATAGCTATTTTGACTTCTGAGAAAAAAGAATCCTTTCAGAATTTTTTAAAATTTGCTTCTCTTTCTACTTTATATCAAACAGAGGTAAGGTTTAGAAACAATTTTCCTCAGAAAATAAATGTACATATTGGAAAACAAGCAACAAGCAAGAGAAGACTGGAAAAGTAGAGAAGCTCATCAGTGAAGTATAGAATTAATGGATAAAGTCATCTTTTCAGGGTTACAGAAACATATTTTAGTGCATCATTATTATTTAGGGAGAAATACTGCATTTTGCTTTGGCTATACCTTAAATGATATTCTTCCTTAACAGCCATACACATATTATTCATGCGATGCTAATTACTTTCCTTATAACGTAATTGACTTGTTAAGTAAGAGTATGAATTAATTGGTGGCATTGAAAACTAAATGATACCAAGTCAGGCCTAGTTAATCTGTGTCTGGCTTATTATCTCTTGATATTTAGTAAATTTAAAATTTATATATACAAATTTATTTAGAAAAAACAAGTTTCACAGACTGACTAATGAAAGCTGTTTACATTTATCTGGAAGTCTTGATAACTTGATCTTACTCAGATGCAAGCAGACTGTTAAAATTTGGGTTTGCATGTTACCATGGTGCATACTGAAATATGAACATCTTGAGGGTCCCATGGACTGATAAACCTCTCAAAGAATAGTTTTCAAACAATGATTAGCACCTATCAGTTATGCGTAATTTTAGTTGTAAGTTGTTAATAAACAAGTGTAGTTAAGATTTATGTACACTTAAATTTAGACTCAAGAATATATGTCAGTATTTCAGAAGATCTCACTAGCCACCATTAAGACTAGATCTTCAAAGAGCTCAGTGTCTGGAATGTTAAACTTCTTTGCAAGTCTGGTCCCAATTATGGGTTCTAAGTTCTTCTGAAAATCTAAATTATATTTAAATACCTACAGAAGAAACTTGAGTCTTATTTTAACAGTCTGACTCCAGCTGCAGGCACAGAACACTCATGGATTTGGCCCAAATTCACACCCTTTAAAACTACAAATGTATAGTGAATAATCCTAAATCTTCTAATGATTGTTCCTTTATAATCAATTTCTGGAGTACATATCTTAAAATTTCTTAAACACAGTACATTTTCATAAATATGAATTTGAGGAAGAGAATACAAAACACCATGAGTGGAAATCGCATCACTAAACTGCAGCAAAACTTTTATGAAGTCCAGTAAAACCAGGTGTTTTCGCTAGACAAACCCAAGATTTCTTTTAATATATTTATTAAAATGCCTTAGAGGAAATCTCTATCATCAGGTTAAAATGTTGCTTTTATTTTCAAGATTTCTTTTCATATGGTACAGTTGAACTATCATCTCTTCAAAAATAAAACTATTTCCTTTTGTGTATAAGGATGTTATGTTTATAAATTTATTTCTAGTAAGTTGTGGAAGCTGAGACTTTTTTTTCCTCTCAAGTATGAAACTATTAGGCTTAAAAGTGTTTTTTGAAGAAGTCACATTTTAATAACAGCACTGAGAGCAAACAAAGTATTACAGTGTGTAGGAAATATGGTTGGTCTTTCCTTAGAAAATAAATACACCCCCTAGACATGTAATACTTGTATTCAAATATAAAATTACAAAACTATAGACAGTAAGAATGAGCAGTGTACAGCAAAATCTTATGTACCCCCAAAGCACTGAAAATTTTTTTGATTTTGCTTCAGTTTTCAGTTGTCTGTGTATTCTAGATAGTCCATTCTCAATATAGTTCTGTCTAAGAGTTGCAAATAAAATGCCACATAAATTATATAAAATCTTTTGACCTTTGTACACAGAATGATGTGCATTATTATTGATTACGTGAAGTTTATAATTTTTTAAAATCTTGCAACACAGAACTGCAAAAAAAATACAAAATCCAGTACCTGTTATCTGATGTTTTCCAGTGCCAGACTTTCTGTAGCTTAATTTCACACTGCCAGAGCTTCTGTATTAAATGCTTTTACCTCCTTAAAAAAAAAAAAAAAAAAAAAAAAAGGTATGTCAGCACAAGCCCAGACGAAACTCCAAATCCGGGAAAATAAAATTAACCATGCAGATCAAAGGCAGACGAGCACTGAGACCAAATGCCTGTAATCTGATCAGTGATCAGTTGCCGTACATCAAAGGCAGTGCTTCGGCGAAGAAAAAGAGCTGCTTTTCCAGCAGGTAGTTGCACTTTTAAATGCTGCCTTTCAATACTCTGCACTAGCTCTTTTCCCCCTTTCCTTGCTTGTGCTGAGAGAATGCACACGGTTCTGAAATGCTTGGGGTTGAGTGGCTAGATCTGTAGCTTTTGAGTTCCCAAGCTGTGTTGTGGATTGTGTGTTGGAAGCTTTCCCTAGTGCCAGCGGGTTCCGCTTTATCCCTTTCATCTCGCTGAGCTGCAGATCCCATGACATCATTCAATGCTGTGGGACTGGTTAGAGAGCTGTAATACAGCCTGTGGGGGAATGCAGCTAAAGAGCAGCAAGAGTTTGCATGATTTCTAATCAGGTTAGTCCATTGTAACAAACCCAAGGCTCACTTCAAAGTCTACATTACATTAAAGTTTCCTCCCAAGAAGAGAGAATAATGCAGCTATAAGGTTTTCTTAAAAAGACGCTTTTTAATTTTGTCAGCAAAAGAAATTTAAATTTTTCCCTAAAGTGCTGAAACTCAGACATGCAGGTCGGTTTGCTAGGCAGCTGTAAGACACGACTTTTGTTTGTCTCTTTATTGAGGTTTGGAGCAGGGGAAATGGTGTATTTTCTGCACCGGAATCGGTTTTTTGCACTGGCAAAACCAAGCACAATAGAGCATGCTCTTAGTCCCTGGTTCATATCCTCCCTGCTGCTTACTGTGTGGCCTTTTGCAAATAATTTTTTTTGAGCCTGATTCATCTGTGGCTCATGATTCCTTTACGTAAATGAGCTGTAAAGCTGCCATAAGTAACTCACAGGAGTGTAAAGGCATTTTTTAGCTAGAGTAGATTTGAAGTGGCCACCATTGTACTGTCAGCAGAGGGATGTTTTGGAGGGCATGAAAGTATATTGACAGACATTTCTCTGTGCTGCTGCAGCTCATAGTCCTTCATAGTCCCGAGGATTGCTGGAGGGTCCTCTGTGGCCCTGGAAAGCAGAGGAATCCTCAAGGCTGCCATAACTTGCTCTCTTGCAGTGCAGAAGAAAGGCAGAAGAAATGCACAACTGAATTTCATTTTCTGTGATCTGAGACGAAGCTAGCTTTTGGCACAGAGATTAATTCAGCCCTCTGTACTTCAACTGTTAATAAAACATACAAATATCAAGCAGGACGGCTTTTAGGATAATCAGCCATATTGAAGATGTCACTGAAGTTCTCGTCAACATATACCCCATACTTTGAGCATACCACATGTGCAGATGAAAGTGATACAAGCCTGTCAACTGCTAGACTCCTGCAAATATTTGCACGCTGAGTAATCGAGAATTCATTTGAAAGGCTAAAGTAAAAAGAGGCACTATGCTAGACGCAGTTGCCTTAAGCATTAAAACAAAAGCAAACAATCAGCGGATAATGGTTACTGGATAATCGAGTGCGGGAGCGATAAAGCGTCCTGCAGAGATCCGTCGTTGTGGTCCCTGTGTGTGGGCTGTAGCCTCCTCCCCCTCCGTGTGTGTCTCCCGCTCCTTGTCCCCTGCAGTCCGGGCGCTGCCCGCTGCCCCCGCCGCGGGCGCCGCTCTGGGATGATGCTCCTGCGGCTCTCGGTAGGTTAGGGAGCCTTCTGCTGGTGGGATGGCGCGCTGTGGGCAGCACCAGGCCAGCAAGGAGCGCTTTGCTTTCCAGTGGTAGTAATGAACATTTCCAGAAAGGTTTGAGAACCTTACAAAGGGTGCTATAGAATGTAATTTTATTGCTGGCTGGACACAGTGTAAATGTTGTTTTGAATCACCTATCCAGGCGGGCCTTTGGGGGATGTTCTGGTAATTGAGATGGAGAAAAGATGTTGCAGGTACAAAGGAGGGTGGGACAGGTACTTTCAGGTATACACTGCTTGAAAAAAAATGTAAACAAACCATAAATTTCTCTCTTTCTCTGATTTCCGCTTCCATATATTATAAATAAAAGAAAATTATCCAGGCTGCTTACTTCTATTTTAACATTATTTTATGCTCTTCTGACATACGACTTCCCTCTATCACCAGAAAGTTTTTTCATAAGAGTGCATTTGTAGCTTTCATGGTAAAACTGGAAATACTTATGTTGAAATAAAATTTATGGGTGAGCTGTACAGAACTAAAATAACCCATTTCATTTCAAAAGTGCCTTAAGAACAATACTGTTCACAGAAAACATCTTTTAGTTCTTCAGATTTTAAGCAAAAGCAAGTCCTGATGGTCTATTAAAGGTCTTTGATCTTTCTTTTGTACATATGAAAAAAGAAGTAAGGTTAATTATTGCCAATTTAACCTTCTAAAGTTTAAGCATTACATTTTGCGTTTATGACACTACTTTTCACTGTGGAGCCTGTCAGCCTGAACTATCTGCTATTTCCTATTCTGTGGCTTCCTCACAACTTGGCCAGATGTGTGTAATAATAACAACAGTTGTCGATATAGTTCAATATTTTTCCAAAGGCTCATAATCATTTTTTCTCCTTACATAAAATGAGGATAATGTTGTGATTTGTATAAGGCACAGGACAGACTAGTACCAGAGCAGTAACAGAACCAATCTAATGTGACACTTCACTTTTACACCTGATCATCAGCTCATGCTTCCTCTTGTAGTCACTAACCCAGCAAGGCCTGATTATAATCACTGAAATTACTGGAGTGGGATCTGATCTGAAATTACTGAAATTGGGGACCCAGATTTTACTCATTGTCTAAGTATCTAAAAGATCTCCTAGAAGATGTAATTCCTGTGTGAAACCAGAGACAGGTCTCTAAAGTCCTGCAGAGGGAGATGCTGTCTTCCTAATTAATTGCTTAAATTTTTCTAAACTTAGACTTAAATTTCCTTGAGAAACATTTAATGGGTTTACCATTCTCTTTTTACTAAGTGAGGACCTGAAGCTTTTAAGGAGGTCACTTCATTGTTCTCTTAAAGTTTGGCTAGATTAGACAAGGCTACTAAGTTAGACAGGTTAGATCCCACTTTAGGAATTTTTAGAGAAATAGAACAAAGTCCAGGGCTGCTATTCATACCCAAAGTGCTTTATTGGGTTAAAACCATAAAAGACTGTCAGCTGACAGACATGAGAACTTTCTGGAGATGTTTCTTAAATGTAACAAAATCTTGAGAGAAAATTCTTTGTATAAGAAACAATCAAACCAAACAAAGGGGTTTGTACCCCTGCCCCATGTTTAACATAGTTAACATTCATGCTATGCCTCATATACTTGTATCTTATGCATCCAATGATTTATCATGTTGTTGCACCACTCCACTGCACCTCTTCCCTTTGCTTTACTGTAGTATTGTGTTAGATTTGTGTGGCCAAGTTTTGGTAGCAGAGGGCTACAGGGGTGGCTTCAGGAAGAAGCTTCTAGAAGCTTCCTCCATGTCCAGCAGAGCCAATGCCAGCTGACTCCTGGACAGACCCACCACTGGCCAAGGCCGAGACAATCAGGATGATAGTAACACCTCTGTGCTAACATATTTAAGAAGGAAAAAAGTTATTGTGCAGCTGAAATTGCAGCCAGAGAGGAGCAGTGAGAGTAACAACTATGTAAACACCAAGGCCAGCGGAGAAAGAAAGAGAGGAGGCACTCGGTGCACCAAAGCTGAGATTCCCCTGCAGCCCATGGTGAAGACCATGGTGAAGCAGGCATAGGCCTGCAGCCCATGGAGGACCACAGGGATACAGAGATTCAAGTGTAGCCTGTGGAGGATCCCACGCTGGAGCAGGTGGATGCCTGAGAGAGGGCTGTGAACCTGTGAGAAACCCATGCTGGAGCAGGGTTCTGGCAGAGACCTGCAGACCTGTGAAGAGTGGAGCCAACACTGGAGCAGGTTTGCTGGTAGGACTTATGACCCTCTAGTGGACCAATGTTGGAGCAGCCTGTGCCTGAAGGACTGCACCCTGTGGACAAGTAACCACGTTGCAGCTGTTTATGGAGAACTGTTACCTGTGGGATGGACTCACATTGGAGAAATTCATGGAGGACTGTATTCAATGGGAGGGACCCCATGCTGGAGCAGGGGAAAGACTCTTTTCCTTGAGCAGTAGCAGAAATAACCTGTGATGAACTGACCATAACCCCCACTCCCTGTCTCCCTGTGCTGCTTGTGGGGGAGGAGGTAGAACTTGGAAGGGAGAAAAGGGTGGGGGTAAGGTATTTTTCAGATTTATTTTACTTCTCATTATTCTGCTCTGATTTGTTTTAATAATAAATTCAATTAATATCCCCGATTCGAGTCTGTTTTGCCCATGATGGTATTTGATGACTGCTCTCCCCTGGGCCTTAGCTCAACTCATAAACTCTTAGTTATATTTTCTCTCCCCTGTCCAGTTGCAGAGGGGACTAAAAGAGTGGCTTTGGTGGATGCCTGGTCTCCAACCCACAAGTACATAGGAGCTCCAACATTTGCTCAGAGAAGAGGTCAGGAATCATCACAGGAAAAGCAGTGCCATCATTATAGCCCACTCACTGGCCATGCAAACACCATTTGTACTAACTGCAGCCTTTCTAAGTGTGGCATAAATGCTGGATATCCTGTTACGAATATCACACCAGCAGTGTTGGTGCAGTTGTAAGCTTTCATCATGCACATCTACTGGGGCAGCTGTCTCCTGATGATAAGTGGTGAGCTGCTGGTTTATGGAGGTGGAAGACAATTTTCAGAACCTTTCGTGGCAGGTCAGCACTGTCTCTGAAGCATTGCTTGTCTATCTAGGTCCCAGTTGATGTCAGAAGTGCTGATCATCACTCTCCTAAAGTACTAGGGGGTTATTGTTCCACGAAGCTAGTCAGTCCTGTGGTCAGGAGAGGTGCTTTAGAATACCCAAATCCCACCTCCTGCATTATCTGCATTGCCATCCTGATAACAGCTAACAACTTGTTTCTGCCGTATCACATGGATGTTGTTAGTTCCAAGTATTGCTGATACCTACTACCACTCCTTGCTACAGCGCTTGCAATCTCCTTGAGAGCTGTAAGGTTTGTTAAGAACTTCAGATACAGCACCTTTAGGCAGAAAAATCAAGACCCTTTGGCATTTCCTGAAAGACTGGCTCACAGTTATCACAGAGTATGTTGTCAGACTAACCATAATCTGCACAGTCATTGCAGAGCAGCTTGTTCTAGTTAATGCTACCTTTGAATGTAATTCCATTAGTTTTTTACTTTCAGGGAGAAAAAACCTGTGTGCCATTTATATGTTCTCCAATGGCAGGTCTCTGACCTCATGACTTGGGAGGAGAAAACACCTTTGGTTTGCCTGTCTTTGGTCCTGAATTTTTATTGTTGTTTGCCTGTGGGTTTTTTTCCCCATAGGTCTTCATAGGAGACAGCTTTGACTTGCTCCTCTGTGAGTACCATAAGATCCCAGCAAAATGGAGATTTTTGGTTCTTGGCTCGCCAGGTGGATCACTATAAGGGAAGCCTCAAGGGCATTGCCTCATCTAGATAATGTGGAAGGTTGGGAACTTGCTTTGAGGTTGTCCTCAAGGATAATGTAGATGCACCCTGTAGGAAGTAATAGCTAATTTACCTGTGATTGGGAGTCAGAAGTTGTGGTTTTATTCCTGGTTCTATTACATGGCTATGACTGGAGGCAAGTTACTTTTTCTCACTGTGTTAGATCCTCAGTTGTGTAAGTTATAGTTAAAATTAAATCAAAGGAGCAGTGTCAGTTTATGCTATATGGCCATCCAGTTCCCCCCAGTATATTTTCCTACCCCTTTTAAAATAATGTAAAGATAATTACTTGTAATACCATACCTGAGATAATGCAAAACAATTCTGCATGAATTCCAAACCAAAATAATATGGTTCTGAAACTTCAAAAGTGTCTATATTTAAAGTGTTCTTGAAGATTAATAAGAATAACCAGCATCCCTAGGGCAACAGTGTGCTTCTCTCTTACTGTGCACTGAAGTTTCACAGCCCTTAGCTGTCCTTACACACATCCAAGAGGTGAATCAACAGTGTAGGTATTGTGTCTTTGTAATTGTTCTTTATTGTTTCATTAGATGAAAACATAAAGTTTCTTCCCTCTTCTACACAGAGTTTTTCACTGGAACTGAAATGGTCCATTTTATTTTCTACCTGTTAGGGTGGGTGAAGCTGTGCACCAGCATGCAAGCTTTAATAACCTAGCATTTTTTCCAGAGGTGCTGATGGAGTTGTGTCCATGAATTGATTTCCCCCAAGGATGTTGAAGCTTGATTAGCAATATTGTTCATGTAGCTGGAACAGGAGATTCGGTAGACTCATGATTTTGTAATTTTGTATTTCAGAAAACAATGGATGTTTTTGAGCCACTGTATTTTCATCCAACTTAAATATATATATATATATATATATGTACCTAGTAGCACTCCTTTCTCTTCAAAAGACTTTATTATCCAACTTCTAAAGCATGCTATGGTTTCATCCAAGTTATGTCACATTCTGCAAAAATAGAGTATAAAACCCCCAACACTCCAAATCCAAGTTTAACTGTTCTATAGAAGATGCAAAGAAAGCAGACTAAATGAGAAGAAAAGAAATGGAGAAACAAATCTGAGATGTGCAATTTACTGATCCACAGTAGAGATCATAGCTGGCCAAGTGCCTAGTTGTTATGAAAACACATGTTTAGAAGTGTTCCCTTAAGGAAACCCCAGAAAACAATTTCTAAAAGATCATGAAGTTAGTTGCAACTAAAAAGAATGTTCTTATTTAAATGTTGTTTATAAACACATATGTGTGATGATAGAGACACTGCAATCACATTATCACATTGTCTCCAAGCATTTGCTCAGTTTTGTCCTTTAATTTTACTTTGTAGTTCAGAATTTTCCCAGTTTAAATGAAACACTCAGTCTGTTTTTATACCACTTTTCCCTTCCTCTTCCTTTTGTCTGCCAATCTTAAGCAGAATTAAACCTCTTTCCCAATCTTTATTTTCCCCACAAGTAATTGAGAACAAACTAAGAACAAGTTTACTTACTTTTTTTTGTAAGTGCCTCATTTGAAATTGTCTTTTAAAATACTATTTTATACCAGAGCTTTGATTCAGTGACCTATTGGGTTAAGGCTTGAACCTGGAAAAATGCAGCAGTCAAGATCCTCAGATAATACTTTTAGTTTCCTGTGAATTATATGAGTACAGACCTTAATGATACAATTCTACTTTCCTTGATTTGTCATTACTTTGGCATCTGGGAGCTCACTTCAGTACTTCAAATGAAAAATCCAATACTGCCTATATCAAATCCTATATTCCGAAATACACATGCTGCAAACACAAATCCAAGTTTCTGTGCTAAGCAATTTAAGTTCCTTATGACTGCAAACTGTATGCACTTACTCCTTCTGCAGTCAAGATCCTAAGAACTTAATCTTTGTCACTCAAAAGTGATAATCATATCGAAAAATGCAAAAGGGGTAGAGAGTTGAGGTTTTTTTAATTCTATCCCTATAACAAAGCGCTTATGTGTCCATATATTTAAGGAGGAGACAGTCAATAGGACTTAAATACATGCATATTTCTGAACTGAGGCCTAACCTGTGTGTTATTTTTGGATATTCAGACACAAAAAACCTTTCCTCAGTAACTGACTTTTAGAGCAGCATTAGTGTAATTTTTGGATGAGTTTTGCCTCCTAGAGAAAAGGAGGTTTATTTGAAGAAATTAAATACAAAAAGATATACACATGGTCACCACTCTTAAATAGGTAGCTTTGATAAATAGCACTATCATTAAGAAGACATCTGAACAGAATAGTAACTAAATCTAATCCTTAAACAATTGTCTGCAGTCCCAGTTGCAATACATCATTTTTTCCCCACATATTCTACTTTGAAAGAGTTGATAGATTTACTTTTTTTATTTTGTTACCTGGTTATAGATGGTAAACTATACTTTTCCTGTATGAAGTATTCACAACTTTGTCCTACTGTCCTTAAGAAATCTTCCATATTAGATATAGCCATAAAAATGCCAAAGGAATAAGGAAAAATATAAACAAAAGAGCATAAGTTATAAAAGGAAGCAGGCTCAGCTGATACTTACTGCCAACTTTTTAAAAGCAGATGTTCTTTCTGATGTTCATCTGTTTTTAGTCTGGAGTTCTGTATCTACTTTGACACACATTTCCTAGCACATGATTTTCAAAGCTTTCATATATTTTCCCTAGATACATTTTTGCACTTTTCCTCACCTTAAAACTCTTTATGCTTTTCTAAAAAAAAGCAATGAGCTATGAAAAAAGTAGTAGAAAACAATGGAAAAAACAAGATACTAGAAAGACTAAGTGAAGATGACTCAGGAAAAGCAATCATGAGTTCTAATAATATCTTCAAAGTAATATTATAAGTGATGACAGGGCAGATTTAAGATTTGGTTGGAAAGGGTTATGAAAGTACAGCAGATTTTTTTAATCAGGAAAATACCATGACATCAGTTTGTTCTAGGAAAGGTAATAATAAAAATCAGTCAAGGTTGGTGACTGTCGCCTAATGCGTATTAATTCCTTATTGAATTTTCACAGAAAAGTAATTTCTTAGAAGCCTGTTTATTCTGTGGGACATGCCCTTGAGTGAAAAGTGTTGTGTTTCTTGATTTATTTTTGAATTATATGCTTGGATCTCTCAAAATATTGAGCTATAGAAATTTGGCTCCATTATTTATATGATATATTCTAACTTCGGACCTATTCTATGTACTCTGGTATTAAACACATACTTTTATCAAGGAGTGAACTGAATTTTATAGAATGGCCAAAACCATCAGCAACATGATAATGCCTATTGTTCTGCAACTTAACATTATGCTGTATGAAGCAATTTCTCCTTTTTTTATTCTAGCCCTCCTGACTTGTTTTATTTGATACCCACAAGTTCTTGTAATGAAATAAATAGAGAAAATTTGTTCTATATGAATATTTGGGATTTTGTTTCAAGTTTTTTAATAGAGAAAATTTGTTCTATATGAATATTTGGGATTTTGTTTTAAGTTTTTTAATATTTACCTTTTTTCCCTAGAAAATACTATTATGAGACTACTATCTCATTTGAAACTTAGTATTTAATACCTAGCAACTGAAGGGATCCACAATCTATGAGATATCAGATCACCAGTCTTTCTACAAGATCACAGCAAGTGTCTAGACTAAACCCTATGCCCTGTTGGGCTCCTACTCTAGGCAGGAACTGTGTGAGGATGCGGTTTACAAGAAGCTGCAGAATGGGAATAGATCTATAGGGTAATGGTGATATACTGAGATCACCATCATCAATAGCAAGTGTTTTCAGAAATTTCAGGTGCTGCTGCTCTGGCAGTGTAACAGTTTGCAGCAATCACAACACAGAGCTTGTGTTCTGTTCCTCCTAAACCTGCAGCATCTGGCCCTACACTGCCCCTTTCTCCTGCAGCCCAGAATAGATGTTATTTGCACAGCCTCCCTTCTCCAGCAGAAGAAGGAGCAGAGGCTTGAAACTCTCCATGTTCTCACATCCTTTTCTCTGTTCTTTGAAACATCTGCTTCTTCTCAGAGCAGACTGGAGTATTCAGTAGGGAATCTGTATGTCCTAGAAGGGAAGAGGATGACAAAATATGGTCCTGTGAGACAGCAGAGCTAAAGAAGGAGATCTCCTGCTTCTGAGAACCAGTTTGTTTTGCAGCATCCACTGTCAGAAGTTATTTTCAGTCATAGAGTCAATCATAGAATAACAGGTTAGAGGGAACCTCAGGGATCATCTGGTCCAACCTTTCTTGGCAAAAGCATGGCCTAGACAAGATGGCTCAGCACCCTGTCCAGCCAAATCATAAGTGTCCAACACTGGGGAAGTGTCCCACTTCCCTGGAGATACTATTCCAGTGGATCATTGTTCTCATCAAGAAAAATGTTCTTATGTCCAATTGGAATCTCTCTAGGGTTTATTTGTACCCATTACCTCTCATCTTTTTATGTAACTTCTTCTAAAAAGAGAGTCTCTATCTTTTTTGTAGCCACCCTTTAAATATTGGAACATGACGATAAGGTCTCACCTAAGCATTCTTTTCTCAAGGCCGAACAAACCCAGTTCTCTCGGCCTTTCCTCACATGGCAGGTTTCCCAGTCCTTGGTTCATATTTGTGCCCCTTCTCCAGCCTGCCCACATCATTTTTTGCGTAGTGGGGACCAAAACTGAACACAGTACTTCAGAAGAAGAGGTCCTGGATCCTCCATGATACAAAAGTGACTGCTCTGGAATGTCACTGACTATTTCTGAAATAGATTTTAAGAAGACTTTGACTTATGACTTTGTGATACTTATTTGGTACTAGTATCACTGAAAGGTTCAAAAAGTATCATTCATCTCTACTACAGGAAAAATATATATAAAAATATCTCTGAGAATGGTTTGCTCTTTTTTCTACTTATCTGTACTGTATGTATTTACCTAAAGCGAATAAAACTTGTTATTTCATCAGCTTCTATATGTGTCTCCAATATTTGTTCAGATAAGGCAAATAGAATAATTCAAACCAGCTGAAATTATCTGCTCTGTAGAGCTATGCTGTACCCACGTTCTGGTAAACTGTAGCTACACTGACTTCTGCAACTCTGGTTAGGCACTGGGCTTCCTAGAGTGGTATCTTTTGTGCCAAACGAAATTGTGCCAGTATTCAAATTTCTTCAGAGAGCATAATGGAAGAATCTGTTTGACCTTCCCTTTCACGTACTGGAAAGTGTTTGTAACACGCCAACAACTTAAATTCAGTAAAGCACATAAGGCTATGCCTAGTCTTACTTCACTCCATGACCTGGGTTACAGCCATTGCCCAAGAGCAGCACTTTCTTGCAGTGTCTCCTTCTGCAGGAGGCAGAAAGGCCACCAGTGTCAAGAGCTTTGGCTTCCCCTCTGGAGGATTCAATGAGGAGCTGATGGAAGAATATGCAGATTTGTGTATGAACTTGGCATTATATTGACACCAGGTGCTGCTTTTAATAGCTATGTAGTCTTCTGTGCTGAACAGTAACCGGAAGCAGGTTTGCTGATACTGACTTGTCAGGCTGTATGCAAGCTGCCATCTGTTCTGTCCTGCTGAATAGGGCTGTCAAGCACTACCTGGAGATACTCTGGTTGGAGAAGGAAAATCTCTGTTGCTGGGCATTTGTGAGGCAATTATTCCTGTGATTTATCCAACTCACATGAGCAATGTCAATGAACAAACACCTGACTGGGATAAGGAAACAGTTAGACCAATCCATTTTATATGTGCCCTCTTTGTTTCCCTTCCTAGCTCTACTTGGTAAATATACATAAATAATTTGAAAATAAAGAATAGGTATTTTTTCATTTTATACCTCTTCATCAGCCACAGAGAAAAGAATGAACAAGTACTGGTAAGGAGGCAACGATAAGACATCTGATATCTCTGAGACTCATATATCTAAGGGACAAGAGGGGGTGTGTCTCACTACCTCCAAATAAATGTGCAAGACAACTGTTCATTGTTAATTCAGAGAGCCCAACCTATTTTCTAGTGCCCTGCATCACAAAGCTGTATGCTGTACCTGGTGGAAGATCTAATTTCTCAAAGACTAGTGGCATGATGGTGTTACAATTTTGGCTGATAGAAAACAAGAGGCTTTTGTTCTGTAAACCTGTCTGAACAGTGAAGTGTCCAGTACTGTTCATGCTATTCATGCTGTCAGGAAAGAACTTCAGCCAGCAGTGGGTTCAGGATATACTTGATAATAGGTGTGGCTTCAAGAACCCTCAGAACACCACTACTATCTGGAAGTATCAAATATTAGTCATTTGAGGGATTGTGGTATGATTTCAAATAAACTTATTTTCTAGACTCTTATTTTGATGGGAGTGTGCAGACACAGGCCAAAGACCATTATATAAAGAGTTTAGTTTCATGGAAGCTATCTTTTCCTGATGATGACCCTCACAAGCCAGTGGAAGATGCTAAATCTCTGGAGAAGATTTGTGGCATGGGGGAAGTCAATGGGCTGAATGGCAGGTGAACACAGTTGAAAACGTGTTGAAATGTGCATGAAGATGATGATAACCAGCAGTTAAGAGTTATGCTGTGGTATTTATGAAAATGCACAGAGATTTACAGATTAGTGCTACATTTTCATGCAAAACTTGTAGCAGAGCAACCCTGAAAAGTACAGGACTTTGCATAGTGCTACAGTTACTCAAAGAGAGAATTACAAATAGCAAGTGCTATAATAAAGACCCTATCTTTTGCAGCTTAAAATGAAAGGTTCTGATGTTTTAAGAACCCCTTAGAATCCTTAGTGCTGTAAATAGCAGTGTATGTTATTGGTACTATGCTGGATTTATTGCAACATTTTCACTCTGTGTTAAAAGCCTATCTCTTAGCCAACTATGGAAAAGTTACTTAATTTTCAGCAGTTTGGGGCTGTACTAACATGTTATGTAGATTAGCTCTGCATACCTGTTGTTCCTTCAGCCCTGCTAGTTCTGCCCAGTCAAAGCTCACTGTTGCCTGGCCAAGACCACATTAAGATTTTGTGGAGGTGTTGGTTCCTTTGCTGAAAAACAGCTTGCCTGGATATTATGTGCGTCTTGATTCTTTCTGCCTTATGCATAGGGAGCAACATGTTATACTGCTTTGAATTGGACTAAATCAGCATAAATAATTGTACTATTTACTGAATCTTTAATTCTTTGAGAATCATGTTAATGCTATATGTGTCTTGCCATTTAGATATTCACAGTTTTCACGTGCCTCTGCCTCAGCATACATGCTTGAAAATAGAAATGTGTGTTGGAAGACTGTATAGAAGAAAGAGAGTATAAGCTTAATGTTTGGGAACCGGTAATCTCTCTGGTTTAAAAGGCTTTGATATCTACCTTTTAATTAAGGATCTGCCAACCGCAATTTTCATCCCTATTTCACAAGAAATATAGTTCTGTTCAAAGCTTTTTTTTAATGGTATGATATGGTTACCCCAACTACTTTTAGAGCTAGGCTCTTTCTCTTCATGCTGAAACCATATAGATATTTATGTTGAAATAAGAGATATTGTGGATATGATTCACATTTGTCTGTCATTATGGCTATTTCGTCTTCATCTAGTGTGAATAGTATTTTGTATTTCCAATAAGTGATTTAACTTAACCACTGCCTTCCACAGAAGCTCAGAGTTAAACTCTAAATGTTATTTACTTCCCTTTAATTATAAAAATAAATCAGGTTAGTTTGTAATTAAAGATAATTATAATGTTGTTTGATACCTTGTGGGAAGAAGTTTGAATATTCCATGACCAAGGAGTTCTAGAAAGGAGGGCAAAAAACAGCAGAAGATTTTTTTCGCCCTTTCTCTCCTGGAATGGGGAAAAAAGATAATAACCCCCAACAAATTCGGTATGTAAATAAAATGCAGGAAGATGGTAGCAGGTGAAAATCCACTGGATGCAAGAGAAGAGAGTTAGCACTGAAAAACACACACATGAGCTCACACAAATTTTGAGGCCTACCTTCAAGAAGCCACCACTCCCTCCTAACTGCTTGCATTCACCTGATGGAGACAGCAGAAACAGGGCATCAGGGGCTTCTGCCCAGATCTATCTCCTAGGATCATAGAATCATAGAGCATCCTGAGTTGGAAGGAGCCCACAACAATTGTCGAAGCCCAGCTCCTGATCCTGCACAGGACAACCTGAAGAATCACACCATGTGCCTGAGAGTATTGTCGAAGGACTTCTTGAACTCAGACAGGCTTGGTGCTGTGACCATTTCCCTGGGGAGCCTGTTCCAGTGACCAAGCATCCTCTGGGTGAAGAACCTTTCTCTTAATATCAAGACTAAACCTCTGCTGACACAGCTTTATTCTATTGATTTAAGCTGCATATAAAAACGGATTATCAAGGTGCCAGACTTGGCACAAAAGTGGCAGATACTTTGCTGTAGATCCCCTTTGAAGGACTCTTCTTTCAAAGAGGTGAAACAGGCAGCTGGAACTCCTAACTTTGTTAACCCCCCAGGAAATATACACCAGCAATATACACCAGAAGTGCTTTGTCAGCACTCTTAAGTAGAATGGGGCACTGGTGAATGACATCTTTGCATCCTCATGATTGAAAACAATATCTACTATAGAAAAATGTGTATATGTGGAATAAATTGGAGTTTTTTCAAGCTTGAAAATCTCTTGAAAAGATTGTTTTATGTCTGATATTCAAGTATAATGAAATTTTCCTGTATCTTTGTTAATGGTGTCTTTACAGAAGGGAAGAAATGAGAACGAGAGCTACTCATTCACAACTAGTTATCACTGTGTTGAAAATTCAATGTATCTTTCTACCATATAAATAAAAAATATACCTTGGACATTCCTGTTGTTTCAAACTGTGAATGCTCAGCAATGTAGCTAGTTTGATGTACCTCTGGTGGTTTTAAATTCCAGCCCAAAACACACCATGGACAAAGATTGCTTTCCTTCTCTGCCTAGTTAGAGGAGGATAAATCTGAACTGGTATTTTGTAGCTTGCTGCTATTTTCATCTCTTTTATGCTTCATATGTGTTTGTATTAGTAATAATCTCATGTGGGAATTAATCCATCTCAGTGGAGTTCTTTTTACATATGAAGTATGCTGACACGTAGGAGACAAGACAAGAACAAAGAAAAGAAGGTCCTTAACACATCTGTAAAGAATGGATGAAAATCAGTCTTTTCTGGTTGCACTCACTTTTGTGAAGTGCAGAAGACTTTATTTATTTTGTAAAAATATATTTTGTAAAATTTTGTAAAATATGCTTTGTGAGACATTGCAAATCTGATAAAACAACGGCATTGTATTATCTGCAGGTGTTAGCTATTTCAGAAGGCAATAAAGTTTGCAGCTGAGATCACATTTAAATTCATATTTGTAATGTTGTCTGGCTTTCTTTTTAAATATTTTTGACAGATATGCCTGGTTCCTTGTGAATGCTTTTAGGTAGGGGAAGTGGGGCCATTAGTCATAATTGCCTACATTCCTTAAATTTCCTGAACACAAGGAACAAGAAAAGTACAATTGCATGCTGGGTCTAGAGAGATTGGAGAGGGCAAAGGAACTGAAAAGGTCAGAGCCTCTCCCTTGATGTGGGTTTGCCCCAGCAGAATCAGCTGGACATACTTTGGGTATTCCAATGAGGCTACGCCATAGCTCTGCCATCCTCAGTACAGGAAAACATCACCATAAGTAGTAACAGCCCATGGGCAGTCCCTTTACAATTTAGAAAGATATTTAATAATATAACACGTGAGGTTATGCACAGGTTGCCATTGGGAGGTGTGATTGCTGTATGTGCAGGCATCTTGATATAACTTTCATTTAGCTAAAAGTCATATCAGTGAATCTTTAACAGCACTGTCTTTACACCAACCTATATGAAGATACATGAGTGCTTGGTTTTCTAGATTTTGTTGAAGTCAGTGCTGCCACAACTTCACTGATGTTTCTCAAACTGGAGAGCTATCCAGACTCTGCTTATCTAGGCTATAATTGCACCTTGGTGCAGTGGAAGCATACCTAGTGCTGCAAAAAGTAGTGAACTGAAGTTTTAAAATGGGGAGAAGTAAACAGACTTCATTCTTTGTGTAGCATAGCCATGAAAACACTTTTTAATGTCTGTGTTGGCCTTAGACAATGCTATTAAGCAATGTTACCTAACAGAGGACTGATGCACAGGCCCATCTCTTCTCTTTTTGGCAGCTGTGAAGAGTGTTAAGTGTATCTCAGTGAACTTCTGCAATGGATAGAAATGCCCTGAAAAATCTGAAGGATACAGCTCAAAAAGACTTCCTATGTATGTCCAGCTGAACCATTTCAGCCCAGAAAGGGGACTGCTGCAAGCAGATATGCTGTGGGTAGGACCTGTTTTAATTGTCACGAGGTCTCCTGTGTAAAGTGCCAGTATTTCTATTTAATGCTTGTGATGTGTCCTCCAAATAATTACTAATACTTTGGTAGCTGTTAATCACATCAAATGCTGCTGCTGCTGCTGCTGCAGTTTATATAACAGTGGCAGCTATACCAACTGTAATGGGTTAAATCTATTTGAAGCCAGTGGCTTGGTCATTTCAACATATTATATAAACAGTTGAAACAGAATTATTTTCCCTGTGCATGCTGCTAGTTTATAGCATTAGTACATATGTCGAATTAAATTGGTTTTTTTTTATGAAGTTTGCATTTAAAGTAGGCATGGGCAGCTACCACAGCTTATCTGAGACGGAGAATGTCTCTCTCAGCCCCTAGTGCAATAAGACCTTTCCTTCAAGGTAAACATAAGAGAAAAATAAACTTCTTTGGGTCAGCTGTCTGAAAGAATCAGAAGCATCTGTTTGAAGAACACTAGGGATGTACAGGAGGGTGTATGTTTTGATGACTGCTACAATAGTAATACTGAAGCAACTCAAAAATAAGTAGCAGAAAGACAGAACAGAATAAAAGCTGATGTGGCTTAGCACTGCAGACAAAGATGGTAAAAAGACTTTCGGGTTAAGGACTAAGTGGTGAAGAATCTGCAGCTTTACTTCCTGTTGCTTGAATTATGAATTATGTTGTACCAGGCAACTTAGACCTTGTCCATTTTTTGTATCAATGAAATACCCAGATCTACTCAATAAATTCTTTACCCCCCATAAAAGCGGGCAACTATCAAAACCAGCTAGTAGATATAGTGATATATAAACATTTCATTTAGATAATGCTATGAAGTATATTCCTTTTTAGATATTTGGAAATGATTTGCAGTACAATGGGGAGAAAGGGAACAAAGGAATCCCCTTGTATAATGATGATTTTGTTATATTTACAAATAACATAGAAGGTGAAGAAATAGTGAGTTATATAAAGGATAATTAATTTCAAAAACTACTTCTTCAAGTTGCCCTACTTTCCTTTTTGACCATTTTATCTGAAAAAAAATCTAGTATTTCAAAACTCCATAACTTGCAAAAATAAATGCAAGTTCTGCCAAATCTGGACTTGCTTCATGTTCCCGGAGGACTTGTTTCCCTGCAAATTATACTGTGCAGTCTCCCACTGTCCTCACAGTAATATGAATACTGAGTTTTCTGTGAAAAGTTCCTCTGACTTCTAGCTATTCAGTGAGTATAAACACGTGATAACTAGAGCAAGCCCTCACCCCATATTTTTAGTAATCTGGCACCTTTCTCATTTAAATGGTCTTCATATGCCCTGACATACACAAGGTCTTACGGAGATGGGTCAGCCCGAAGCCTTCTGAGTGACATTAGTTGGTTTCAGATGTTTCAAAAAACTCATGAATCACAGAGGAAAAAAAGCCCAGCACATAAAAATCCTCACAAAAATTCCTGAAAGTTACAAGATGACTTATGCTTGACATCCTAACAGTTTCATAATCCATAGATGAAACAGTGAGTTCTGTCTAATATAAAATCTCTAGATAGTTTCATTAAATGCAGGGATTATGCCTGGGATTTCTTTTCTAAAAATGCGCTTGCTCAAACAAAAGATATGGTATGTTGTAAATTCTAATTTAACTTTGATCCGTCGGTTTAATTTTGTCTTTCCTTTTTTTTCCCCAGAAAATGTATTCAAAATAGAAATTCCTACTTGGATAAAAGCTTCTCTTAATAAATGAGGGATGTCATAGGTTGAAAACAAAACAAAATGAAGATGCTTATGTTCATTACTCAGGTAACAAAATGTTATCACTGAACAAGCAACACAGGTGCTGGATAAGAAAATATGTAAGTTTTAAATTTAATACTTAAAACATTTGAAAGTACTTCATTTATAAAAGATGGAAAACATAGGGAATTTTTATTTTCACTTGTTTCCCCGTAAGTAGCTGCTTCTTTCAGTAGGAGGGCAAGATAGAAGATACTGTGAGCAGAATTAGAGGGCTCTTCAGTTAGTATGAACAATCAGCCCTGTTCCCATATTTAAAGTCTTGTGCTTCTTGAAAGATTTCGAAGTCTATTTTGTTCTGCCCACCCATAGAGTAACTTGAGCTCTTACTAGTCAGAATTTCTGAATATTACAATTAGTTTGTGTGATTTATGTTCTCTAAGTGCTACTGTCTGTTAGCTGTCATTTATCTGGCAGGAATCTGTAGCCACCTGTCATGGCATAAATACAGTGTTCTATGGTTATATGCTATGCAGCCTTATCTAAAGTGAAGACGTGTCATGGTTTTATACTTTATCATTATATTTTAATCTAACGTACTTGTAACAAATGTGGGTAGAGCCCTTCCCAAATCTTCGTTCACGAAGCCTAGCCATGATGATATTTTAATTTAGTGTTCCAAGTCTTGTGCCAAAATAATTTCCTGAAACTTGTTGTCTATCTTTATGCAGACAATTGTAGTTCTCTCTTTTACATGTAGCCTCCCCTCTTTTGAATATATAATTTTGTAGAAGGTAGAAGTGCACTAATCCTATGTAGTTGTTCCATGCATACACCCACATTTTAAGAATATTTTATATGCACACTCAGATGCCTAAGCTCAGAAGTCTCAAACGGGTTTTTCTGGGTTATCAAAATGCTTCAGGCTTCTCCTTCCCATGGTAAAACTTAAGTGATATATTTTTTGTTAGGAAATGTGTGTGAAAATCTCCTAAAAAAGGTCTGTTAAGGGAAATAACACTTTTTTTCCCGTTCTGTAAGCTCAGAGACTCTTTCTAAAGTTGGGCAGATGTCCATATCCTCTTTGGTTCATTGGGAATCATGTCAGTCCCTACCCTATTCATGTTTATTCCAGGATCCAACCAAGTGCTGACCCTATGGTAAGTGCAGAAATATGCCAGCTAACTCAAGGATGAGAAGCAGTCTGAATGTGCAACCTCGTGCAGGGAGCAAAACAAATTAGCCTGGACTGAGCATTGTGCTGTCATCTGATGTTGCTATTGGGGTCCAAAGAAGTCATCTGTAAGCAAGATGGGTTATCTTTATTTCACATGCCGGTCTGCAGTGCTGGTGGTCCACTGTCCCCTGAGATGTAAGGGCATTCCAGCTCTGTGCAAAGGACAACAACCTGCAACTCTACTGCATCTTTCTGGGAGAATGCTTCTTGGGCTGCGGAGGAAACCCAGCATGTGCCCTTAGTCCTGACTCTTGCTGTGCCATCCCTGCCTTCTGCCACCTGTGACATGTTCTCCTGGGGGTACCTGAGAGAAAGGTTAGTGGCAGAGATGCCCTCAAATGTCTCTTTTCCAAAGGAGGCAGCAAATGATTTGGGAGTGGAGTGATGAAGGCCACATGTGAGGAGTTCCCTGAAGGCACTGAGGTGGGCCAATAGTTTAAGCATTGTAGAACATCATATTAATCTAATTAGATCTTGGCTAGTTTGACATTCATAGTGGTTTCATTTCTCTTGCCCTTTCCCACTCAACCGAGGAATAGTGATTAAGAACTACTTTTTGGTTGATTGCTTTTTAATTCTACTTCTTTCAGTGGTGAAACTGGATAAGATATACAAAATGCATTATGCCGCTTGCACTTCATGACTACTCAGCTCTCTAGAGTTGCACTAAGGCAAAAAGGATCAGGACCAAAAATTCCATCTGGCCTTTAAAACAAGCTTTGTTTAAAGACTTCCATATATCTCAGCCTGGGGTGAGGAAGTGATTCAGATGCAGTTCTCATGATAAGACTATAGCACATAGGCGTCAGCAGTACTGTCCTGGCGTGAGACAGCTGGATAATGTGGCTTCTGGCTGCCGGAGGAGGTGAATAAGCAGGAGATGGGGAGACCCACATTAGCAGGAAATGTAACACCAAGCTTTGTGCTCTGCTCTTCCCCAAATTACAAAAGGGTAGTTGAATTCCCTTTGCGCTATTATCACCTTCATCCTCTGAAATATCCCTGGAGCTTCCTGTGCCCTTCAGATCTCTGGGGATATAGTATGTGTCATATGGTCTTTGATCCTGTGAAGGCTTTAAATGCTTACAGGAAGATAGCCACCGTGATGGCAAGTCATTAAAATACTTTTAGATAAAGGAATTAAAAGCTATCTCGTATCTTCTTTAAATGCACTACCAACACTTTTTCCTTTTGGTCATATTTTAATAACACTACCTTTCACTTTTTTTCACTGCTCTAAGTCATTCCCTGCATAAATGATTATCATTTGATTCAATGGTTGACTGAAATACCAGTTTTGTTTAAAGGAAAATATTCTTGAGACTTTCTGTGTCTGCACAACTTCCTTAAAACTAATACTTGTGACTATGGCATGGTAAAATGTCAAAATTGCCAGTGTATACACTGGCAAATGCACACGTGCCCATACAGACATGCATGTTTGCAGAAAAGGATACATGTGGCAAAACTTTACTATCATATATTTCACTGCATGCTTGTCACATTGTTCTGTTTATATATGTTTATGACAATTTCAGAAAGAAAAAGTTATGTCTGTTTTTTTTTTTAATATTAATAATCTGCTGAAGAGGCTTAGAAAAACATCAAGAAAGAGTCCAGAAATTAATGTTATGATAAGTGAGCACACTGGGCATGGAATGCAACCAGTTATACAGAGGACAGCTAAACTATATCCAAAGTAATGAAAGTGTTGACAAGTAAAATAATTATAGTAGAACAAGAGCACACATCCTATTGATATAAAAATAACAAAGAGAGATGATTTGTTCTTAGTGGTATGAAAACAGCAAATAGGATTTCCCAATTAATACAAGAGTAATTATGATAATAATGTTTTGAATTGGTGAACCTTTCTAGATGAGGATTCTCAACTGGTTTTAAAAAGTAACACATCATAATTATTATCATAAGAACAACAAAGGAGGACAAAATCACCTCATATCAAAAATATCCATCAAAAATCTTTTGGCAGATATTAAAAGCAAGACCAGATGTGTAGATGTAGAGGAATTGCTATATCCTTGCCGAGGCAGTAATTTATGGAGAGGATTTGTTGTGGAATTTACCCCTTGCTGCAGAATTGTTGTCTCCATTCTGAGGGTGTGCCCACACTTGTGAAGCTACTGGAATTTATTGAAGTAATTATTCCAGAAAAATTTGGTAAATTTCCAGAGAAACTCCCAGCCCTAGTTTTCAAATGTTTCTGGCCCTGATGTTTGAGAAAGTATGTGGTTTTATTTGTATGGTTGTATGGAAATAGAATTGTCTTCCTGAGGTCACAGAGAAAGCCAGAAAAAATAATGTTGAGAGATGGGATCGGCCCTGTACCAGACTTGTTTAAACTTAAAAAGGCAAGTCCGCAGCACAGTAAAGATGAAATGTAGACTGAAAGATGAAATAAAAACAATTAACTATCAGATAGCACAGAAGTGGCATTATTGAATGTATGCCTCTTCTTCAGATTAAAACTTGAAAAGATTTCAAAATTTGAAAAATGTGATGGCTCTCTGAAGTAGATTTCTGGCAATTTTTACTTATGTACTGTAAAATTTGGGGACTTTCCCGAAAAAAAAACCAAACACAAACCCAGCTTTCTGCAGAGCACATGAAAACTCCAAAAGAAGCCGCACATTACGCTTGAGGCCTCAGGAGGAAGATTATCTTACTGAATAAAACTACACATGCTTTCAAACCCAAACTGTTATAGCTCTGTATAAGAACCTTATGCCATAGAAACACTGACATGTGAATAAGTTTTGGTAAAGGTGATGCACTCTTGCAGGGTCAGTTAGGTATGAGGAGAAAATTGGCCAATTCAACAGAATGCCTCAGGATGCAGAACTTATATTATATTACCGTCATATAGCTCCAGAAATATTAATAAATTCTCTTCTACCTCAGTGAAGTAAATAGTTTGATCTTAAACATATACACATACGGGAGAAGTTATATAAAAAAAAGTTTAGTGTATTAAGGTGAGTAGTAGTGATTTACAAGTAGAATCAATTCTGACCTGTGGGTTGGAGACTCTGCACTAAGAAGAGTATCCATATTCTGTATTTGCCAAGCTCAGCTGTTCGGTTTTGGGGTTTGCTTTGATTTATTTATTTTTTTTTTAACTAAGAACTTTTGATCATCAGGAAAAGCAACTCTTCTGTACAACAGTGAATTATTTTTTCACTCATTTTAGATTTTTTAAAAATCCGTGAATGAAGCATTCCAGTCCTAGTTTTAAGGGACTGGTTTACAGACATTGAAGTCAGAGGTAGTTCTTTTGCTGATTTCAGTAGACTTCGAGCGTCTGTGGTTAGTTTGTTTTAACTTCTTTATGTCTAAAGTGTTTCCAATTCGTGGAAGTAGCAGAAAGTTACTGCTGAGGATATTTATGTTCTTGTTTCTAAATTTAAAGTTGCTTTGATGTACAGATGTGAAAAAATATAATCTAAAATATTCTATAGAGTACATTACAAATCAATGATATTTTTCTGTTCAAAAACCCATGATACACTAAAGACAGCTTTGATATATTTCAAATGTCAAAGTTTCTAGAAGTTCCAAGGAGTTGTAGACAAATGTGATTTTTTTTAAAACCCATGATTATCTTAATAGATGAAGATAAAAGGAGATTAAACACCTGTAAGGGACTCAGACTATGTAAAACTCACTTCATGCTCTTTTGGGGGAAGGAAGAACATTTAAAATAAAAAAATTATCTTTAGATACTGAAACATAGATGTATATTGGAATATGCTTGTCAAGATGATCTATGTGAAAGATAATGAAGAAAATGATTCTCGGTGCTCTTATATGAACTTTGTTACGATATTGACATGCCTGGGGAAGAAGTAAATTATGATAAGGGCAGATTGTAAATGTAGAATCATCTGTGTCTCAATACTTGAACAAACCATTACCTGTTATTAGTAGTAACAGCTTTATGCTACTAGTAGTAACACTTAAATTCATTAATGGTGTCCTGATTGGTTGTGATGTTTGTCTCCCTGCCTCAGTCCCCTATGTGGGAAGTTTTTAAGAGGACTGTCATCTGAACGTGATGCTTTATTGAAAAAGACAATTTCCATCTTTGGATGTGAGAACGGTGGAATGTAGAATTCAACCTGAAATATTGTCTCTGGCTTCAGGTGGTCAGGGAACTTAGAGAAAAAATTATAGTGCCAGGATCTCATGTCTACATGTCAAGAAGGTGAAGGGCTGTAGTAATGACCAGAGTCCTCAAAAGCTTGCCTCAGGGTAAGAACCAACAAACACATAGGCACCTATATCAAAACCAGAAACTCACTATGAAAAGGCTTTTTGAACTCTAAAGCAAACTAGGATTTAATAACATCCAGTTGGTGCAAGATGAAGCAGATAAATGTAAACTACAAATAAAGCACACATTTTTAATAGAGATGTTAATTAAACTCTGGAACAGTTAATCATGGGTTGTGGTAGATTTACCATCACTGGAATAATTTAAATCAAGTTCATATGTGTTTCTAGAGGTCTCCTTCAGTTGAGAGGGGAGTTAATTCAAGGCAGCCCTTTGGCCAGCACTATTCAGAGAGTTAGGTTAGGTGATCTCAGTAGTTTCTGCCCTGGTTAAATATTAAGCTAACAAAACCCACTTTCTCTATGTAGAATTGGAAGAATTAGCTGTAATCTGAAACAAATAATATATCATAAACTATTTCAGACAAAAGGTAACCTCGGAGAGGGAACATAAACTGGACAGGTGGCTGGGGATCTTGGAAGACAAACAGTAAAAGGAACCAGGGTAGTAAAAAAAGCCAATTAAATAGCATGAAAATGGAAAACAGTAAAAAGCATTCATATTCTGGAAAAAAACCCATCATTTTTTACATACTTATATGAAATTATTGGAAGGAAGTGGATAAATGGACACATAAAAATATCATGGTCAGAGATTATTTATGATATGTGGCAATGCAAAAGAAATCAGCATATTAATCTGAGTCACACTACCTCTATCTGAGTAAAGTGAAAATTAGTTGCACTAGTGTTGAAACACATAAAGTACTAAATGATATATACTGGAGTGGCAGTGACCTTTTCTCAGCACAAGTCACTGATGTGTATAAACTATTGCAAATGGTGTTTACAGAGGACTAACAGATAATAGTAACATGCTTTAAAAAGCTGCTAAAATTCCTGAATGGTTTCTCAGCTGATCAGCAAATATTTTTTAGCATGTATGTACTTGGCTAGATTGTAAGATTATGCAAGCCTTGAATTATCTTGTGTACCATCTATTTTATGATGTGTTTTCCTGGGAATGTATATTAATACATTTTCTTGGATCCACATATATTTATAAATTGTAAATTGTAATGACCTTATTCTAATTTGGCAGATCCCTTCCCAGTGATTGCCATTTATGTAACAGTTTTCAGCCACAATGATACACAGAGCTAGCACAGCAATGAAATCAGGCAGCCTAATCTGGTTTTAAAATGTCTGTTACCAAATAGACTGCCAAAAATACCCCAAAACAATACTCCAAAGTAGTAAAAAGGATTGAGTTTTCTATACAATTGGCTAATTGTCCTATTCTGTAAAAGAGCTACTTAGGACTCTGGGCTTCAATTGACACCCATGGCAGAATGGGATTAGTCCATCTCATTGGCACCAGGCTTGTGTGCTGAAATTTATGGCCGCATCTTGGCCATCTGATCCCATTTCTTCCAAGGGAGGCAGATTCACTTTGGAAAATAACTTTCAGCTTGTATCTTGGGACCTAGCTGAGGTGTCCCAAGGTAAAATGTGGATGGGGGGATCCTACATTTGGAGGTTAGAGAGGATATCCTACTCCAACCCAAATGTGTGTGAAAGAGGGTCACAGCAATACAGGTGCGGAACTTGGAAATTCTCTTTCTATGATAATTGTTGGGTCTTAAAACAAATTTATAGGAAAGTTTTAAATATAGCACCATCTTCAAAGTTGAGTTTTAATCCAGGCTATGGATCAAAGGCAGTTCTGCTTTGCAAAGAAGAGCAAATTATGTCTCTGCATGACAGGCAGCCTGGAAGGTTGCACCCCACTGCAGCAGGAAGCATAGCCCCAGGAGACAACCAAACTGTCTCTTGACTGAGGATGGGTAGCTTTTATTTTTTTGCCATGAGACTCCCATGCAGCAGCAGTGACTGGAAGTCTGAGAGCGGTCTGTGGCTCCTGCAGCCGCAGCACCTCCACACGGAGGTGGCTGCTGGAGAGGTTTGTGGCTGGTTGTTGCTGCCACTTTCCTCTTCATGACGCAGCCCTACTGTGCCTCAAGGCACCTGGAGTTTCTTTCTCCTAAAGAGATAAGATGGGAGCACTTGATGTACACCCAAATCAGGGTTAATTCCTCTGGTCTTCAGCCTTTGTGTGTTAGCAGGCTGTGCATGGTACTCAAAAAAGAGCTATCTGGTGACCTCCAAAGCCTGAAGACCTGTGAGCCCGCTGGGGCAGGGATCCCAAGGACACGGGACAGTCTGAGTGGCACATGCCACTTGTGGTTTTGCTCTAACTCTGTACAGTTAGGCTTGCTTATATGTGATACTGAGGATTAATTTGGCCATCAAGAAGCCTGAGATAAAGAGTCTGGGAAAGTGGCTGATACCTATTTTCTACACTCACGTCTCCTCTGTATCACATGTGGCCATTGTACAGGCTAGGTTTATACACTTACACTTGCCATCTCAAGTTTGTACTTCAGTGAATGTTATGGATACAACACATGAAACCTTGGAGGTTTTTTGTTTGTTTGTGGTATTCATTCATTTATTTATTTATCTTAGTGCCCAGTTGAGCTTGCAGGTAATATCTCAGCAATTTATTTTCTCACAAAGATCGCATTTTAGGACACAGGAATGCCAGTGACTCAGTGGTCATAACTTTTCTCAGTTATTCTTCTGGGGCAGCAGCATAACTAGCAGCAAAGCACATGCAAAATTAGAGCACAGAGCTTTCATTTGGTAGTCAGCTGAGGAGAAGAGAATGTGTTTATCCCAAAAGCTTAACCTGGGAGGAAAGCAGGACAAGTGCACAAGACGTGTTGATTCCCTTTTAAAAATGTCGATTAAATTTGACATGTTAAGTATCATAGAGCTGATTAACTATTTCACTCTTGCAGCTGCTTGTCTCAAAGCTTGTCAGGGAAAAAAAAAGAATAAATGTGCATTTAAAAACCTGTTTTCTTTATCCTTTGCTCTGTGCTAGTTTTCATGGCATAATGAAGATATCATTTAAAGTCTGAGGTTTTAAAATTAAGTAATTTAAAAAATTATAAACGCAAAAAGTCAGGCACTTTAAAACATGTGAAAACAGATGGCATTTTTATTTGCATCTTACTTAGTTTGATGTTTTTCCTCAGATGGGTTTGGGAAAAATGCTTAAAGACCTTTTCTGCATTCTGGCAACAAACAAGGAAAAAAGAGGCTGTGTGGTGGTGGGTGCAGGGGAAAGGAGGGCTGAAAGAAACAAAGAACACTGGAAATCTGAAAGAGAGAAATCTCATTTCAGTGTGAACTTTGATTCAGCATATGTTGACACAGATGCCAAGTTTCTTCTAATTCAGGACTTCAGGATTGAGTCTTTTATAGATACATTGCTAAGCTCTTAAGGAGGATTACTTTTTCCTACTGTACTGCAAAGATAAAGTTAACATTTATTATATTTTTTATTACACCTTGTACTTTTCTCATTACACATCACAGATTTTTAATTATTTCCATCTTTCCTTTTCTTATAAGTTTTTATACATGGTGGCAGGACTTACATCTGTATTAATTCACCAAGGCATATTGAATTGACTTTTTTCAGTTACTGACATTATATAAATCTAATCATGAATGCATAATTTGGATCAGTTTCCCAAAAGCAAGACAAAATAGTAAGAGATTTTAATCTAAGAAGAGATAACATTAAGTTATGTACAAAAATATAAACAAAAAATTATGAAGAAATCTGGGAAATTCAAACTTGAAGTCTTTGTACCACTGTGAGCCAAATGTGGTGCTTCTCTGGTGCATGAAGGAGCCACCTCAGAGGCTTCTCCCTGTGGCTGGAGCTGGTTTCTTCTACTCCCTGCAGAAAGCCCCCTGTGTGCCAAGAGGGAAGAGGGGAGCATGTAGAAATGGTCTGTGAAGCCTGGAGAACAGACATTGTCAAAAAGAGATGAAAACTGAATGCTTTATGCAGCACAGCCTGCTGCAGATGACCTGCTTTCTGCAAAAAGAAATATTGTGAGCATTTTAAAAATCATGTTTAGATTTCTCTTCAGCAACTAAGCAATGCACGTTTCCTAGGAGAAATCTGTGTCAAGACCATAGTAGTTTATTCTTTCCTGGCCTGAGTTTTCTCTAGCTCTCACAGAGTTTGTCTTACTATATTATCTCTGTTATATTAATAATAGCTATGAAATTATCAAGAAATCTGTGTTTTGTTCCTGGTAATGGTCAGCCTACATTTGGATAAAGTAATTTATGCATGAATTTTGCACCACCTTCTAGCAAATGAACTTGTTTCCAGATGTCAAAGAAGGCTATTTTGACACACTATTTTATGTGTCCTTAAAATGATCAAGATATTCATCTTTATTAAAATGTGTAACTACCATTCTGGGAAAATATTCAGCTCCCTTTCACCACCCTGTTAACAAGCTATAAATGGTTTTGAATGATAGCAGAACATGACAGGTTGGAGAGTGTCATATAACATAGAGAAATAGACGTGTAACCAAGATGGAGATTCAACTCTCAGGAATTTTTTCTGCAGTTTCTGTTCCAGTTCAAAACAATGAAATAAGAGGCTAAGGGTTAAAATTAGTCTTAATAGTGTTTGTGCTTGATAGTGTTTATTTTCTGTGTCCTGAAGCCTGTGAAATGCTTTGTAGTCAGAACTACAATGTCTCATGTTAGAGTGGCACCCGAGTGCATAAACTGTAGCTTTATTTTTGTATCCTTTCATCCCACTCTTGACTGGCACCTGGTGGTGTAGCCATAAAATGAGTAATATAGGAAAAAAGAAAAATATGGAGAAAACAAACAAGCAAACAGATGTTTCAGCATATTTTCTAGGTTTGGCTTCTATTGCTTCTTGCAAAGCATGCATTGTCTCCATTTTCAAAGAGTTTTAAGGCACAATTTTAAGGTCTGTAGCATGTAAATCATGTGAAGATACCTGAGCTAGCTTTTGTAGACATTACATTCAGTTTATAATTTATATTTTTTCCTGCTCTGAAAGCAAAAGAGACATCCTTTCACCACTCCACCTGTGCTGACTGGTGAGATCGAAATTACTCCTACCTGTGCCAGTATTGGCAAAGTGACCCTTGTAGGGATTCACCTGACTGCCCCTACTACCTTCACAATATCTGGGTGAGTGGAGCAGCTGTATTTGCTGAAAGCCCCTTAATATCCCTCCACTGAATAAAGACTGAGGAAAGGGCTAAGCCTCTTGCTTTTCAGCCAGCCCACTACTGGCCTCATCATAGCCAGTAGTAGAGGATCTCATGAAGGATGGTTGTTGTCTGGCAAGGGTGAGCCGTTCTCCAGGCCTCCCTAAGCAGGCTAAATTTAGGTAGATAATCAGAAAGCTGCAACTGGTTTCCCAAAGCCTCCTGCTCTGCTTCACTGATGGCAGGTGAAACAAAGTCTGGCCCAGTACATCCATTCCAACATTTAGTCTTTTTGCTCGAAAGATGGGATAATCTAATCCTACATTCTCATGCTATGAGAATAATAATGGCTTTTTAATAAAAGGGCATCCCTATACGTTTTTGTTCAGAGCTGGCTGCGAGCAGATCCTGCAGCAGGGTGCTATGCCCTCAGGCCCCCAGGATGGGCCCTTCTCTCCCCGTTTTCTACTGGTTCATGTATTTGGCTACACAGTCAGTGCACTGTCTTGTAAAGATCCCATTTGTAGATGCTTCAGACTGCACAAGGTAGTGTGGACACTTGAATATCTGATTTTGCCTATGAATTTGATTTCGGCCCCAGGACCTAGATGTTCATGTGGCCTCACTCCACAGCAGTGCTCCAACCATTTAACTCGTCTGTGAATTTTGACATTGAGGGTATTAAAATCACATAGTCACGGCAAGAGGGCTGAAGATCCTAAACATGATCCTGTAAATCCTGTATTTTAAACAGTCCTGCATAGCTGAGCTAGTGTCCTTGCCAATATGTTTCAGTGAAGTCAATTATTAATATTGCTTTGTGTTACACTGGACAAAAGTTCTCATAATTGTGGGCTCCTTTTACCTCAAGAACAGGGGCTGTATTTATTAATCACATTATTAAAACCGTAAACTGAGAAGCTTAATACTGTCATTAGAGATATCATTTTTTATTTTATATTTTATTTTTCAAAGTAACTGTATCTACAATTTTCAAAGCCTGAGGGTTGAATCACAATATGAAGTATCTAGTTTCATATATCAGATAAGTGCTTAGGAAAGATTAAAATCAATTTTGCTATTGTAAAGTTTTAAAGTTCAGAGGGATTGAGATCTGTAAAAAAATGTTCAGATGTAATCTTAAGGCAAAGAATTAGGCACTTATGGCTTCATTTAAAAATCTGCTCCATAATCACAAGCTGTTTCATTCCATCAGTCTTAGCCTGGGACCCAGTACTGTAGTGTATTAACAGGGGATTTGATAAACTTCCTTAGTGCTCAGCTTCAGGAACCTCAGAGCTGAAATGGCATTGCAGCAAGCACACTTTTTACTTACATTTAGTTAGCTTAATCCATTAAGGGATTGAACTATTATATCATAAAAGCTCCTGGTTTGTTTCTTTTTTTTGTCTTGTAGGCTTCTGCTTCCATGAGCAGTGTTACTGAAATCCAAGGAACAATGTGTCAGGAGCACATAGATTGCAAATACTCCTGCAGCAATATTAGAGGTACAGCATAGCGAGTTTAGGGGAGAGAAGACTGTGGTTTAGCATTTGCAGATGTAGACCTTCATGCCTTGCTGCCAAGCAAACTGCATAGCTGGCATCACAGCAACACACACTCCGAAGTCACTGCTGGAGGCTGTAACACCATGCAGCAACCTAAGCATTGGAGCTGAGACATTTCTAGTAAGAGTTTGAGCTGCTTTGAACACAAAATCCTACAGCCCCTTTTCCTGCAATTATATCATCTAGGACAGGATGATATATACAGCCATCTGTGCCAGAGCTGAATTTCATCCATAAAGACCAGAGAAAGAAATGATGCTTTGCAGGTTTATATCCATATTCATCATGAGAGAATTTGGTTTAATGAAAATAAAAGAGCTAAGGCTTTATCTTACAGCTAGCGATGTTAAATTCATTGGAAAAATAGTTCTGAGAGACTGGGAAGGAATGTATCTACATATATATGGAGAACAGAAAAGTGTAGATCTTTGTGCTGTGTCTGTATGGGTAAGCATGGACATCTGCATCTTTGAATTTGCCAAACAAGGGCTAGCTCAGGACTGACATCCATGCAAACATGTCAGCGTAGTATGAAGTACTTAATACTTCTTCCCAGAAAAATTTATTGCCTTAAACTGTGGATTCTGTTAATACATGGTCCACCCAGCTTGGGAGATGGTTACGACAGATGTGCAACCACTGGTACCAAAGTACACAGATGTGCCTGCAAGCCTCTGTACAGCTGTAGGAAGAGGGGTGAACTTGGCTTTCTTTTGATTTTTTTTCATGGCTAATTTTGTTTTTAATTTTATTTCACCCCTTTTATTATTATATCTGTATTCCTAGACCAGGATGCTCCCAGCCCTGTGGGTGCTGGGAAGCGCGACACCAAGAGACAGAGAGAGCCTTGAGCAGCCAGACAGCTGGGTTGTGTGCATGGTGTGAGAGGGCTCAGAGAGGTGCCTATGGCTGAGCAGAGCATGTGCTGCAAAGCCCATGCTCTTTTATCTTTCCTTCCCCAGAACCAGCTGGAGTAAAGTTATAAGGAAAAGAGTTTATCCTGGGAATAAAGGCAAAACTTAGATGGTAAACTTGTCAGGGCATACTCATATGCTGCTCACTTTATGTGAGTACATTTTGCATGTGAGTACGCTTTGCTTCTTCTGTGTTTGCAAAGTAGCACTTAAGGGAGTTTATTATTAATAACAGTAAATTATTCTACATTTTCTTATCAGATAATATGAGATCAAATAGCTGTTAAAACATGTTGGGCAGATATATACAAAACCAATGATATCTAAAGATCCACAACAAAAAGGAAAAATTTGGAAGGTCTTCAGTCAGCTCCTAGCAGCTGCAAATTTTGCTTTGGATGAAATAATGAACCCATCTAAGGGTCTCTCTCTGAGAACAGTCTTGTCGAGTGATTCTTGTCAGAAGTTGTTTTTGGCTTTTCACCTTGATGTGTTCCCAGAAAAGGAACTGGAACAAACACCTAGAAATGAGTACACCTAGTTAACATGAGGGTGTAATAAATAAATTAAAAAAAAGGCCTTAAATGCAACTGATTTGCAAAAATAAGATGCTGCTGAAATTGATTTGGTATTGCTTACCTAAATGTCTCTGCTCACATTTATATTTAAATTTTACACTAGCTGATATGATGTGCAAGATAAAACTCCAGTCTAGAATCAGCCAATGCCCTTAAGGCCATGATACAAGTGCTTCTATTTGTATAGTATTTGATTAGCTATTATATTGTTCTTGTTTCACAGTTTAGATTTCTGCAATGAAAATAAGTGGCTGTACTGGCAATTAAAGATACAGAAACTAGTGAGGGAAAAAAGGACTAATGTAGTTGCAAACACATTGAAACAGAGGCTATCCTGATTTTGGCTGGGATAGAGTTGATTTTTTTTCTTTATTATTACTAGTAGTACAGAATAAATTATTAGTACTAAATGTTTTCTATTTGTCATTTGGATTAATTCCTTTTTGTTTATTTGCATTTCTGTGCATGAACAGAATTAGTGTTTTCTTCACAAATGCAACTGCTTGAGGAAATACATATTTAACTGCATAAATATGGATTTGCCTTAATTTTTTTTGAGGCAATTGTGTCATGTTGTATGACAATGAGTTTTTACTTGAAAGTTCTAATCCTTTGTTGAAAAAATCATACACAGTGATGTAGCAATTGTGATACTCTGCTTTTCCAGAGTTGTTGTAAGAATGTAATTTATTATACTTTTGGGCAAAACTGATAATATTTTGGCAGTATTTATATATGTATTTACTTATTTTGTCAAACTTACTTGTTGATGGCAAGTTCATCAGCCATAAAATAGAGACATCAGTGTAATATAGATGCTGCATGTTAGCTGAAGGAAATAGCTATGGGATGTTCACATAGCGAAGCATGAAAAATTGTCACACGCTTTTGTGCTTGAGTGTGTGTGTGTGTGTGTGTGTGTGTGTGCACATATGTGTGTGATAACCTGGTACTCGCTATTTGCATCTTCTTTTGTGTGTGCCTCACTGCCTCAGCTGTAATAAAGCCTTTCTGCATGTGGAGCCAAATGAATCTCATTAGAGCAGCAGCAAAGGTGTTCATTGAAGTAGAAGATTCCAATGCTATATTTTTTTGCATATTCAAAATCTTCATTTATCATCACGAAAGGATCTCATGCCTGTGTGCCCCTTACGTACAGTATAAATGATCAAGAAGGTCTCATCTGGCCCTGGCCAGTACATAATTCAATTCTTGCTTTCTTGCTGAGAAAACAAATGACATATTGAGTATATGCTGCAGGAGCCACAAAGTTGGAAAATTTGCAGGTAGAAAAGACTTTATACTTTAGATGGTCACAGAGTCCTCCTGTTCACAGCATTAAAACCTACTATGTTTTGTCATTTTTCTTTCTGGCCCAGGAAGTATTAAGCTTTGAAAACAATCTTCGCATATTATCTGGGAGGCTACTACTGTTTGAATACTGTTCAAACAGTATTCAAAAGGGTGATGAGATATGTTGTCTAAATTCAGAAACATTAGTTAACATCGTGGAATGGGTGGCAGGCAAAGATAATCAATAATTTAATTACCAGTGACCCATTTTGTTTACTTCTAGTTAGAAGGGAATTTCTGCATTCTGGGATAAGATATCATTTATTCAGTTTTTCACAGATAGATTCAAATGATGCTTTTCCTGCCTTCAGGATGAGATGAACTTAATCCAGTGTTGTAAATGAAAACCAGGCGTCCAGATACGCACTCTTCCTCACAGCTTGCATTGCATTTATTTACCTAGAATAATTCCTAACAAAATTTGCTGCCAAAAGTTTGACTTACCTTCACTTAAGGTGAGTATGGCCATGGACGCAATTGCTGCAGCAGCAGCAAATGACTGTTAGCAATGTCTTTTTAGAGTTGCAAGCCCTTGTGAGAAAGCCAATGTTCACATGTTGTAGCTATTATTATTACTCATTTTTATTGAGAAGGCAGCTGGCTGGAGCTCCAGAAATAGAACAGGTTTAAACTGAAGCAGGACTTCTCATTTGTCTCTAAAAATAGGTAATCTTCCAGTATGGAATTTGAAACTGTGAGTTTTTATGCTTTTGAATTCCCAGAGTTATTCCTGTTGGATTTCTCTTCATACAATTTTAATATGAACCCTTTGAAATTGGATGCTGGCTGAAGCGTTTCTTTGGCTTGAAAGTGTATGTTTCACTTGCAGTTGTTTCAGTTAAAAAAAGAAAAGCTGGATGAGAACAGGTGGTGTGACATATTTTTTTTAAAAAGCATTCTGGATTTATGTGGTGTATGACATCATCACAGTCAGGTTGTAGCAGAGAAGCATGCATTACATATCTTTGAGAGATCAAACTTACATTTAATCTGTCCTTTTGGTTTCTTATAGTATGATATACTCTATATAGATGCCCTTAACACTTTGCAACAAATTATTGTGCTTGTATTAACTGTAATACTGGCCAGAAATTGAAACAGAAATCAGGATGTGCATGTCTTAACTCTCAACAAGGAGCTTGGGAGACCATTCTTAGCCCGAACTGGTGGCAAGCAACATGGACAACATGGTGGTATGGTAGCATTAATACCTCCACTACGCAGATGAGAAACCTATGTGCAGTAAAATGTAAATTATTGTCCCAGAAGCATTAGGCCTATGTCTAGACACCATAACCTGGGAAATATCTGAGTTTCTGACTCAGGATGTGCACACAGGCCATGTCTGGATCACATTTTGGGGTGAAATGCATGTGCATGCCAGCCATCCCACACCAGATCCTTGGTTTCCATAGGAAGGACATCTGGGGATGTGAGCCAGGCTGAAGCCACAGTGAATTCCAAGAGATGCCCAGCCTGGCCAGTCAGGGGGCTGGACGCAGATGATGGAGCACCTTGGCAGTTAGGTGTGCTTCAGACAGATCCACAAATATTAAAATAAAAACCTCCAACCTTTACAATGGTAGCTCCAGTGCTTAACTGCAAATTTGTCCTTTATGAGTCCTAACATTTAGCAGGATTAAAATGTTTAAATAGCTCTAACTGTGCGGGAGCAGTTTTAAATAGGGTGATGGGGAAATGGTTGGAATGGTTCCACTATTGTCCAGAGCCATTTGCTGAATCCTGGCAACAACACTTCCGTGCAGCCCCACTTTCAATGCACAGAGGCACAGAGCAGATTCATTAGGCATCTTTGAATGTGCGATGACTATTTAAAAAAATAAAATGGCTGCTACGTTATGGGTGAGTAACTAAGGAACTGCTAGATATTTTAAAACTTTTTGACTGTATTAAAGAAGAAAATGAAGGGACACTTCAAACTGAGGGTCCCGCCTATGAGCGATGTCTTCCTTTAGTGCTACAGTAGCAATGACCATTTAAGGACATAAGCAAGATGAAGTTTATGAATAGAGGTAATATGGTCTATATTATACAAATATGGTCTTTATTACCTCTTCCTACAAACACTGTCTTTATGTATTTATTTCTGATCTGCACTACTCAGCATAATGGTCTGTAGCTTTTCTTAAAAGTTTTTATGATAAAGCTACTGCTTGGTGTAGAATATCTTATGAAAAGTCTCATCAGCATTTGAAGTCAAAGCTTTACTGTTATGTGCACCTCAGATTTCAATAGAGCTGTAGGATTTATGCCTACTTAACTAATAACATCTTCAGAGAGTACATTCCTTTAATTGAAGAATGCGCCTCAAAATGTGCAAATTCACAGATGTTAATGATTATGCACATGTTTTCCCTTATTGCTTCAAAGCCAGGAAAGGCCACATGCAGCTGTAATTTGTACTGCAGTGATGAGATTTGGATTAATATCAATGAAATGAAAAACTATATTCAGGGACTCATTGTTTTTTGCAGATAATGGGGCATTTCTAGAAATGTCTATTTTGGAGAAGTAAGTCTCATGCTTCAGCTCATAAAGCAATAGGAAGGTTGCTCCCTAGTGTAAAGTCAAAGTTGTGCAGAAGGTAAAGAGAAAGGATAGAAGGCACCTCTGCACCCCATGGCAGCAACTGGATGTTGGAACCACTGTCTCCATGTAGCGGAATAGAAAGAAAAACAAAGTGAAGATAAAGTGGTGGGTGAAAAATACACTAATACCCAACAACAATGGTGATATTTACATACCACATGCACTGCTATAGAGACTTTAGCCATGCCCTCTGTATCTATTTACATACTGCATGTGCTTCCATGCATAAGTTTTTGTGATATATACATTTTAAATAATATGGTTTCCCCATTCCTATAGTAATTATGATACCAAACATCATAAAGTAAGACATTGAAATATGAAAAAATATGAAAAAGCCCTTGTATACAAATATGTGTGATCATAAATTTTAATAACCGGAAGAAATATGTGCCCTATGAAGAAAGCTTTCATATGCTTTCTTTCTTCAAAGTTGATGCAAACATATGGGTTTGTTCAAGTACTTTCTACACAATTGCTAAGATTTTTAGAAGGGACTAGGCTTCAAACCCCCAATTTATGGTTGTGTATAAGCCCTCTGTTGCACTTTCCATTCATGTTAGTAATATCCACTAGACACAATTTTCAAAACTTCAAATTAAGTGTTTAAGTACAAGCAGGCAGGCTCAAGGCATCTGCTTCTGAAATTTGTGCTGTAATCTCTGCACTTTTTGAGGGTCAGTTTCTATTTTCTCTAACTAGAATGTAATGCCTGTAGGAATACCCATGCACACAAATATTTTTCCTGTCTTTTTGACATCAGAACAAAAAGCCGGCGCTGTGGTTGAAGGTACTATCGTAAGGCATCAACCTGGCACTTGGTAAAGCTTTTAATCTACTGCATGACTGAGCTCCAGCACAAGTCCATGCAACCAGTGTGCCGGTGCCTTTTGGGAAGGGCACTCCTCACCCACTCCTCTGTGGTGACAGTTACGTGAGGAACATGACTCCTGGCTCACCACACAGGAGCTTTGAAGCCATGGCCACTCTCCAAATGCCTGATATACTTAGCATCAGAAAGTAATTCAAATTCTTTCAGTTCTTGTCTTTGGTCTGGAAATGTATTCCCCTCTTCAGTCACTCTTAAATGACAGGATAACATTTTTCCCTTCTAATCAGACACTTACAAGGTTACTTCATTTCCCCTTGGGTCATCTAGTGCAAAAGCTTAAGCGTTTATGACTAGTTGCATGCAAATACACGTACTCTGCTTTGTGTATAGCAGTACATCGTTGAGGTATGCTACTGAGGCATCACACATCCCTATACAGGCTAATTCACCAGTTTCACTTGGTAACAATGCTATATACTTACTGAACATTTTTTTAATCGGGGAATTAAGCGAGATTTTTAGGAAGCTTAGGAAAACAAACATTTAAGTCTACTGGACTGTATTTTTACAGTGTCCTAATCAGAAGTCACTTACAGAATTTTGAGGCTGTAAGTAAACAGGGCATTTTGTCAAGACAAGACACTGTCTAAGTTTTATACAAGCTAAAGCTCTTACCCTGGCGCAGCAACGACCTTAAATTATCAGGCTGAGGTTGTTTTGTCATAGTTTGAGACTCAGTTTGATGGGGAAAGAATGCAATAGGCACCTCAATTCATCACTGCAGTTAGTGCAAACAGGCTTTAAGAGGCTATAGAGACTCTTCATGGATTTGACATCTGCCCAAGTGGAGCTCATTGTAGGACTGGGCCCAAAATGACCAGCTTCTCACATTAGGCATTATCACTGCAGGCAAAGGAAGCTGAGGAACCAGATTTTCAGATACTACAAAGGGCACTATTGTGTGAACACTCTTGAGGGTATTGAAGGGAGAGGTCCAATCCTGTACAGCATTTTTACAGGTGCATAGTTTCAAACATGAGAATAATCATACTGATGTCAACGAATTGCTTATGAACTTAAGATTAAATGCATGCTTTGTTGGATTAAGGCTAGGGCACAGTCTTACCAAATTTAGCCTCTGGTTCTTCCTAACTGTACAACTAGGCCAACCTGTTCCTTGTCCTTACCTTCTGCAATAGCAGTTAATTAGCAATGAGTTGGTCTTTCAGGATTTTTAATTTTTTTTAAAAAAAAGGTAAGTGACAACCATTGAGATATAGCATTGGCCAAACCTAACAGGATGGCAAATATGCTGCTGCCTGCACCTGCCTTTCATCTTGATGAATATTGCAGAGATATGTGTTGCTTTCACTACCACAAATCATTATTCATATTCACAGTTCAGCTGGAACACACCCATGCCTGAAGTCATCTTGATGTCTAACAAAATGCAGCTCCAAATACAATTCAGTGAAAACCTGTGACAAGTGCTGTGTGAAAAGGTTTAATCCACATCCATTTTCTTGGGGCCAAATTGTTTGCACTTCCATTAAAAATTTAAAAGTAACTTTGGAGAGGAGTGAGGTTCTAGTTTTAGTTTTGTTAGTGGTTTTTTAACTTACACTCTATCAATGGAACAGAATATATAACTGCAGTCTTTGAAACACAGGAGGTATAACTGCAAAGATGAGACTACAAGGCAGGAATTTGCAAATACCATTATTTTAAATGCCTTCTCAAGTAAAAGAACCACAAACACAATTACACACTTCAGTGGGCAGACGAGCTACGAGCAGACTCTGCTCTCTGCTGGATGTTACTATTTCTGTTCTTACTTCCATTGGAAGTACATCCGTTTGGGGGTGGGGTGGCATACTAAATCAGATTTCATAGTTAGGTGCTTCATTTTAGGCATCCAAGTTTCACTAAGTGGCTTTCTCGTGATGCTACGGGCAGCAGCCTCGGTGACGCGCTGGGGGCCTGGCTGGCGGGGCTGGGGGGACCTCTCGTGGTGGCAGTGGAGAGAACAACCCTGGGTCCTCTCCTCCCAAACACAGCAAAGCTCTGCTCATGGGTGAATGCGACTGGAAGTGAAAAAGTGGGTATTAGGAAAAATCTCTTCACTAAAAGGGTGGTCAAGCATTGGAACAGGCTGTGGTGAAATCACCATTTCCTGGAAGTGTTCAAAAAATGTGTGGATGTGGCACTTAGGGACGTGGTTTTGCAGGGGACTTGACAGTGCTGGGTTAAAAGTTGGATGCGATTATGTTTTCCAACCTAATGATTCTGTGATTATCATAGAATCATAGAATGGTTTGGATTGGAAGTTACCTTAATATTCATCTCATTCCAACCCCTGCTGCCATGAGGACGGACACCTCCCACTAGACCAGGCCAGTCAAAGCCCCATCCAACCTGGCCTTGAACTTTTCCAGTTGTGGGGCAAGCACAACTTCTCTGGGCAAGCTGTTAGAATGCTTCACCACTGGAAGAATTTCTTCCTAACCCTAATCTACGCTGTTTCAGTTTAAAACCATTAACCCTTGCCCTACCACTATACTTCCTTCTTTCCTGTGGGCCCTCTTTAGGTACTGGAAGGCTGCTCTAAGGACTACCCAGAGGCTTCTCTTCTCTAGACAACCTCAACTCTCTCAGCCTGTCTTCACAGGAGAGGAATTCCAGCCCTCTGATCATCTTCATGGTCCTCCTCTTAACTCACTACAACAGGTCAACATCCTTCTTATGCTGGGAGCCCCAGACCTGGATGCAGCACTCCAGGTGGGGTCTTATGAGAGCGGAGTAGAGGGGCAGAATGAAATGCTGGTCACATTTCTTTTGATGCAGTCCAGGGTACAGTTGGCTTTCCATGACTATAATTCTATGTCTATGATTCTTCCACTGTTACTCGATGCCAGTTCTGGTATAAATGTGAATACCTGCCTATATTTTAAAAATATTGCATTAAAATCATAGTTTTATGAGCAATTGGTGACTATATTCATTGTGCAGAATTTTCAGTCTTTCAGTGACACACAGTCCCAACAGAAGAGATTTTCCATCGCAGTTTGAGGGACATGCTCTTTCATCCTTCCTCAGGTAGTACTGCAATTTTTTACTATTCCTGTAATACTAGTTTTGTGGAGTTAAAAAAAAGAGTGGGTTTATGCTTATATAATTTAACATTTCTTGCTTTCTTAATGCATTCTGGATTGTTTTTCAATCAAAAATACCTAAACTATAAGTTTGAAGAACACTTGATTCTAGTTTCTTAAAAAGTTATGTACGATGCATTTGATCTGTGAATAAATTTAGCCATGACCAGAACCACGCATGAGATGTACAAATGAATCACATACAAATGTAAACTCACATACTACTCATAGAGGTTTTTTTATTATCTTCTAGAATATTTTATGGAAATGCACCTACACGTGTGCCTTCCAGACAGATAGGGCAGATTCCCATTTAAGTTTCCTAATAGAGACATAAAAGGGCTCTCATCAATCTCTTTTTTACCTGTTTGCATATGTGAAAGTAAGATAAAGGTGCAGTGTTTTGTTTGTTTCTTTATTTGTTTTTTTTAATCAAGAACTACTCATGAGAAGTGATGAAGAAGCTTCTCCCACTCATCTTCCAAGGAAAGGTTTTTCAGCCATCTTGCTGAAATGCAGCTGCAGTGCTGAGCTAGGACCTCAGGCAGGTACAAGGAAAGGTTCAGAAAGAAGTGGCTTTGCATGTGTGACAAGACAGAAGTGGAGCTGTTGCTGTGATGTCTGCCCAGAATTTTAATGGACTGGAGGGACGCATTTTTAAAAGAATGGACATAAAGAATTATGGGATCACAGGACTGCAGTGTAATTGAAGCAGGGGAGACCATAGGAGGCCTCTGATCCAACTTCCTCTCACAGCAGAGTCAGCTCTGAGGTCAGGGCTTCATCCTGTTAGGGCTTAAAAACCACCAAAGATGGAGAGTGCATCACCTCTCTGGGCAACCTGCATCTCTGCTTGGATGTCCTCATAGGGACAAAAGTTCTACCCAGTTGTTGTGTTTTAACCCCAGCCAGTAATTAAACATCACACACTGTCCCACAGTGGTATGGGGGAAAGAATCTGCAGGGTAAAGGTAAGAAAGAAACTAATGTATTGAGATAAAACCAGTTTGATAATTAAAAAGTTGTTTGGTTTTTCCTTTTCTTTTTTTTTCAATTGTAAGGGGAAAAAACCCTACAAGAACACCAAAGAGAGATGAAGGTAAAACACAAGGAAAAAAATAAGATATGAAAGTGAAAAAAGTTGCTCATTGCCAGCTAACCAATACACAGCCAGTCCCTGAGCAGTAGCCTTCCTGCCAACCTCCATCTCCAGTTTTATTGCTTAGCATGACACCATATGGTCGGGAATACCCTTTTGGTCAGTTGGGTTCAGATGTCTTGGGCTGTGGTCCTTCCCAACTCCTTGTGCACCCCCAGACCACTCACTGGTGGGGTGACATGAGAGGCAGAAAAGGCCTTGGCTTTGTGTTTTACTCAGCAGTGAGTAAAACATCAATCTGGTATTAACACTTTTTCCAACACAAACACAAAACACAGCTCCATACCAGCTACTGTGAAGAAAATTGACTAGATCTCAGCCAAAACCAGCACATCAGTTTTAATCTCTCTTCTTTCAAAATATACTTGCTGGTTCTCATCTTCCTGTTCTGCCCTGCTGTGAAGAGCCTGGCTCCTCCTCCGTGACCTCCCTGTCAGCACCAGGAGTTGTTAGGTCCCCTGAAGCCATCTTTGCTCAGGCTGAACAAGTCCACTCCTCCAGCACCTCCTCACAGGGCCTGTGCTCCAGCCCCCAACAAGGTGGTGGCCTCTGCTGAACTCAATCCAGTTATAGTCAGTGCTTCTCCTATATTCAGGGCCCTGGATTTGGATACAGTAACCTAGATGGGATCCAATAAGCGCTGAGTAGAGGGAATAAGTGCTTCCCTTGGTCTCTGGCTCTGCTCCTGTTCATCCAGCCCAGTATCTGCTGGCCTTCGTTGGTGCAGGGTCACTGCTGGCTCATGCTCAGCTTGCTGCTCACCAGCGCCCTCAGTCTTCTCCACAGACCAGCTGCCAGCCAGGCAGAACAAACTTGCACTGGTGCCAGAGGCTCATCCTTTCCAGGAGCAAGCTTTGTATTTGTCCTTCAATTTCACAAGGCTGGACCATTCCTCCAGCCATTTGAGGTCCTGCTGAATTGCCTGTTCTCAAATGTATTCACTAATTCCCCCCAAACTGGTGTCATCTGCAAAATTTAATTAGAAGTAGATCCATGCGTGTAGGCAATTGATAGGGCTACATGATGTTTTGCAGACCAACACGAGCTCACTCTTTCCCTGCTCCAAGTGTTTACGTGGCATCCAGCCTAAGCTAATATACTTTGCCTCTCAGCAGAGCTTAATAGCTTGGGATCAGGACTGTGCTCATCACAGCTAAATAGCTTTTGGTTCAGAGCACAGGAAAATTGAGCTGTGTCTGCTCAAAATATCCTGTGTGAGTATAACACGTTAAGTCCACCACTATGCCTGTTCCACTATGCCTGTTCCACTAGCTCTGGTGGAGCTACTGAATGAGAAACTGGCAAGCTTGAAAGATGCCATGTTGTGATAAAGTGGATCTGAAGCCAGCGATGGCAAGAAAATGGAAAGTGAGAGTATTTATTAATCTGAGGTCACTTACAAGATCATTGAAAAGAAATCATTATCTCTACCACCAAAACTGAGGATGTTATTCTAGTTGTCTGATAGAGCAGCATCACTGTTTGTAATTTCCAGCACAATTTCTAGCATATTGAATAATGTGCCTCCTAGCCACCTCCTGGCAATAACTCCCCTAACTTTTGGCAAGCTTTGGGTCAGGTCAGTGCTCATGGGCATTGACAGAGCTGTGCATGAAAGAGCTTCTGAGCGTGCTGGCATTACAGCTGATGGCAGCCTTGCTTCATAAAGGACTGTGCCAAGCATGTCAGGCTCCCGATACCAGCCTGCAATAACCTAAATGGATGTTGAAAGTGCAGTGTGGGGAGTCAAATGTTATACAGGGAGTAGAGAAGATGAGTCTTAGATGAATCAGTACTCAGTAAAGTGATACCTGTTGGCTTTCAGAGGACTCCAGTTAGACACAGAAAAGTAGGGTGGCTAACAAAATGCACAGATGAAGAGAATCCATATATTCATAGGGATGACAAGGTTAAAAATATATATTCTGCTCATCCTTACCCTGCAACCATGGCACTTTGGGCATTATCAAAAATTCGTAGCTGATTTTTAAACAGCCAAAAATCTAGAAAAACAAAGCAAGCACCAGCCTTAAAGTTTCTTATTCTTATGAAGTAGCTAGAAACACAGTGCAATGCTTCTAGAGGAGACCTAGAAACCTCCCTTGTTCAAATCCATCAGGCATTTGCTGCCTGTGAGGCACAAGAGGGAAAAGTAACTCTGAAGGAATGAAAATATCAGCACACCTATTAGTGGTGGTGCCCCATGAAATAGTTTTTTCTTGTATACCCATCTTAGGTAACTAACACAAAGGAAGCTTTTGGATCTGACATTTTTGATGGGATGAGTCTGCTAGTCTCACTTTGGGTGAAATCACAGGCCGTTAGGAGATATCATGAAGAAGCTAGAGTGCATCTGAGCGCTGGGTCTGAGGCCTGTGAGAGCAACAGAGGTAGGGATGTCAGTACGGTCTTTATTTTATTTATTGCTTTACTTATTATTTTATTTTATCATCGTATTATTTATTTATTTTCTTAGAGAACACTATCTAACATCTACTATCCTAAGAGAGCCTACCCTTCCTCGTAAATAAAAATATTCCATGACAAATGAAAAGGAGACAGATAGCATCACTACAAAATTGTCATGGAAAACTGTCCCTGTGCATGTTTTGACATGCAATGCAGCCAGTTCTCACCCATTTGCTGATGCAGAGGCACTTTGGGCAGTTACATATTGGGAGCAGTAATACCATAGCCAGGCTGTACCAGGCCCTCTGTACTCCTGGCAGAGGTCAGCATGACTTCAGGGCTCTCTGTGGCCCATGGCTATTGTGGCCATTGACTGTCCCTTTCTGTTTTGCCTTCTACATGTTCATGTAGCCAGATAATAGGTAGAAGAAGAGAAAAAGCAAGGCCAGTTAGAATCAAAATCCTAAGAGAAATCCTTCTTAGGGTTGAGGCATTTCTGCCAGTCATGGAGAAATCTGGGCTTCATCCTCTTGGGAACAACCACCTGAAATGACTGTTTTGAGCTGTCTAACTGATTTCAGGGGAAGGGGGAAGGGAAGATGGAGGAGGAAAGGTGAGAGAAGAGCTCCATTTATACTTAATTAGTATGATATACTAGATGTCAGAAATAAAAGGCCGCTGACTTGTTAGTAGAGCCTGAACACACTAAAACATGAGAGAAACTGTAAAATGAGAGGGAGTAGCTCTTGAGCCAGACAAAAAGCACATAAGGGAAGACTCTATGAATAAAATTTTCCCCATGAGTGAGTTGTCTGATAGTGAGGCCAATACACCAGTACATGATGAAATGGGAGGTGAAGACAAAGCTGGTTATCAAGAAGTTTGTGAAAACTGATTTAGGAAAGTTTTTTGAGAGGAAAATTCTTCTTAATTTTTTGCGCAAGGATCTATTTTGCTAAAAAAATGTGAAATGGGGAATAGCCACACGAAAAAGGAAAAAAAAAGCATGAAAAAAATGAGCATTTGTGAATGAGAAATTAATACTATCCAGTAGGTTAAAAACACCTGCTTCCTGGCTATCCATGGCTATTGCTGATGATCGGTCATTTTTCTTTTCACCTTCCTTTGATAAACAAAGGTTTAATGTGTTCAAGGTGAGCATTGTTTTTCTAACCATAGGACTTCTCAGAATCTGTTTTCTGCATTTTCTTTGCATCCTGCTTGACTGGGACTAAATCAGAATCACATAGAATCTGGTAAACAGCTCTCACTAATAACTTCCCATTTTCTGTCCCCTGTTGATCACACTTTCCTTCTTCATGGCTCTACTACACCAGCAGATAATGGTTATCAATAACCTTTATAATAATTATGATTATCAAGATGAGTTGTAGTTTTTGGAAAGAAACATACTTATAAATAAACAGAGAAAATGACATTATATTTATTTATTTATAGAAGAACACATAATATAGGATGATGTGCATTTTATATCATATATCTACTTTATTTATTACAATAATTAATAATATTTTCTCTGACTGCTGGATGGAGGCAGGGTGCACACTGTTGACAGTGCAATGACTCATGCTCCCAGTCTGTCTTCAAAGCCCACTTTGACACCCTTCATTTCACACAGCCTGCTCTTCTGTCCTATCATGATCCCTGGCAAGCAGGTACAAGAGAGAAAGATGAGAGAGCTCTAGAATGTTGTCCGAGTCTTTACTTATATCTGTTGGGGTGTCTGGAAATTATTACATATGGGTCTTTTCATCTTTCTCTGCTGGGTGAGTATTTAAATTGTGAAAAATAATGTGTTAAGCATGACTCTACCCTGAATGTTGATCACAGTGATTAATGCTAGTTCATGTCTACCTTACACTCTGTGTGATATCATGTTTAAGAAGGTGTTAGCTACCACTGCTTAGCTGAAACATCTTCTTATGTAGGAAAATATCATTTATAAATAAATAAACCAAGACTGGGAGTGACATAGCTCTGAGCTGATTACTGAGGAATAACCTACAAAAGCACAAAACTAATTCTACATAGTTTTTCAAACACTTCCCATAAAGCTCTTCCATGGTAAATAAAGAGAATAAGTCCATAGCAGGAAAAGCTGTATCAGTTATTTCCATCTATGTTCGCCAAAAAAGAGAGCAGGAAAATCTCCATGCTTGCATTCTTCCAAATGGAAACTACACAGAGTTGCTGCCTTGGAGTGAAGTATTTGTAGAAGAGGAGAGGAAATGAAGAGTAAAAATTACTAGGGCCTAGACATCTTTAAAAATCAGTTTGTTTAACAACTCTTACATGAAATACCTGAATGACTATCCATGCTTGTAATGTCAAACTCCTTTTTTTCCCACAGGGCTGGAAAGCAACTGATGAGATAATTTTTCAAAAAGAGTTCCAAACAGGGAGCTGAGGACAGGACACTTCCACAAGATTTATAATAAAGAATAAAATTAGAGGACACATGAATGACTGTGACACTGTGAAAAAGTCAACATGAATTTTTTAAGTGCAAATCACACCCCACAAGAATAGAGAGGAACAGCATATAGGGATACTGGAAATCTTGTCTACCTAGAGTTCCACAGGCATTTGTGTTCACTCTCAAGGGTTTTTAAGGAATTTCAAGTGGTCACGGGATAATACTGCATGGATATCTGGAGAGTTGGTTAAAAAATAGAAAATTCAAAGCTGCAGTAAATGGTCAATATGGATATATGAATATATAGAGAGTACATTGAGTGTGTGTGTGTGTATATATATATGTATGTATATGAATGCTACACAGTTTCTAAGAAGCAGTGTAGATGCAATTCTTAGTCGAACACTGATGGTCTGAGCACTACAGCCCAGCTATCTGCTGTGATGTGGCTTCAAACTCCTCTAAGTATCTGCTTCTACAAAACTAGTTCTTCATGGCCTCACCTCTCCTGGTGAGGAGTCTCCACCAGCGAATCTTCCATGGTCCCTCCATCAGTGTTGCCCAGATTAATCATAGAAAAAGCCCATCTTCCGAATTTGAACACTTGGTGTCAAAGCCAACTCTTCACATCAGCTGTTTTCCACCTGCCTCAGAACTCAGGGCTGTGCTGCACTGCAGTAGTTAATGCATCCACTGCCCTGGGCAAACAGGGTCAGCCAGGCTGCACGGCTCTGGCTGCATGCCATGGACTGACTGAGCTGGCATTTAAGTTTTAGTCATAGGGTGAACACATTTCATCCTTGTTTTAATTTCCCTGCTTGGAATTCTTACTTGATAATCCAGTCTTTTTGTGACTCCTCCTACCCAGACAATATCCTAAATTTTCCATTATCATGGCAGCACAAATGCTCCAAAATATATTTTTCTTATGATTACATGAATGTTTGAAATATACATATACATATTTCGATGCTGAAAAGTATAGTTAATGAAAAAGCAGGATGTCAAGATAATCTGAGCCTAAATTAATTATCAAAGGACTATAAAATTCCACACCATTGGTGGTGCTAACACTAATAGCCAGGGCTGGCAACATGCTAATCACTCTGGCTCTAGAAGACCAGACTGGTATTTTAATCACACAAACGCTAATTGCCTGGCCCTGCTGGCATTATAATTGTTATGGCACTAATAGCCTGGGCAAGATGGTATTTTAATCATCCTGGATCACAGCCTAAAAATGTTAATTTATAACATTTCTGTCTTTTTATCAAGGTTAACAAGAGGTCTGCTGTAGATATGATCAATTACAAAATGCAGAAATCACTATTTTAGCTTAAAAGAGAAGCAAATCAGGAGTCTTAGAACTCAGAGTACTGGAGACTTTTCAGTTAGAACACTGCTTTCCCATATTTCTTCTTTTTTTTTTTTTAAACTTCTTTTCCCTGCAGCACCTTTAAACCACATGTGAGTCACTTGAGACAGCTGGAGCAGGCTGTGCTGAAGAGTTTGCTGTTCTAAGGATTACAGTGATCTTACTACAATATCCAGCTAATGCAGTTTCATATATTTAACCTCATAGGATTAAAATCCTCTCACTATTGTTGATATTTTAAGAAATGAATTCAGATTGTCTACAACTCAGCTTATCTTCAAATGTTACTAATTAGTTATCTGTTGTAAATTCATTGACTTCAAAGAGCCTACCTAATCTTTGCTGTTACATAGTGCAGGTCACTAACAGATGGTTTTATGGCTAAGCTTCATTTTTATCCCCTTTAATTGGAGATTGGGTATGCTGGGGGCTGGGGAGACAAATTAAACAGGAAATTTCTGGTTTTCCTCCTACAGCCAAGGAGTGTGATCTTGCAATGCCTGGAAAAATCTAGCAAATTTGTGGAGGAAATAGAGCTTTCTCTATAAAAATTAATTGTGGTCAAGATTTTGAATTTTGTTTTGTATTTCTCATAATGGTTGGGATGTTGGGTCACCTCTTTTGAGATTTTCCACAAAGTTAAAGAGCTCCCTTGTAGCTTCTGGGTCTACTACTTAGATGCAGTACACTGCCACTTGAGTAAGATTTCAGCTTCCCTCATTATGGTGGTGGCGGTGGGCTGCATCTGGATGATGGAACCATTTGTTCATCCTGCAACGTGATATTGGCCCCATGTGTTGCAGGATGAGTAACAGCACGTGTTTTTGGCTGCCTCCAGCTCAGAGTTGCCCACTGGGAGCCCAGCCCTCCTCCCACACTGCCATGGCCACAGTCAGCAAGTGTCCAAGGGACAGCAGGGGACGTACCCTGTGCCTCTTCTCTACAGGCATTGTGCAGAGGCTGCCAACATCAAGGGTGTTGTGTGACATGAGGTGTCCCATTTGAGGAGGAGGGAAGTGAAGTTAAAGAAGTGGAGAATTAAGAAGAATGGTTTTGGCTGAAGGAGGAGGCAGGTGAACTTTATAAGGCATCGGCGACGAGGGCCACCCATTTGAGTAGCTGGGTGCACTTTACTTGTGTCAGCACCAATAAAAGTCATACCAAACTCAGTAGCAACAATGAGCCTTCTAACTATACTTGATTTTCACAGCTGGGATGCTGAATGCATCAGTCAAATACTTCTTTTTGCCTTTGTTTTAAAACGTCCCTTGAGGGGAAATTTGCCCTTCACCTGCTTCCCACATGGGAAGCCCAGCTGCTCTTTCAGGCTCAGTTTCCAAACACAGGGCTGCCCTCAGCTGACATTCTTCCATAAGAAGATTGCTAATAATGCTAGTAGTTCACAATCTATTTTCACTCTAGGAATGGAATTTCAAATGAGGACTTTTTATGCCTGCTGCTTAAAAAGGATTTGAGCTCTTTGTGAGAGGATGCTTTTAAAGAATTCTCATTTCAATGTCCTGTCCCCCATTGCCTCCTATCCTTGTGATGCTTCCTGTGTCATCTGTGGCTTCATTGCCAGCACCTGTGTGGATTTTTTGTCTGCTTTCGTTTAAGCAGGGCTGATGCCACCCTACTGGCCTATGTGGCCAGCATGGCCACGGGCAGTTGCAGCTGACCTGCTCGGAAAGGTTGTTCTCAGCGTGCCACTGCATCGGAGCCAATGCTTTCAGCAGCTAAACTTAGGAGCAACACGACAGCTGTGTGAGATCATTGTGCTGCAGGAGCTTATCCAGCAGGGCAATGTTTTGGAGACTGGCACTGCATGTTTTCCTGGCTAAACAGTCTGCTCTGCCTGGTTACAATGTCCTTCTGTTTACTTCAACTTAGAGAGGATTTCTTACTGTGCCTTGGTTAAAGCTGAGATGTGATGACCAGAAAAATGTGTTTTCCTTGATCTCTGCACAACAAAAAGAAATACTGTAGGGCCAGTATTGTTGCTTACTTATGCTCAGCCGGTCTGGACCTTTCATGACTAAATATAAGGATGGTGGCCTCTTCTGATAAACTGGTTGTGATAACACATATAATTTCGCTTACTAGCAGATGAACTTTAACACGAAACAGGATTCTTTTCCTTTGAAGTTTAATATTTCCTTTTATGCAATGCTGCAGAAACCTTTTAGTGCTTTAACCTTCAACACGAGAGAAGTCAGCCCCAGCTCCTTGGCAGGAAAATAGTTTTTTTTAACCAAAAACAGCAGTGTCATAGTAAAGTCCAGGAATTCTCTGAGTCCTCTGTCTGTACAAAGCTGCAATAGCACTATGTGTTTGCTTTCTCTGCCTCCACAGAAATTAAAAATTTCACAGAATATTCTGAGTTGGAGGGGACCAACAAGGATCATTGTGTCCAACTGTGAAGTGAATGTCCCATACGGGGATCAAATGAGGATTGATACTTTGGTATTATTAGCATCATGCTCTAGCCAACTGAACTTATCTCAGGGTACCCTGTAGAGAACCTGTTTCTAATGCATTACCTGTGCAGCCAAGGACTGCAGAGGGAAAAGAGAGCTCCAGACTTCCTAGAAATCCCTAATCTCACCCTTTCAAGTCCTGAAGCTCTTGTGAAGTGCTATGTTAGTGCAGCATTTTAAATGAAGACTGGCAGGTTGGAAGGATGTATTTCTGGCTGTGGGCTGCTGTATCATGGGAGAAGGACAGCACTGTACACTGACAAGTGAAATTCAAAGAAACACAACTGGCAAGATTAGAAGAGCTCTCAAAGGAAAGGTTTTTTGGTTTTTTGGAGGACAACCTGACAGGTTAACACAGGTGACTAAGGTGAGAGAATGAAATATCTTAGAAATGCCTTAAATTCCGAGGTCTGCTTTATGCAGTAGATCACATGAATAGGAATATGAATGTGAAGTACATAAGGAGATGAGTGTCTAAGTTCTAAAGATAAGTGTGTAAGCACTAACAGCTACCTGTGCCAACTTGGAAAAGAGAAACCAAACTCAGATGCCACTGGTACACACAGATTTCTGAGTCTTGATGTAACCAACACCAACAAAATTAATTTAAGGCCATCCTAAAGAGTGTGAGCATAACATGCTGTTGATAAAGCAGAACAGTAAAGGTATTTACTAAAGCTGCTATACAGACACAAGTTTTCACAGGGGACTTCTTCAAATTGCAAACATTTAAAATGTAAATGTTCTTTGACACAGCAGGGTAGTTGAACCATGAAATAAATAGGTAGAAACCCTGTTATTTCTATTGAATAAGCTGAAAAAAATGCAAAAAGTGAAGAAATATGCAGCAAAAGGAAGTAAATTTGAATTAAACAGAGACAACCACAAAATCGGATCTATTACAGGAAATAGTTCAAATACATGCTATACCTTGAGTAGGCTCTCCTAAAATTGTGTTATTTTGGCCTTCTGTCTCGGTATCCTTACCCGTCTGTTGACTATCCTGTGCCTGCAGTTTGTATTGTGCTCCTGAAATACTGAGGTTAGTCAGGATCATATCACTTTAAAAAAAAACCCAACACACAGACAAAGAAAGAAAAAAACAGGCTGGGAAGGGGGAGCTAAAGCCTCTGCTGCATTGGGCTGTTTGGATACATTGGCTGCAGCAGTGGTCACGCATCCCTCCGCAGTCTGCTGATTTCGCAAAAGAGGGAGGAAAGGGTCGTTTTGCAGTCCAGATGCTGTCAAACACAAGCAATCAATGGAAGAAATGGCACAATGAACAGACAAGCATGTGGAAGCAGTTTATGAAGAAATAGTTAAATACCGAGCTTTGTCCCGGCTGACGCTGTAAGTATGAGCTCAACAGCAGATCCTGTGGTCACTGCAGTTGTTTGTGGGAGATGTTTTAGCACCCCGATGCTTTTAGTTCTCACAAGTAGAGAAAGCATTGACTGTGACATGTTTCATAGTGTATTTAGGCAAATAACTGTATTGTATGTCTCTCTACAGAATTTTTGAGTGACTCACAAGCTGCAGTGCACTGGTAGGGTGGGTAAAGAATAAGCACATGAGCTTATTCTCCTTTCCTGATGGCTTATCTGGGCTCTGCTCTATAGATATGCTAGCAGATTGCTGCAGTACCACCCTCCTTGTGCAAAGGCCTCTCGCTGAATTTCGGCTCTGCCTTCAAGCACTGCTATACACAATGCACTTTTTCACACTCCAATGGCTGACTTAGCTTAAAAAAAATTCCTAGAATTATTTGTTATACAAATTTTCTTCATGCCAACTGTTCTATTTTAAATTCTTCTTATATGTGCAGTTGTAGAAAGCTTATGAAATTCCAGTAGCTTTGTGTGTTACCATCGGGAGACTAGTTCTTAACATAGCTCTCCCAAAGAGAGTGCCAAGCATGATTTATTACTTAAAGGAATGAACACTTTTCTGTCTTTGGTCTGTTGCTAGCTGAAGTAATTGTATGCATTTTTAAATGTAAACATTTTTTCTTGTGGAAATCCAATGTCTTGCTCTCTGGCAAATGCTTTACTGCTTTTTATTCTACATATGCCCTAATGATCTAGTACAGCTTTAAAAACAAGTAAAAAAGCAGAGCTAGAGCAAGTTTACTGCACTGTGTTTCTCAGCAATTTTTTGGTAATCAGACAAAATTTTTTATTGTAGCTAAAACTATGCATGTTGGCAGAGCTAAATAATGAGGTAGTGAGTATTTTTCTTGTTATTTTATAAGAATATTATTTTTGCTCTAAACTGGAGAATATAATCTATTTGATGTCCTCTACAGTTGTACCTTGGTACTTAACGCAGCTTCTGCAGAAACCGCTGGGAGACCTCACTCCAGTGCCAGGGGAGGTAACAGCGGGGTAGTTGTGATGAGCAGCCTGTGCTGGGGTGTTAAGGCGGATGAGTAGTTGTTGCAAGGAGGAGCCCTCTTTTCTGCATTTCTTTTGGGACCTGGCAGAACTGCAGCTCCTGATGCCAAAGGCTGCAAGTCGATACACACTTCTGCCCCTATCACGCTGTTCACCTCACTGGGGATGTAAGGCAGAGCCTTCCTCACACTGAGGAATCCATAGGGAAGTTTTCCCTTCATTGCTTTGGGAGTTGCCCTCACCTTACATTCCCAGAGGTATTAAACTTCCATCAGCTGTCTATTCTATTTGCAAAACAACTTCTTATTGCTTGCTACCAGAAACTCAATTATAAGAGGCCAAATTTATCCCTTAATGAGTTTATAGCAAATTACTGTTACCTAGGGAGCACTGTGGCAGCAAATGTGAATGCTGAGGCTGTGTTATTGTCAATGTTCATTCTTGACCCTTCCTCTCCCATATCAGGACTGTCACCCTCTCAACACGAAGCAGAGTCTCTGGCTGGAAAAAGCCTTTTCAAAGATTAAGAAAGTAATCATTTGCATTGTCATGTGTTATAAGAATACAAAAATAATACAAAACCTCAGTCCAACATAGCTAATTTCTGTTCCCATACTGAAAATATGCAGAACTACAACATAATTTAATTAGATAAAATTGTTTTAAAGGCTGCTTGCTGTTATGTAAAGACAGTGGGAAAAGTTCAGCTCCTGTGTACTTCCATTGTTTTCAGCAGAATTATACTGGGGTGAATTTGGCATTTTAAGGGGCCAACTCAAAAACCTTTTCTTTCTCTGTCTCTCTCTTGATTGTTTTCCTGTTTCTCAGATGTGATTTTGTTATGACCTCCAAGGCAACAGGCCCATATTTATAAAATGTAATTCAGCATATCTAAGATGCCCTAGTTAGGGCCACGTTTGCCTGAGGCTCCCTGTAAAGTAAATGGAGACATAGCAGCACTTCCAGAAAAGCTGATACACCAGATATCTAAAACTAGCCTGTGGTCATTGTACTTCACAATGTTTGGGGCTGCTTGGACTCTACTCTCAAAAATAGAGTTTCTAAAATACAGGATGAGTTTTTATGTTAAAATATACAAAATGGTAGCATTTTCTCGAAGACTTTAAACAGTGTCTAGCTGGCTAGTTTCTATGAACCCTTGGAATAACACACAGAAATGAAAAAATGCATGTCGGATTTTGAAGTATTTGAACTTTCGGCAGACTTAGTCTTTTTTGAAATATGTGTCAATTCATTCAGCAATATTTTTTGTTATACATGCAATTATTCAGCAATTATTTCTGCCTCAGCTAAGGAATATAACAACTTACACATTACTTTGGAACAGTAGGGTCACATTTTTCTTCTAAGTGTGTATTTAATGGATATATTTGCATTTTAGAAGTATTGAGTTAAATCTTTAAATGGGATGGTCTAGTTCATTAGCATTTTTCATCTTCCTTTTGATTAGTTCAAAAGAAGATGGTAATTGTTTGGAATTTTTTAGGAAGTATGTTTGTTGGTTGTGATGGAGATTCACCAGAGCTGTGTGAGAAAGGAAGGTTTTACATTCCCTGCAGAGACCTACATGTGTTTATGCACAAAAAAATGTACAGCCATGAAGGTCAGACTAGAAATAAATGAGGCTTAATTATCTTCCCTAAAATTACCTGTAGAAACTTTCTCCACCCAGGTCAAACCAAAATAAGGTGTAATTTCTGATAGGTGATGATTATTATGGTTATGACATGATGGGGCAGAGGTCCTCTGGTGACCTCTTAGAAGGGCATGAATGTGCCTTGGGCTCCTCTCAGTGGTAAAGTTTAGTTTCTTTTTTCTTACAGCAGAATGATACAGCTGGTTGCATATACCAATCACCACCTACTTGAGATAAGACAGTTGGTGGAAAGTAGTAAAAGTCAAAGCTTTAACCCTCTGGTCTCCCAAAAGGAAGGAAATAACAATGCTAGTACTTAAATCATCAGTTTGTCCCAGTTTTGTCTGGAATTGAGTTAATTTTCTTCCTAGTAGCTGGCACAGTGCTATGTTTTGGATTTAGTATGAGAATAATGTTGATAACACATTGATGTTGTAGCTGTTGCTAAATAGTGCTTACTCTAAATAATGGACTTTTCAGTTTCTCATGCTCTGCCAACAAGGAGGCACACAAGGAAGCTGGGAGGCAGCATGGCAAGGACAGCTGAGCCAAACTAACCAAAGGGATATTCCATATTCATGCCCAGTATATAAACTGGGGGGAGGGGCCAATCACTGCTTAGGAATAAGTTGGCTATTGGTCAGTGGGTGCTGAGCAGTCGTGTTTTGCATCACTTGTTTTGCTTGGGTTTTATTTCTATCTCTATTTTTGTTGTGTTCCTTTGCATAACAATATTATTATTATTAATATTATTATTTCATATTTTAAGCTGTTCTTATCTCAACCCATAGGTTTTACCCTTTTTTCTGATTCTCCTTCCCATCCCACTGGGGGAGGATGGATGAGCAAGCACCTGCATGGTACTTAATTGCCAGCTGGAGTTAAACTATAACAGAGTTTTAGTTAAAGCTTCAGTGAAGCAAAAGGAACAGCTTATACCTTGCTCTTTTAGGACAGGCTAATTTACTTGTCTGTCTCTTCATTAGTTATATATGGTACATTGTGGAGCTCCATAGCATTGACAGCAAAATAATTGTCAGATTTTAACTAACGTAAGCTGAGATCCTGGGGAATGTAATAGTAGCTTCAGAGTGGTCTGATGTGCTTTACAAGCAGGCACCAGCTGTCACCGAATCCTGTTCTGTAAAGTTATTCACACTATGAAAGAAATTGCTAATGTTAGATGTTTGGAGACCTGTTAGGAGAGAAGGGGAATTGGAGGACCCTCAATTCTTGCTTATGCCACTTGCATTTTCCCCATAAAATGCCCACTGTAAACCTTCCCCTTTCTCTTCAAATTTCTCCCTCATTGTTCTTTGTCTCCACCTCAGGGCAATTCCTACATGAATCACCACTTCTGATCAATTCTCACGAGGTTTTTCATAGCAGTACTGTTCCCAGCCTGCCCCAATCCTACAGCAGCATCTTGCATTTCTCCTATTCCCCAGGCCACAGATGCATTGCTAAATAGGAGAGTGAGGGAAGAAGAAACTGCTCAGAAGCGCAGACAAGCTCATGCCTGCATGTGCTGAGCCAGGTTCTCTGTTAGAGCAGTCCATGGATGACATATGGAGCAAGTAGTGCACTGGAGGGCAATTTTTGCAATGTAGAGTGACATGGAGTCTCATTCCAAGTGCTAATAATTTTCAGCTCATTACCTTCATGTTCATATTGGACTGGCATTGGAAACGCTTGCCTGGGTCTTGACATTGGTTTGTGTTATCCCACTCTGTGCCAGGCTGGATCTCAGCATAACGGTGTTGATCCACCACAACAAATTGGATTTAAGAGCTGAAGAACTTAAAGTGCTTTCTGGTTTGCTTTGGTTACTCCTGACAATGCTGAAAAAGATCTCTTTGAAACATACTGATTGTTTGATGTTTATACAATGTATGTATATGCACACAGGGACATCCCCCAAACAGCAGTAGTGTTGTGGAAAGCTCATCACTTCGGGACATACACAATCATATACAATAAATTATTTGTTTGCATATGTTAGTAAACCCTCTCCTGCTGCAGAAAAATGGATCATTAGATCTGAAAAAGCTTTTTGATTTCTTCTGTGAGAGATCCACAAAAATGGATTTATTGCAGTTTCTCATTAGCTGTGACAAGGATGATGTCAGACAAGTTGTGCATGCCCTGTCCTATAAATAATAAATGAGAAGGACCCTGTCTCCTCTTTCTCTAATGGATTAATGTTATAGCTGGATGGAAAAGGCACGAGCTTCCTTTATGGAATGTAATGGAGCAGCAAAATTGTTTAGACTCTGTTGAGTGTATTTATCTCAGGGGCTCCTGCTTGTCCCTTTATCTTGATCTCTGGGCATCTCTCTTAACACGTTGTAAAATTCTATTAAATGGAATAAAAATGAAGTCTTACAGATTTATAAAAACTCCAAGAAATAACACAAAAAAGTGCTTGTTTTTTTTTTAGTCAACACAAACTCTGTAATATAAAAATCTTCCAAATACCCTTTCAGCATGGCTTCCTATATTAATTATTATTGTAGCAACTCCAGTATGAAATGTGCTTCTCATTTCTTTCTTTCTATTGCAGTGCTTGCAAAGAGAGCTTTGTTGTTATAAGCTTCTTATTAATCATAATTATCACTAATAAGGTGCTGTTTAATCAAGTAGTTCAAAATACTCTGCAGACACTCGTGAATGCAACTTTATTTATGCAACCCCTGTTGCTTAATATAGCTCATTGTGAATAATGTTATTGCTGTTTTATTTGTTAAAATGTTCATATTCAGTCCCTTGGTCATTTTCTTTCAGTGTTAATCCACCTTTTTAGCATTTTGAATTGGGGGCAAAAAAAGCGCATTGAAAGAGCTCTTAAGAAAGTAATACCTAGAACTGGGTATATTGTGAAGCAATACAAGAAAAGGAAGAGATGTCAAATCATGGGCACACCAAATCTTGGCAGAGTTCTAAGAATATTTTTCAACAGCAGTTGCTGTTGTGAATGGCACCTGCTAAACAAACAGGTGATATTTCAGTGCTTTCATACTGTTTTGCAACATTTGCAAATGACTTATGTATTCTCAGCTTTTAAAATATTTCCTTTCCACTGTCTTGGTATGCTGATTCAAGGCAAATCTCTGTGTTAATCTCCTTGCTTCTGCAACATTTGGCATTCCTAGATGAAAATATGTCCCAGTTTAGATACAAGGACTCCCACTTATGAAGAAGAAATTAATAGAGATGAATTCCCTGCTTAAGAGCATACTGCTCATAGACAGAAAATGCCATACCATTTGTCATCAATTCTGGCTTACAAAGAGCATAGAGGTAAAACTACTACTGTTCATATCTATCAAATTCTATCCACATGTGTATAAGTATGCAGTGATCATAATAGTCTCTTCCTGCTTTTTTAATTAAAAACTAGGCTTGGAGGAAACGAAGAGAAAAAGAAAACATATTAATTTTTTATTAATATCAGTAAATGGGAAAAAAAATTAACCATGCAGCAAACACATCAGAAGTATTTGTCTCTTGGTCTTAATACCCTTTGCCAGGAAGATGAAAAGCACTCATCAGAGGTCATTTCACTCTTGAGTGTGATGCAGCTCCCTATCCTTTGAAGGAAAGTTTGGCTGGCTGCTATGTGGAATTGTTCTGGAAAAAGAAGATAGCCTGCAAAATATTCCCCACTTCTATCTTATGGACCTGCCTCTCTCCTGGACACGAGTCATGGAGGCACTCAGGATTAAGTCTGTGTCAGTAACTTTATGCTATATAAAAGTTTTATACAATCTAACTAACCATCATCTTTTATGTCTTTTGGCCTAAAATGAACCTTGCTTCCTCTAAGCTCCCACAAATCTCTCAAGACCACTGGAATGTTACAGGGGGCACAGAGGACTGTGAAATGGGTTACCTGAGTGTGTGGCCAAGATCTAGCCTGATTCTGGTCTTGAGCACACACAAGCCAGTATGTATCTGATATGCTGGATTTTGCATCTAGGGTGGAGTGATGCCAGGAACAAGAATAAACTCTGAGAGGAGGGGCTGGAGAGCAGCTCTACAGAGAGGGATGGGGATGCTGGTCAGCAGTGAGCCCTGGCAGCCCGAAGGGCAAACCCCATCCCAGTGTACATCAAACAGCATCGCCATCTGGGCAAAAGAGGGGATTTTCCTGCTCTATTCAGTGTTGATGTGGCCTCACCTCAAGTACTGTGTACAGTTCTGGGCCCTGCAGTTTAAGAAGGATGTGAAGGTACTAAAACGTATCCCTCATGCATGTTCTTCTCCAGCACTGTGAAGCTGATGTCTCTTTTTGGTTGGCTGATAATGACAGTCTCTAATGGTCCCATGTTGTTTTTTCAGGTTAACCTCTCAGAATTTTCTCCCACAGAAGTTCATAGGTTGACACTTGATTCTGATTTGAATCAAGTGAGGATGATGAGGAGGCACTGTGCAGCTTGTGTCTGAAACCACATCACACAACATGGTCATATGCCCCTACCAGCTGGTGCTAATGGGAAGGAAATTGTAGTAACTTTTTTCTCGTCTCTGCCTTTCATTACTGTCCCTTCCAAAAATATCTTAATGAACTCTACTTTCATAATGAAATACTAAACCAGACAATCTTTCAGCTACTTAAGTGTTATGCTAATTCCATGTTCTGCTAACAGGTACTGTAGGTTCTGTTTCTAAGACTGGTTCTGTGTTTGGTACTGGGGTGTTGTGACTGTCATTATTAGTGGAATGGGAACTGGCATGAAGAGAATTTTCTGAGATACCAGGGAAGTCTCCACACTGCAAGCTATCAATTTTTTACTCAAGTACTCTAATAACTAAACATAAAGTGTTAATCACACATGCCAGACAAGCCCTAGATATAAGATATTGTAAATCTGATGCTGCCTGGTTGACCCTGACAGGCACAATATTTTGATGGTTTAGTCTCTGCAGCTGAGATGGCTGGACTTGAGAGTTCTTCAAGGCTGGAAGCTGGAACCAAAGAGGGCTTCTTCTATCTTCCCCAAGTGCTACTGGGTATTGCTGGAGCTTATATACTTTTCCATAGGTCAGGATAAGTCTGGTCCAAAGTAATATTTTCCTTTCTCTCCTCTCCTCACAGGTCTGACGTCTTCATTCAGGCGGCTGTGACATATCTGTAGGTTCCAAATTATGTGATTCCTTCTAATAGTTGCCTTTATTCTAGATTTGATACTACAGTGCTACTATATCAAACAAACAGCTATTACAAAATATTTTGTTCCCTAGCCTAAATCAGACAGTCCGGTGGTATGTCTGGGTGCAAGGCAAAATTGATGTATTTTGCTTTTTTACCTTAAGCTGGGCCCTCTTGTGGTATGCTCAGGTGCAAAACCAGAACAAAATAACCAACATCAACACTGAAATTCCCTACCAGCTGACTGGACAATAGTTAGCTTCTTTTTTAGGAGACCACACTAAAACAGTTTTTGACTTAATGTATCCATTAATTTTTGGTTTATATACTTACACTTAGCAGATCTGAGACGCATGAGTGCACTACCGATGATGCACAAAGGATCTGCAGTTGTCCAGATCACTTTTTCCCAGTATATAGTACTAACCTCTGTTTGATTTAGTAAAGATATTTCCTACTAAACCTGCAATTTCATGTTCCAGAGTTCTTGGACAGAGATAACCTAATTTCTTCCAATTAGAGTGAGTTAACTTTAACTCCTAGCTCATTTAGGGAATTTCAGTTTCTGCACTTTTTTTTCTACTAGCCATGCCATCTTCGTTCCCACGTTGAATGTTAAAAATAAAAGTGAGTGCTACTTGCCTTTGTTACTTAGCCTCTGTAATAGGCTGTGAATGAGGCTTTCTAAGTAAAGAAGCCATATCTCAAATGTGCCTGGAAATCATTTGGAAGCTGCTGCAGAGTAGGAGATGCATATTTTGGTGAAGTAGTACACTGCACATAGTCTGCAGTCCATAAGTGCTTTGAAAGTTTCTGACATGATGAATCAGAGCTCAGTTTCATCAGATGCAGTTATGGCAGCAATACACTCTTGTCTCACCTGGAGATCCCTCAAACCAGGGCTGTCTGTATATCTCATACCTCCTGAAGAACAGAATGACTTGGCAGGCTCATAATGTCATCAAGATCCCTTCATCATAAGCTTTCCATTAATTCAATGTGAAGAAAGGTTCTTTACAAGAGTAATTGAGGACAGGATAAGTATTAGGAAAAGGTTTGGCTTCATTAATGCTCCTTTGAGAGTTGCTAATGAAAGTATTGGGAATATTCTGTAACTGTACACTTGAAATTTTCTCCTCAGGCTTTTGTCAGTCAAACACAGATTTCTGAGTTGTAGTCTAAGAATTTCAATTTACCTCAAACCTTAAAGAACAAGATGCTACAAAACACATTCATACAGTCATTCAACCAATCACATTTATGTATGGCTTACACAGCTTAGTGTTTTGTGGCTATCAAGATTTACTGAATTCAAATATCTGTAAACAAAAGAGGGAACCTCCATACAGTAATACAATAATAAATACTCATTTAACAAAAGAAAAAAAATATTTTGACACTTGAAAAAGCTTTTTTTCTCAGGACTTTCAAATCACTATGACAACAAATTCTTTCCAATCCTCATTGCAATCATAAGAATAATGTTGGAAAAGACCCTGTACTGTCTAGAAGAGAGAAAGTCTCATCTAAGAACACAGCTACTCCTAGCAGCAGGCTAATATCCTTCCTTCCTGGCCATCTGTGCTGCAAGGTGAACAAAGAGGAATATGCTAGGTCAGATACTACATTGATAGCATACAGGGAACAGTGATGCCTAAACCAAACATAAATTCATTTTACTAATTCAAGACAATTTTTTCTAAACTTCTGAACCCATCTGCTCTTAAATGAAATGTTAAAGTAAGATCAATACCAAGATTTGATAGCTAACCCCTTCACTTGAAGGTAAAAACAACAATTACTTTAAATACAATGTGTGAAAAGATAATTTTCCACATATATGTATTAATTGTGATAATTATTTGGAGTTTAATTTACTTAATAAGTCAGAAAATTTCCTAAGTATATTTTTTCTTCTTTAAACATTTGAACATAAACAAAGACTCAATTATTTTTGATTATCTAAAACAACTAACACAGGTATTCTGATTCAGTATACTTCAGTATACCTAAGCCTGAACTGCCTGTTAGTTTACATTGTAGGAGGCCATGCACAAAGAATTCTGATTCGAAGATTAGGTATCCCGAATTTAGGGCATGACTGATCCAACAGTAAATGAATATTTTTTCTAAGTTCATCTTCAGAATAAGTTCATTTACTGTTTCATCTTAAGCGCATGTCTGCAAAGTGCACTTCAGGTGCACTCCAAGACTCTGTGTATCTGTTAAAATGGTTTTCTATATACAGCACAGTGTAGTGCCCTTATCCAACCGAGAAGGGTATTTGGTTTTCCTGGTATTTCAGCCATTAGTAATGTCACAAAACAGTAATCAAGGTGTGAGTTTTCGAGCTTACTCTTGAAGAGAAGTGCTTGAGGGACATATTTTTGTAGCTAAAAGAATGATTTTAGCAATCCAAACAAAATCTATTTAAAAGAAAAACATGGGGAAGAAAATCCATAAAGGTACTCACTTCCCTCCCGGTGGAATCAAATTTTCAGAGCATTAGACCAACTACTTTTCCTTCCAGCCCTGTATCACTTACAGAGACTGACTTCAACAAAACCACTACTGGCGTAATTATTCTGGAATTTTAGTATTTTCTGTATAAGGGCTCAGTTCCTATCTTTTCCTTCATCTGGTTTCTCATCAGGGACTCATGAGACTGACACCCCACTGCTAGATAATTCATAAATTTTTGTATTGGCAAGTCTGGACAGAATAGTGTGTTTCAGATACTAGAAGTTAGTGTTCAGCTTGGACTTAGTGTACCCTGCTTTGGAGCTAGAAGAGCTTATAAATTAAGCTGTATATCTCTAAATTATATCATATTGGGCAGTCAAGTCATAACTCATATTCCTGCTATTTTTTTCTCAGCCTAATAGCCCTATTGTTTATATGTTTGTGACTGCAGAGTTCTTTAGGCTTCTGTATTATGGTTCATAGACAGCGTCACTTTCCCATTTCATTGGAAAGCCTGTTAAATGGTTCAGAACTAACACTAAGCACAATGGTTCTCCTTCTGTTGGTCCTTTTGTGTGGCATCCACTGCTTTCGGTTTCAGAGGAGAGGGCTTAAAATCTCCACATTTCTGGAGAACAGTGGTGAGGTTTTAACCACGTGGCTCTTTCCCTCAGTTTTGTGGGGTTTTTAAAGCCTTTTGCTCCAGCTGCCATGTATTGCTGCATGCAGTCATACTTCTTGAGTCCCCTTTTCCATAAGTGAATTATTGCGGGTCTTGTGTTAAGCACATTTACTTGTTGAGAATTGTGTTTCCTTTGTTCCTCTGAGAAAGAAACGGATGAAGGTGGTACAAGACATTTTATTTTTGTTTCATTTAACTTAGTCTTATTCTTTAGAGCAAGTATTGTACTTTTTTATGCCCCTGAGACTAATTTCCTCAACTTCATGGCTTGTGATAAGAGCCAGCTGATGCACCCATGCAGCACTGAGCTGTGAGGAGATACTGGTTTCATCCTAAGAACAATAGGGCTGTCAGCTCTGCTTGCTGTTATACGGGGTTATTATTGTTCTGCTGCTTCTGGTTTTGGAGCTAGCAGCTGCTCTGTTTGCTCAGGTAACTCTGAACTCTTTTCCAGGTGCATCCATACCAAAACTACTACTTACCATTATGGCCTTACTTCACTGTTTGTTGCTGGAGGCTGTCTTCTCTCTTTCAGTAATAAAGAACTTTTCACAATTAGTACATTGCAGTGACTGTCAGATGACCACCATGCTGTGAGGCAAAGAACAGGAGAGGTGGTTCATTCAGCTTGAGGGCACTACGGAACCTTGCTGCAGATCATAGTCATAGAATGGTTTGGGTTGGAAGATCATCTAGTTCCAACCCTCTGCCACAGGCAATGACACCTTTCACTAGACCAGGTTGCTCAGAGCCCCATCCAACCTGGCCTTGAACACTTCCAGGGATGGAGCATCCACAACTTTTTTTGGGCAATCTGTTCTAATGCCTCACCACCCTCACAGTAAAGAATTTCTTCCTAACATCTAATCTAAACCTACTCTCTTTCAGTTTGAACCTATCCCCCTTGTCCTACAAGACCTACATGGTCTTGTAAAAATCCCTCTCCACGTTTCTTGTACTGGAAGGCCGCAATAAGGTCTCCATGAAGCCTCCTCTTTTCCAGGCTGAAAAATCTCAATTCTCACAGCCTTTCCTCGTAGGAGAGGTGTTCCATCCCTCTAATCATCTTGGTGGCCTTTCTCTGGACTCACTACAACAGACTGATTGTCCTTACTGTGGGGGGGACCCCAGAGCTGGATGCAGAACTCCAGGCAGAGTCTCACAAAAGCAGAGTAGAGGGACAAGATCACTTCCCTCAACCTGCTTTTGATGCAGCCCAGGATACAACTGGCTTTCTGCGCTACAAGTGCACATTGCTGGCTCCTGTCCAGCCTCTCATTCACCAGCACCCCTAAGTCCTTCTCAGCAGGGCTGCTCTTGGTCTGTTCATCTTCCAGCCTATATTGATACTGAGAGTTGCACTGACCCAGGTTCAGCACCTTGCACTTGGTCTTGTTAAACCTCATGGGATTCACATGGGCCCAGCTCTCAAGCTTGTCCAGGTCCCTATGGATGGCATCCTGTAGTTTCAACCCTCCTGCTGTGGGCCAGGGACACCTTCCACCAGGCCAGGTTGCTCAGAGCCCCATTCAACCTGGCCTTGAACACTTTCATGGATGGGACATCCACAGCTTCTCTAGGCAACCTCTTCCAGTGCCTCACCACACTCAGTAAAGAATTTCTTCCTAATATCTAGCCTAAACCCATCCTCCTTCAGTTTAAAGCCTTTCCCTTGTCCTATCAATACACACCCTTGCAGAAAGTCCCTCTCCAGCTTTCTTGTAGGTCTCCTTTAGGTAATGCAAGGCTGCTATAAGGTCTCTCTGGATAACAGACCTTATCATTGTTTTGAACTTGCCTGGGACTCCAGTGTGTGTTCTGATGAGCAATATGTCTGTGCTCTCATCCACACTCATTCTGGTGCAGTTTTTTTCTTCTAAGTCTTGTGGTTTGATTAGGTGCTAAAACTGCCTAAATGTAAACCAGTCGCAATTAATTCCTATTTCCTTAATAAATCACTTTTCTCAAGTATCTGCTTGGGTGCCTGGTTCATGCAGCTAAGGTCAAATACAATGCCGGATTTGTGAATAGCTTGGCAGAGTCTCCTGTGCTTTTTTTTCTTCTCACTCCCCATGTGGCATATAGTTCCCAGCTCAAGGTTAGTTGGGATTTTATTTTGTTTGTCAAACTTACTGCTGTTCTAGGAAACTGTGGCAATTATGGAGTTGCTGGTCAATGATTATATCAGTCTATGCTGCTCTTTCTGTTGCTGGTGTGACCTTGGAAAGAGTAGGCAAAAACTTACTTTCTTCAAAAAGTGACTACATTTGTCCTGATTGTCATCTGTTAAATATTTTTATCTTTGTACATATATTTCTGATGTTTCTTCAAAAAGAAAAGATGCCTATTGTGCAAATGCATCACAATCATCACACTCTAAAGAAAGAATCACTTTTGTGATTCAAAGTTGAATTTGCTACACAAAATCTGTCTAGACAATAAACACATTAAGGACATATCTATTTTACTTCCAACATTTCTAGTTTGCTGGCACATTATTATATTGCACTCTATCAGGTCCATCTCAAATTTCTGCAGAACATCTACCTGAGAAGCAGCTCTTTACATTTGTGTGTTACCTGCAAATGTGTGATAGTCTTGAATTTAATTGGATAGAAATGCATTTTGAACTCAGATAGTATACTTGTGTGCTGACAGGAAAAATTTGTATTTAAGAGGCATCTGTCTTTTCAAAATTTTAATACCTGGACAGTCTTTTTCTTCAAGGTTCAGCTGCTTTCTTTGGACTATGTACCAGTCCTTGTTATATTTGTAGTGAGTCTGGTCTAGGCTCATTCAGACCTACTTCTACTATTGCATGGAGTAGGATCCAAATCATGAGAAATAAACCTGTCATAAGTTCCTGCCTAATAAATCCAGGAGTAAGCTGAATTCAGTGAAATGGGGGAGCCATTCTGTGTTTGTAACGATATATGGGAGTTATCCCTGAGATGACTCCATACTATTTGAGATCAGAGATTAGACCTCAGGCATATTTTATTTCCAGATTGTTCTGCCTCTCTTGGCATTCATTTGTCAACCTTCAGTTCTGCCAGATATCCTTGCTTTTTCCTTTTTAAAGGGACACTTCTCTCATGCTAAGCAGTTTAGCAGAGTGCAAGTTTTATTTTGTGTCACTGACACATATCCCTGTACTTACTGGTAAAACCATTATTGGTAAAACCAAAATTATGTCATATGTATGAGATATGAGTTGTACATTTCCATTCAATTTACAGTTTACTAAGAAAGCAGTTTTGGAGGAGAATGAAATGTCCTATAACAAAATACTTTTGTTCCACCCCATTTACACACGGACTGTTTGTACCTATGGTACTGAAAGGAGCCATGATTAGGGTGAGGTAGTTGTACCACAGCATATCCTTGAACCTTGAAGACAAATGCTAGGTTCAGTCAAGGTTACCCATGAATGCAGCAGATGGATGGGGTATCTTTCGCTGTGCACATCCCACTAGTGACTCAGCTATGCTGCAGCTCTGGTCAGCTCAGCTTGCTCTCATGCTATGCTGTTCACAACTGCTTTCCTGCTTGAGGATATATATACCTCCTGTTGTTGTGGACTTGTTTATTCCAACAGAAGTTACCATAAGCAATAATGTCTTGTGATCAAATTGTGGTTTTAGACTGTATAAAACATCAATTGAGCATTAGCTACTGCTTGCTTTGTACACAATTTTTTTCCTCCAAACTTTGGATTGTGTTCAGTAATTCTGATGGCTCTTGTATGCTTCCCATGCTACTGGATGGACTATTAACAGTTTTGATCTAGTTACTGTGAAGGAAAGAAACTAAGTATATGTTTCATTTAGACTGATCCTAATATTAAAAGGGTGGATGAGGAGTGAACAGATAGATAATTGGACAACCAGTAATAGTTTTAGAACAGAAATTTCTGGAGCAGTATTAATATGCAGCTACCTGATTTGCAGGCAAAATTAGGTATTTTTGTAGCTACATCTGTGGCTCCTACCTAGAACTAATCACAGGTATCCACAAAATTGAAGATTGTTTTTACGGTTTGACTGCTAAACCTCCTCCACCAAAATTCAATTAAAGACAGGCATAAAATCCTGCAGCAAAGGTGTTTTCTTTTAAAAACTAATAAATCCCACAGTAGAAAATTGGTATAGGCAATGGTTGTAACTGGGTTTTTTTCCAGGAGAAATTTATGGTTGACTGTACTCATAAATTCAATGACAGTATGTTCTCAGATGCTGCAGCTCAATATCATATAAAACCATAAGGTAACCTGTGTGACCAGCTCAGGCACAGAAGATGTGTGAGGTCAGCAAGTTAAGTGTGCCAGGATAAATCTGTATCTGGTATCTGACAGCCAAGTTGGCTTTCTTTCTTACCGTGGGAGACGACACAGACGTGACTGTGTTGAAATCTTTCTAGGATTGTAATGTGATCTGGTAGCAAACTGACAACACCTTTTGGTCACATCTATGCTGGCAAGACCAAGTGCCTTCGAGGACTATTGGAATTGTTTGCCACTCTAGAGATGTCATTTCCCACTGTGATGTAACTTGCTCTTCTGCTAGGCAAACTGTTTATTCAATTAATGATTTTTAGGCTGTTTTCAGGTAGTTCGGGCCTATCCATTTTCTGAACAAGGTGTCATTGTCAAAAATTCTAGAAGATATTTTTCTTTTCCTGGATGTGTCACTACCAAGAACAGGTAACATATCAAGGGGCAACATAATAAAGGACAGTGTTTGAGAGGCCAAATCTAGAAATAGAATGGAGTCTGAGAAAGTGTGTCACTCACTAATTGTGGAGGGGCTGTCTCTTAGTCATAATTAGCTTTCTATTATAGCATATTTTTCCTTTATCCTTCTTCAGTGCAACTGAAGCTGCTCAAATAACTTTAAATGTTTTTCATGTGTGATTTTTTAATGATGCTTTAGGGGAATCAGTATAAGATGGCTGGTCTTCCAACTGTGGCTGCACATGTAGTTCCCTTAAGCCTGACTTCCCACTGCTGCCAAAACGCCTATTCTTAGCAGCCTCCTCCCAACTGCAACTCATTATGCAGCAGGGCTGTAACCTTTTTGTTTTCTATGAAATCATTCCTACCTGAGCAAATGGGGCTGGACTTGTAGGCCCTTTGCTTAAGTCTTTATTACTTAAGTGTGACTTCATATGGACTTTTCTTTGGATTACGAGCTAGATATATATCACAGCATCTGCAGAAAAAAAATTAGATTGAAACCATTTAGTTTATTATACTAAGTTAAATTCTTCATGATTCTTACTAGAGTAAGCATGCATTCAGAATTCATATACTTTGACATTTCATTTACTAACTGAGTAGGTAAAATCGTTAAGTATTAAAAAAAAATAGTCAAGTCACAAATTCTACTTCCCTTTCTTTCATACCGGTTGTGTTTCAATATCATACTTACACAGTAAACTAATTCATCTTTTGTCATTTAGCCATAGTTGTTTTCCTTTCTGGGTCAGGAAAGAATGTCAGTGCATTGCTGTTTGAGGAGGGACATACGCAACTGCACACAATGAAAAGACTTGCCAACACTGTCAGAGGCTCAGAGAAGGATTTACATTTGCACAAATGTAGAGCAATAATGGAACACCACTGTTGTCCTCCTAGCTCTCTCAAACATACCTTCCTTGGGTACTAACTTATAAAGTATATTGAGGTATACTGTTTTCTGCAGCTTGACAGCTCATGCCTTGCCTCACTTATACACTGTTCTGGTGCTATAAAACCCAGTGTATCAGCTTGAAAGAAATAGTTACTAAAGGTATGAGCAGCATAGAGCAGATGTTGATTTATATAGCTTAGGAGTGGGGAATTAGCTGGGGAGAGTTTGAATCCTCCCAGTGGAAAGTCATTGCAAGCTAGTTAATCTCTTTCCCTAGCTGCAAGCCATTTGAATAGAAGGGCAGAACTCTTCTCCATAAATATTCTGCTCAGCCAGTTATTTTCCTTGATAGCATAATTTTATGTCAAGACTGTAATATATATCGTAGAGCAACATATATCCTAGAATAATTGCCCACTGTACTGGTTTTAGCTGAGATAGAGTTAATTTTCTCCCTAGTTGCTAGTACAGCACTGTGGTTTTGAATTTAGTATAAGAATAATGTTGATAATACACTGATATTGTAGTTTTTGCTCAGTAGTGCTTACTCTAAATCCAGGACTTTTCAGTTTTCTGTGCTCTGTCAGCGAGGAGGTGCACAAAGGAGCAGAGCTGGGACAGTGGAGCCAAAGTGGACAAAGGGATATTCCATATCATAGAATGTCAGGCTCACCATATAAACTGGGATGTATTGGCCATGAGGGGTGAATCGCTGCATGGGCTGGACATTGGTCAGTGGGCGGTGAGCAATTGTTTTGTGCATCACTTGTTTTCTTGGGTTTTATTTCTGTCTCTCTTTTTGCTGTATTCCTTTGCATTACATTATTATTATTATTATTATTATTATTATTATTATTATTATTATTAAGCTGTTCTTATCTCAGTCCACAGGTTTCGCCTTTTTCCCTAATTCTCTTCCCTATCGCATCGTGGGTGGCTGCGTAGTGCTTAGTTGCCAGCTGGCATTGAACCATGACACCTGTTTAGTCAGTGTACTTACAGCTATGTGTTTGTCATTGTATTGACTGTATATATTAAAGTGGAGGAGAAGCAGAAAATTTCACTGCTCTTTCTCAGTTCTCCATGTGCTTAAAAGTAACACACAAGGCAGTTTATAATTAGTATCATGACTCACTCAATACCACTAACTGCAACTATGCCCTCAAAGGAAATGACTTTTTCATACCGTTCTGTTCAATTCTGTTTTGTATTAATAGCCCTCCCATTTTCTCATGTGTCTCTTCTTCTAGAACTCCTGAGCTGATATTAAGAAGTGTCTTCTAGCAGGTGTGAGTCAGACCTGTGGGCTTCACAAATACCCTTCCAACTGTGCTTGCTTCCAGAAAAAAAGGAAGACGAAGAGGCAGCAGCTTCCAGAATTCCACTCCTTTTCTAGAAGATAAATATAAATCAATTGCACAAGAAGATAGCCTGAATTCAGTTAAAGAAATTAAACTTGCTTTCTGAGATCTGTCCTGCTACGCCTGTTTCTGATTGTAAGACAATGGTCTTCTGTGAGCACTTAAGAAAGTGGCTTTAAAAGAAAACTGGAGAAGTGGCAGGTGGTGAAGCACAGAGACATCTTGGATAGATCAAGGATGAAGTGAACATTGAGTGGACTTTCATATGCTTGGGCTTTCTGCTGTCCACTGAAGACATGCTAAGCAAAAAAGATTAAAAATAACTTTCTAATTAATAAATCCAAGGTCTACTTCATGTTCCTATCAAGAAGATACCAAAGAAAAAGAGACAATGGAGATCGAGGATAAGAACAGGTAAAAAAAAATTAAATTCTGAAAGAATTTACTGTTAGGCTGGTATATTCTTGCTCAACCCTGCATGATCAGAATTTAAAGAATGAGTCTGATACTTGCCTAGTGTTTGTACAAAATTGCTACTTTTAAAGGTGAAATTAATTTCTTAAGTAATAGATAGGTGCCAGGTTCTGCAGCATTTACTTATGAATTATCTCTGAGAAATTAATGAGAACTACTTGAAAAAACTAATCACACTTTTGAGTAATGGATTCATAGTCTAACTTTCAATGTACACATACAGTCTCCACTGAAGCATTTTTTGAAGACAAGTGAAAGTTTCTTTCCTGTATTTGCCTAACTCTGAATTCAACATATTGTTTTACCAGAATGAATCTATAATCTTGTCAACAGCTAAAAAGCAAAGCAAGTTCTTCACATGAACAATGTCTAAACAAATTTTATGAGATAAATGTTTAGTTGTTGTAAGTTACAACATGTTAAGTTGTAATTAGAAGTGTTCTTATTTTCTGTCAGTGGGCTTGCAGGAAGAGGACAGCTTCCACCCTCAGCCTTGCAATCGGCAGAACCCCCACTGATGGGCAGCTCTGTAACCTACAGGCTCCATTTTTTTCCTGTGTGTTAAGAAGGCAGGCTTTGCATTGTGGTACACAATTGTTAGCAACAGCTGGCTACTCTTTCAGGATCTGTTTCACTGGCTTCCTGGGTAATTCTGTGAAAATTCATGGAAATTATGTATTTCCTTTGCCAGATGACTGTGGGATAGAAAATCTGAGGGGTTGAATCTCTCTCTTTTTCTTCTTGTTACTTAACTAGGCCCTTCTAATGCAAATTTTATATATCTGGGAATCTCTGAGGTTTAGGCAAACCATCTGTGCAGCAAGGTCTTCTATAATCCAGTGACATATGAAGACCTTTGTGAAGACCTTTGTAAAGACCTAGTCAGATGGTCAACGTGGTTGGTAGCAAGGACTGAACTGGGACCAGAAACAAAAGTACAGAACTAACATGGACAAGAGCTGGAAAGTATGGAATGTCCCAGATTGAGTCGCAGGGCCAATATTAAAGATGGAGACTGTGCATTGGACAGAGGACAGACTTAATAAATCATCAGAGCTGTTGCCAGCAAGAGGCAAACAGGCTTGACACATATTTGGCTTCTATGTGAGTGGCTCAACCTATTCTGCTAAAAGCAGATTTCTTGCACTGCGAATTATTCTTGTTGCCAACAATTAAAAATTCTATATCAGTATTGACATTCTTGGATACTATTAAATGATGGGCTTTGTTCCACCAAGATCACCAATGACAAATATCCTGTCGTGTCAGTTATGTAGTGATTTTTGCTCATGCAGTTTATGGGGTTTTTTGCAACTCTCAGTTAAACTGAGTTTCCATTAGACTATGTAGTGATATTTCAGAAGCCCTTCACTGTATTTCTTTTTAATTTCAGTATCATTCAATTACAAAAAAAAATAAAAGATTTCAAAAATTTTTGTACAGTACTTTACCTAAGCTTTAATATCGATATCGTACCCAGCTCTTTTTAAAGGTAACCAAGTGTCAGTTTTCAAACTGACAGTTTTCAAACTGCCTCTGCAGGTGTTCTGTTCATTGTGTCACTGTCCTCTAACTTTGCAGAAAACTCCCTTAACTTCTACATTTCCTGCTTCTCTTGTGTGCAAATATGCAGAGATATGCCAAGGGACATAATGTATCTCTTCTGTCACACTGACAGAATTGTAAACAACAATTATAGCATTTATGAAAGCCATTAGCCAGCTAATGTAATTTTGACCACGTATTTCACTAAAATAGTCAGGATGTCTTTATGTCTTATCCTTACTGAAGCTACAGGCTAGCACACACTCCCTTCTGAAAATACCACAGCTGCCTCATGCTTTGTTTCAGCTCCATCAAACTGAGCCAAATTAACTCAGTTCAAATAGTACAATTTTATTAAATTGAGTGATGGCATCAGAACTGGGGTTAGGGGTGAGTGTGGAAGAAGTTCCATCAGTAAATTGGAAAGAAGAGTGAAATGCAGTGAAGCTGTAAGAAGCCTGTAAGTACTTGATGTCTTATCCCATGCTACTTTATGCAGGACAGGACATGTAAACACAGCCTCTGGTTCCCAATGAACAATGCTGCAACTCTTGTGTATGAGGTTAGTGTTTGGAGGAGTATTTACTTGTAGCTATTGCACCTGTATGGTGGGACTTGTCACGCAACCCAGGAATCCCTTTCACTTCCTCTCTGTGTTTTCCCAGAAGAGGATGCCCTTTGTTCTTTCTTCCCCTTTTCCTCCCTTCCTCTCACTAGGCCTTACATATGGCTCATGTTTCTTCTTCTGTGCCACCCGTCCTTCTGTTTCTGAAGGTTAAATTGTTGCTTGTATTTCTGCATGGAACCCTGTTAAGAGGGAGAGAGAACTGATACAGAGGTGGAAAAGAGCTAGGGTTATCTGATGTAGAGACACTTGCAGAGGATCTTGAAGTATCTTTTCATAATTTAAGAAAACTACTTGTATTTCCTTCTGTTTGTATTTCCTTCTGTTTGATATTCTAATTTTCTCTATATACAATGGGGCTCTGTTCACTGCTATCTAGAAAATATTATGAAATTTTGGAGAATGATTAGATGCAGTATTCAGAGGTAATAGGGATCAATAAATACTTCTTAAAATATTTTATACGTCGGTAATCTGGGGCCATTTTAGTTACTGAGTGGATTTTCCTCACTTATATGGAAAGATAATAGCTTCATTAAGTACTCTGGAACTGAAATAAGAAAAATATCTTAAGGTTGTACGGGGAAAACCCCCACCTTTGATAAGCTGATGACTGTGTGTCCTAAATGGAAGCAAAAAACCTAGGCGCCTACATTAGGCACTGAAATCAATTTGCAGATTTAGGCATTGCTTTTTTGATGTTTCAAGGTTAAAGTGGGTGTTCTAAATCTAGCTCTTTTGTTGGCACCAAAGGACAAAATAAAGTACCACCAGTAATTTAACATATTGCCTATTAAAAAATGTATGCCAACAGCAACTCTTGCAACACTGTAGTCCCTCCGAATGCAATTCTCTAAAGATCAACTGAGGAGTTTATTTTTATCATTTGGTTTAATCTTTTGCATAATTTCAAATCCCAAGCATTTTGTGCTGGTATTTTGTTATCTGTACCATCCAGAATAGAAAACTCTGTGATTCTTAGCAATTCAAATTCGTGGAGTAATGGTTACTGTGCTATAGTTAAGAGTAAGTTTAGGCCCTCTCTTCGAGGACTTAACCTAAAGTAGTCTTTTCCTAGAGGTGGATCTAAGAAAAAATTTTATTTCAGTATTTGAGATTTTGAAATCCTATCATTTATTTGTGCCTTCTTGCTCTGCTCTTTATTTGTAAAGAATAAACTGAAACAAGTTTTATAGTTCTTTTAAGTACTTTCCATTAGCATTTGCTTAGTGCCATCAAGGAACTCACTTGAACATTAAAGCAAATAACTGAGAGATCAAAATCCTCAGATGAAAATAAGTGTCTATTCCTGGCCTCTGTGCCCTTTGAACTTTTGCTTGGTTTTAGTAGTATTCAAAAATATCCTGCTCTGTTGATTTTGACATTTAGAAACTCATCAGCTTGAAAAAGGAATAAAATGATACTTTCTTCCAGTTCTTTAATGTTTGATTAAGCCCTGATCTTAACAGATATTTTGCTTAGAAGCTGCCAATAAAGGTTTCACATGAGGAATGCAGAGTAAAAATCTGCAGAGTGCAGATTCAAACTCACCGCAACAATCTAAAATAAAATAATTTCATCAAATTACTTAATTTGTGCAATAAATTTTAGGGAAAAAAACCTAGATATTTTGTTTGAATCAAACACTTCACAGGCCAGAGTTGTGGTTTGTTTTTTGTTTTTTTCTGCTAATGGAGCTATTTGAATATAACAGAAACTGTCCAGTAAGGGGTGGCTTGCCAATGACTGGCACATGTGTCATCAACAAATGGTAGGTTTACTCTCAAACTTCTTGAAAAGGTATTAGTAAGCACAGGCAGAGCAAGTTCCTGGCACTGACTACAGACCAATGCAATCTGTAACTTTTGACTGCCGAGAAATACATACAATGTAATGTTTAGAGCATCTGTTTTTAACACTTAAGGAATTGATTTAAGAATGAAGGCGAGCGCCTGCTGTGTCATGGAACGTTTTGCTTTCATGTTTGGTGTGCACTGCCTCAAATCTAGATGTAGCTGTTGAGTCACTGCTACTTGCTGCCAGCACTGCAGAACACTACTTGCTGTGCTGGAAGCCACTCTGCTGCAGCGGGTTTCCTCTGGTATTACTGACCTAGGCATGTTTGTTTCTTATCACCCCCCACACCTCTTTTGCAGGCTCCATTCCATCTTTCTAAGCATACTGGCAAGGAAGGAAGGGACTTGCATCCATTTTTTTCTACTACTGCAAGCTTATTTTAAACAATTGGAAAGATGAGGTGACTCTGCAACACAGAATTTTCTGTTTTTAAGGAAATGTCACTATGAAAATGGCTTTAATTTCATTTTATAAAAGTACTTTAATGTTGCAGAGACTCTTACAATTTTTTTTTATTCCATGTCCCTACTTTATGAGTTATATGACTTCATTCTGAACCAAAGAGAACTTTTGTTTATAGCCTCAGGAGAATTTTCCTTATGTATTTTTAAATCTAAATGCTGTTCTGCTTGGAAAAGTGATTATAAAAATGTTACTATAGGAATTTTCATATATCATATTAAAAAGTTCTCAAATCAGTACCAACCCTTACATATCTAAAAGTTGGGATTTTTTTCTAACTACCACGCCTCCAAAATTCCTAACTGGTAAGGTCAAATGACTTTTTTTTAGCATTGTCATACAAAATCATTATTAGTAGTTCTGCATAACAAATTTGTATGTGATACCTCTAAACTTCACTAAGATTACTCAGCGTCCATGTTTTCCAAAGGGTTAATTGAAATAAAAAAAAAAGTGTTGGTTTGTTGGTTTTGTTTTGGTTTTGTTTTGATTTTTTTGTTTTTATTGTTGCAAGAATCTGCAAACTGGAATATGTACACTTTTTTCAGTCAGATAGAATAACTTCTATATAGTCAGTTTTCTAGTATATTTTTATTTAGATATCAGGAAAAATAAGGTTTATAAAGGTCACTGTCATAAGCTGTAAAAAGACAGACTTTAGTAATAGATAACAGGATATGTATAAATCACTCTGTAATAAGAAAAAGATTTATGTTCTACTTTTCTTGCCAGATGAATGGCCAGGATGTTACTGACAGAATCAACATGGTAATTAAGGAGTGGCTGTAAAGTCCAATTAAGTTTCTGCAAACAGGTTTCTACTGGAACTGTACTTGGAATACTTCTACTCTCTTCTCCTTTTTTGTAAACTTTGAGAAGAGCTCATTTGCCCCCATTCTTTTGATCTGCTATCAGTATTGGTGTTCATTTTCCTTATCTTTGTTACTGAAATCATCAAATGCTCTTGTTAGGAGACAATGCCACGAAATTGGTAATTTTGGCATCACTGAAACCAGCAGGAGTCTTGCTATCATCAACAGCAACATCTAGACAATAAATAAAATGGGACTGGACGCCAGGGAAGGGGGTAGAATTCTAAGGGTAAGGGACATAGCACATCTATAGGGAAACACAGCATGTCTAAAAGTCTTAACAATCTTTAGCCCCAAACCAAAATGTCCTTGTCTGTTCTGCTCGTGGAGAGTTGTCCCTGGTTTATGAACCTTGCCTGACCATTTTCCTTAAGACTGATAGTTACAGGTATTAGTTATAGTAGTTACAGGTCAAAAGTGTGCCAAGGAGCACGACAACAATTAGTGTGGATGGTCAAAGGGCAACTTCGGAACACATGTCCTAGTCATTCTTATTTTTTTAATACAGTGGTACTAAGAGAAGAAACATCTTGCTTCCATCTGGATGGACAGAAAAAAATACAGATCAAGGACAGAAATTATTAAAAAGTAAAAACAGAATAAAAAACATGCAATAAAGGAGAGGCAAATGAAGTATGTCCAATAGTAAATGGAAATGAGACATTCAATCCTGACAGTGCCAAACAGTCTCTCTTGTAACAAGGGGATCAGATTCATGAGCAGAACAGGTATGGCTATTTTCCAATAGCTCGGGAGTACAACTCCTTTACCCAGAACCTTGAACCTCCAGTTCTGTATCACCAGTTCTTTCCAGCTCTTACCCCTCTATAACAGATGTCACATCCTAGTCAGAATCAGTGGTACACAGTTACTTTTCCTCCAATATTAATGTTAAATCATCACAGGACAGTTTGTGAGTATTGTCTTGTCATGTGATATGACATAGATTGGGGAACTTCAGCCTATCACTGATAGCAGGATTGTCTGTGCCCCTGAATGCATCCCACCATTTGAGAAGTTTCTCACAGAGAGGTGGCTGACAGTTCAGATAGCTCTGTTTTCCTCCTGGGTCCTCTTCAAACCATTGTTCATGCTTCATAAAATGATAAATCACTTCCGTGATCCCAGGCAGAGAAGAGGAATTAAATTTTGCCAGTGTGTCTTGGTGGTTCACAACTGGTCTGGAAACTATTTTAGCAGCTGATATGGATGGAACTGCATTTGGTTTCAACTCCTTCCATCTTGCCCAGTCATCCACGTTTGTGCTACACCCTTCTGCAGGTATCAAGACTTGAAAAGATAAACATTAAGAGATTAGAAGGCAGCCTTCTCATTCCTTTGGTATGAAAAATTCTGTGATGACAAACTCTGAAGGGGATGTAACAAAATGGAAAATTAAAAACATGAAATGATAGAAAAATGAACAAAGTCCTAAACAAAAGCAAAAAGTTAAAACCATCTTGTTTGTGTTAAAATAGTTCTTGTGTTATTTCTGGTGAAAGCAGGATCCACAAAATTTCTAGCATTTTCATATAATCCTGTAGAATTCGATAAACAAATATTACTGATCAATGAAATCATATGTTGCAGTCCTGGAAAAACTGTCTACTAACTGTACTGTATTGGATCCTGATCCATCTGGCTTTTTTAAGCTGCCTTTTTTTCTTAGTTTGATACACTTACTGAAAAGATTCATTCTGTCTTTTCCCTCTTCCACAGAAATTCTGTTACCTTTGGCTGCCAAGTAGCAGTTTTAAATCCCTGTCACCGAGTAAAGTCATAAATGTTTTAGTTTGGTAAGGGACTGGAATTAAGGCCCTGTTGGAATGAAATAGAACTGTTGGCTGTACGTCTGTAGTCTATTTTTTTGCTCAAAGAAGGAGGATCATAAATATTGTTTCAAGTCAGTCATGGCTAAGCCTTCAAATATCCCAATGAAGAGTGCTTCTAGACAACTCATGCTAGTCCTGAGCTCCTCTCTAAGTGGCAGGATTTTTTGCGCTCTCTCATGTGAACCTCCCAAGCTACAGTTTGTTGCCATTGTCCTTTGTTAGTCTTCAGTACTAAGGAGATCTCAGTTCCATTGCCTTTGTAACTGCCCTTCAGATATGAAGGATGTTACCATATGGCACTTTATTCTCCTCATTGGACTTAACTAGCCCAGCTTCCCCCATATACTCCTTGTAGGTCACATGCTAGCCCCCTGACCATGTTAGACTGTCTGGGTTCTGGAACCGAGTAAGCCAAAACCACCACATTCTGGTCACAATATCCAAGATCCAGCCTCAACAGCACTAAGCAGAGGCTCACTTTCCTTGATCTGCAGGTCATTCTTTCAGAGGGAGCACACTGTTGCCTCACACTCAGCCTGGTATTCCCCAGCTCCTTTGAAGCAGGGCTGCTGTTCAGCCCATCACTGATGCACAGCCCATGATGTCAGGCATGGAACTTTGTACACAATGAACTGTGGTATTTCTGCTAGCCCACTCCACAAGTTTCCCAAAGTGCTCTCTTAACTCACTGGGTTCACAGGCAGACTAAGGCTCAGTTTTCAGGACTGAAAGCACATTTCTTAAATCTCAAATGATATGACTTACCATACACCCTGTGAGAATAGGGCAGTGTGTATGTCCTATGACAGGCTCTCCGACAGAGACCAGAAAAAGTATCTTTCCTTCGGTGTTTTGCCTCCTTGATAAACCATGAGGGTTATCAGCTGTAAGTTCTTGTGCTCCATATAGTGGTGCCTGAATGCTGGGAATTACGTGAAATACCAGCGTGCTTCCCTGCCGAAGGAGGGATGCGAAAGCAGTAGCGCCTCATGCAAAGCCGTAGCCTTTCCCTCGCCCTGGGCGAGCGGGCTCTCTCGCCCGAGGGCCCTGGGCACCGGGCCCGCGGGAGCCTGCCGCAGCGCCGGCGGAACCGGAAACCCCTCTGCAGGCCCTCCGCACCCACCCTGCGGCTCTCGGGCGGCACTTCCACCCGCTCCCACCTCCCTCCGCCCGCTCCCTCCTGTCACCGCCTTGCGGGCCCACCCCTTTCCCGTCCGGGGAGCGGCGGCGGGTACGGTCCTTTGTGTGCGCGGTGGCGGGATTGAAGTGCGGGATGTGAGTGGGGCCGGGCGGCCGGGCGGAAGGCTGCGGGACCCGCTCCGCTGCTCCCTCTCGGAGAGCGGGGCGGGACTCTCCGCCCATCCTACACGCCGCGGGTCAGGCGCCCCGTCTCGGGCCTGGGTACCCGAGGGGAACGGCGGGCGGCGGCGCTGCGAGCCTTCTCAGCTGGTGTGTTGCCTAGTTGCCGCACGGCTCGGCCGCGGGTACCGTCCTCCATGACGCTGGGCTGCAGGACCAATTCGAGCTGCCGCGTCCGCGGCCGTGAGGGCACGTGAAGAGCGATCGACGCGGAGGCCGGGCTGCCCCCCGCCGAGCAAGCGGCTGTGGCACCCGCGGCAGAGAGGTGAGCGGGGCGCGGCGGGCCGGGCGGGCGCCCACTCTCCGCGCTGCGGCGCCTCTCGCCCCGCTGTGCTGCGGGAAGTCCCCGCCCGGCTGCTGCCGGTGCCGTGCCGGGGCCTCTGGTGCGTGGGCAGAGCGGGCTGTGCGGGTCACTCGCGGGAAGCAAGGATGTCGAGTGGAGGAGCAGGTGACCCTCACACCGCTCTTGATGGTGCCAGCTTTTATTATCCGAGTTTTTATGTCGTGATTTTTTTTTTTCCCCCTCTGGCATTATCCACGTGTTTTATCCTAATTTCTTTGGGGGGAAAGGGCTGTTGTTAGTGAGAGCAGAAATTTCACCTGAGAGTGCTGATGTGCTTGTTCTGCTTTCCTGTCAGTCTGGCTAGTTTCAAGAGCAGAGCTGACATCACCGTGAGAGGAAACTGGCAAGTTAAAAATTGCGATCTGGGTATAGGAGAGAGAGTCGAATGAATGAAGGAATGAATGACCTTGTTCCGTTGAAGGCATCAGCCTGGTGTCAGCATTTCAGTACTGCTTGGCATGCTTCTAGCCGTGCTCTTGGGAAATGGGAACTTGGAGATCTTGGTGGGATGAAGTGAATAGAGGCAAGAAAGGGAGATAGAGGAGGTTGCAAATTACTGCTAAAATAGGTGTAAGGAGACTTGCAGATGCATAGAGAAGAGAGAGTGGCCTTTCAGTATATAAAGTGGGCTTATAAGAAAGATGGAGAGAGGCTTTCTACCAAGGCCTGTAGTGACAGGACAGGGGACAATGGCTTTCAACTGGAAGAGGGTAGGTTTAGATGGGGCAAAAGGAAGAAATTTTTTAGGATTAGGGTGATGAAACACTGAAGCAGACTACCTGGAGAAGTTGTGGATGCCCCATCATTAGAAATGTTCAAAATCATTGGATGGAACTTTGAGATCTGATCTAGTTGCTGTTGGTGGGGGGTTGTTGTACTGGACTACATGATGTACAAAGGTCCCGTTTCAAGCCAAACCATTCTATGATACAAGGAAGGATATAGATGTTAGTTGTACTGCTCAGAAAGCTTTTAAGAACTATATGGGGAACACAAGTAGTCTTTGAGGGCTCAGGTTTGAAACAAACTGCTTGTGTAGTTTATCTTTTGTTTTCTTGCCTGGTTTTGTGTGTCCTTGATTTGTTCTCTCCAGACCTTCCTGTTTTCGGAGGAAGAACGCTATATCACTTTCTAAAATTTGTCTGGAAGTGAAGATCTGACTGGCACAGAAAACTTATCTTTTGCAGGGAACAGTCAGTAAACAGACTGTAATAACTATTCTGATTTTTTTTTTTTAATAATAATAAACTACAATATATACGGTAATATGTGGTCTGTACTGTAGCAAATTCAAAAATCCTTTATAAACCTTTGGACTCCTGTTTACTGGGATCAAATTATTTTTTAAACTTCTGAGTAGTAGAGTATTCATCAGTAAATCTTTTTTTTTCCATTGAAACTACTATGTGCAATTTGCAGATATTAAGTAAAATCCAGTGTCTCTTTCTCTCATAGTTCCTTGCAGTATTAAACTATTAATTTTAATCTGTCCAATGTCCTGGTGTCTGGTGGTATTTTGGTACAAAAATTGTTCCCGAGAAAATGTGGTTACTCTATCCCTTTAACGCTTGGTGGTGGGTTACAGCATTCTGTGGGGCTGTTTTTTATTTTAGTGAGTCCTGAGTAGCTCGTATACCCAGTGTCAGCTATGTAATGTCTTGAGACAAGACTAGCACAGGTACAATATTTCTGTAGAAACTTACAATAAACACACTGTTGTTGTAACCACTACTTAAAGTGGTGTAAATAAAAAAGAATATATTTTCTTGCTAGTGTTGTTAAATAATGACTACATACTAGGACTGTCTTTTGCTAATTAAATATAATTGGATTGTAAGCATCTACATCTGTATAAACACCAAGTGCTTTCTAGTGATTTGTTTTTACCCATCGAAGTGAGGTAGTAGTCCTGAACTTCGCTGTAAACTGAGACTAATGTAATATAATTTCACATAATAAAATTTTTAATATAGTTTGCTATAAATGGAAACTAATATGATTTGGTTCAGTTTCTAATTAGCACAGTGCAGCTGTTATTATGCATTTGTTGTTGTGGCATGCAGGGTAACATGTCGTATATGACTATTTTAGCAACACTTCGTTTATGACTGGGACATGCATGATACAAAACTAGAATTGCAACAAAACAATTATGTGCTATGATTACTAAGTAGTTTCCTCAATGGCTGTTAAGGAATATGTTTGCCTCAGTTTCTTTATGATGTTCCTGGTGAGTCCATTTGATGTTGGACTACATGACTGTCAGTGGGCCCTTCAGCCTTAACCGTTCTGTGATAGGTCTGCATGTAGAGGTAGTGGGGACATGGGACTTTCGAATTCTTCAGAGGTGTTTCTGTGACATACTTTTGTCTCTACACATTGTGTATTGACAGCTGCTTTGAGCTGATACTGTTTAGCTTACAACCCCTCTGAAACTGCATAACCATATGTACTCCTGTGGTACCCACACTATGTACTTCCTGTATATGTTTGTTTTCTTTATGGGCATGCACCTTAGAACAATAACTGCTTTAGTTGTATGCTTCTAGAACTTCCCAGAACGCAAAACTTTTTCAAACGTAAAAACAGGAGGCCATGGCTTGCTCTTAGTATGCTTCTGTGGGCATTTTTTTCTGCCTGATTTGTTTTGGTCCTGTTACTAACAAACTGAAACTTCTGGTCAAGATATGTCTTATTTTGTATTTCAGTTGTCTGATGGTACCAAGATTGTGGATCTTCAGAAGTCTCAAAATCAAATTTTTTTGAAGCTTCAGTCAAAAGGGTTGAAAGGAGGAGGTATGGAAAATATTTGTGTTTATAAACTGAAAGCTCAAAGCGTTTTCTAACATAATACAAAGTTAATTAAGTTTTTGTCTTCTTTAAATGGGAAGCAATTATTTTTCTGCTTCAGGAAAATTAAACTTCTTTTTATAAATGCCTTGGTATTTAATTTTTTTTCTTTGTAATGTGTAGAATTTAGATTATTACCATCCTTTGGAATCAATAAGACTTGTCTTTCAATAACGTAATAGCTGCCTTATCTCATATAACATAAGCTAAATACCTGAAAGCAAAAGAGATACCAAAAGTATGTCTTTTCAATAGCCACCATGTAAGAAAGCTCTTGATTTCTTGTGTAGTTTTAGGTTTTTTCTTTTTGATTGTTTGTTTTTCTTTTGATTCTGCATGTTTAGTTACATTTTTATTAAAAAAATGCTACAGGTGTATCACTTTGTATGGTGTCTTGTTACCTGATTATCTTCAGAAATGCTCTTATTAAATCTATAATTATTATTTTACTTGATTACTAGCATTACTATTCTTCTAACAATAACTTTATTGTAAGGCAATGAAATAAATACTAATGGGATGGTAGGATGAAGAAAGAAACCCTTCTTTTCCTGCAGATATTTTATTTGTGTCACCAAATGTATTCCTTAGCCTGTGCAAGCCATGAATGTACTGGATTATTATTTTCTAGTGGCAGAGGGAAGTTTGTATATTAGCCAGAAGTTCATGTTCACATTCTTTAGAACTTGAAGTGATTAGAAACCTATGACAATGGACTTCACGGTTCTATGACATCAAACATTTTTCTTTCTGTCGTTCTCAACTGTTTGCTCTGAATATGTTTTGCTATGTGTAGGCTGTGATAGACTAAGTAAAGAGTTTTATTTTCTGCTCAGAGCTGTTTTTTGCCATGCAAGTATATGGAGAATATAGTGTAGTAGCCCTAAGAAATTTTCATGGGAAAGAAAAACTGTTGCTGTTTTTTGTGCCTATGAATGAAGTATTTCGCTGTGAGATTTTCTAAGTGGATAAGCAGTCTGTGTCTAGATAAAGTGCTTGACTTTTTCTGGTCCACAATTCTCATGTAAGTCAATTTAAAAGATCTGAAGGCTTTAGTATCAGCCTTTTGTGTTTATTCTGGAGTCTTTCAGTTCAGAGATTTTTCCCTCCAGCAGATGAATTGAGAAAGGCCCTGAATTTCCAACTTGGAAGTGCATGGTCAGCAGGGCCAAGCACATTGATTGCGGAAGTACTCTGAAGATCACCCATGTCCCCTTTGTGTTCATTCATTGCTGGTGACTGTCAAATAATACATAATCTTTTCATATGATGACAGAATAATTCATGTTGGAAGGGACATCAGGAGGTCTCTAATCCAGCCTTATGCTCAAAGCAGGGTCTTCTCTGAGGTCAGACTGGGTTGCTTGAGTTTGGAAAGCCTCAAAGGATGGAGACTGCACAAACTCTCCAGGCTCCTGTTCCAGTGCTTGACTGTCCTTATGGCGGAAAGAGTTTCTCATTCAAATTTGTGGAACTAGTTTTGTGTTAAATATAACCAGCTCTAATATTTAAGAAAATTCAGTTCAGCCTTTGATTGGATGAAGTAAATCATGATCTCTAGCCAGAGTAATTGTTGTGAACATGCATAGAGCAGCTCTGCTCTTAGACTGAACAGAGAACAAAGTCTACGTTCAGCTCAATCAGTTGAAAATTACTTGTCTGTTTGTGTGGTTCCCATGGTGAAATGTGTTGTTTAAACGCGTCCAGCCTGCCCATCTTAGATTTAGAGAAGATCAGTTTTTTTGATTTTAGATAATTTCTCCTAAGAAAAGAAACACCCAAACTTTCCTACTGTTTATCAGTTCACTTTCTTTCAGAAGTTTGCATATTGCATGGTGACTTTCATATACTTCCGTATACTGTAAAAATAACAAAAGTTATAAAATACTTCACACACTTTCAGCTGTGAGTTGCAATTTCTTGCATTTTTTTCAGTTGATGCTATTAAGGTACCTTAAAGACTGACACTAGAAAATTTTAAAGAAAAAATGTTTGATGTTTTTCTTGTTTCTTTCTCAGCAAATAGAATTCTTTATCTGTCCCCTTTTTTCCACACTACTTTTTTTCCTAGTGTTTTATTCCAGAATATATGTGTGCTTTTGAATCTGTGTAATTCATAAACACATATATATGCAGAAGGGAGGGAAAGAAAGAGAGAGAATAATTACTTGTTAATAACTTCAAAAGGAAGCCTCGTTAGATGCTTTCTGTGTGGGGATTGCATCAGTACTGTTTGTTTGAAGCACATATTTTAGAGGTGTGGTTTAGGGAGGTGCTCCTTAGTCTCAGACTGGAGTTTGAATTGAAGAGTATTGAGCTTTTTGTTTTGTTTTGTCTTGGAGCAGATGTTCATTATGCTTGGACTCTTGTCACTCCAGGGTTAAGCCCAGGCAACACCAAAGCTATCACAAGGCCCATCCTCATGGAGTGTCAGAACAGGAAGTGTATACTAGACTGTGCCTGTATGTAGCTGTCAAATCACTAGAGATAAAAAAGTTAGAGCCACTGCTGCCCTGGAATACTATCATGCTACTTAAAAGTAGTAGTCATTTAGAAATTGCTACCTTTGGACATCAAGCAGTTGGAGATGTGGTGTAACTGTTGCAAAGACTTGGCCCCCAAATTTATTTCATGTAGATATGAAACAGCATGTTGACCATCAGCATCAAGACTGCTATTTTGATTTTTTTAATAGAAAGATTTATAATGTAGTATTTTCACAGTTGGTTTTGGAAAGGCAAGATTTTACAGTAACAGGCCTGGAGCAATTTAAAGAAATTATTTAAGTTCCCAGTAATTGTTTAGGATTTTTTTTTAATCTGATATTAAGTTCATAGTTGCATAATACACAGCTTATTTTTTTTGTTACTTGTTTGTTTTAGGTCGTTTTGGACAAACAACTCCACCACTTGTTGATTTTCTTAAGGATATATTAAGAAGATACCCAGAGGGAGGACAGATTCTTAAGGTATATGACAAATGGTATTTTTAGCAGTCATTTAATATGCATGGCATAATACCATTAGCCATTAGTTTAATGCTTTCCAGTGAGTCTTGACCTTGTTGTATCTCATTACAGTATAGGAGATACATGTTTCTAGTACAGGAGATACATGTTTCCATTTCTGTGGGCAAGGCAAAGAGAGTTATGTGTATTATGTGTGGGCTTGTTTTTGGTTTTGTTTTTTTTTAAATGTTTCTGAATTTTCTTGTCACAGATGCCATTGTAATTTATTTTAAAAAATGAGATAAAACATAGATGTAATTAAATTGGAGACTTCATGGTGTATTTCATATGAGCAAGCTTTCTTAAATTGGAAATGACAACATTGATTTAAGCACTAAAAATTGTGTCAGTGAAAAGAATGGTGAACTGGTAGAGGGGAGTTCCCCTCACTTTACTTTAGACATGGCTGGAGCACCTCTCCTGTGAAGAAGGGCTGAGGGAGTCAGGGTTGTTCAGCCTGGAGAAGGCTCTGGAGAGACTTTGTTTTGGCCTTTCAGCATACAAAGGAGGCTTATAAGAGAGACTTTATATCAAGGTCTGTAGTGACAGGACAAGGGACAATGGTTTTAAAGTGAAAGAGGGCAGGTTTAGATTAATAAGCAAGACAATTTTTAGGATGAGGGTGGTGAGGCACTGGAGCAGATTGCCCAGAGAATTTTTGAATGCCCCATCCCTGGAAGTGTTCAAGGCCCAATCTAGTGGGTGGCATCCCTGCCCATGGAGAGGGAGTTCAAACTAAGATGGTTTCTTAGGTCCCTTCCAAAAAACAAACCATTTTGTGATTCATTCTGTGATTCTGTTATCTTCATAGGTCCCTTCCAACCCACATAATTTTATGATTCTATCGTCTCAAAAAATACACATAATTCCAAATTCATTAAGTCCCTCTGTGGGAAAGTCTAGGACCTGTAGAAGGTGATTTGTGTGATTTATCATAGCTTCCTGTGCTAATGTCTGAAAATAGCAGTTTGATTTTTTGCCTTTTTTAAGAACATCTGGAGTGATTAGTTCATAGCTGGATGTTAAACTTCTCATCTGGCATGCTTTATCACATTGGTGGTAGGAACTTAGTTTCCTTAGTGTATGGGAATACTAGGTTCTAACTAATGGGATTTAGTACAGATATATCTATTTATCTATATGTACATACAAAACACACAAATACAAATGTTGATAGATCATGATAGTTCCTAATGTCTCATCTTCTTTGCAACCATGGAACTGGAAGCTGATTATGTTTAGTGGGAATGCTGAAGATAAGCATATCTTCAATTTTGGCAGACTGCCTCCTGGATATGTTTTGAGCAGTGTCTGTACGTAGGAGGGGTGCTTACATTTTTATTGTTTCCCAGTACTAGGTATATCTGTAAGATGCATTTGAATTGTGAAGGGTTCAGACCTGCTCGACGGTTTAAATCCAAATTTTCATTCCAACATGAAGAAATAAGATAATGTCTTTAGAAATCAGATGGGTAAATCTAGAAGTAGAAATTATCCTATTTTCATGGTTTACAATTTAGAACTAAAAGATTGTTAAGGAGAGATTACTACTGGTAATTTTACTGGTACCTTAAAATTTATTTCACTGTTTCAGTTCTTCAGATACAATGCTGTTACAGCTAGCTGAATGTAGCAGATACCCCGTTTGCCACAGCATGAATACAAGTCTGACTACATGGTGGTTTCCATACTTAGTATTTAATATTTCTGGAGACTTTGGGCTATCTTTCTGTATTTCAATGAATGACTGCCATGATTGTTCTTTTTTAAGAAGAAGAGTTGCATGGGTTTTGTATTTAAATACCTTGTAGTGGTTCTTTAAAAATTTATTATTTACACTCAACTGTGGGTATATTTCTTGCCATCTCATAATGATTCAAATTTATGTAGAATTGACAGTATAAACAAAACCCAGTATATTTTAGTTACTTAAGTGATATGCATTTGTGGTGGCTGGATGCCAGGTGCCCACTTGACTGGGCGCCAGGTGCCCACCCGGCCGCTCTATCACGCCTCTTCCCAGCCAGACAGGGGAGAGAGTAAGATGGAAAACAACTTGTGGGTATGGATAAGGCAGTTTATTAAAGCAGAAGCAAAGCAAAGCGAAAGATAGCAGGGCTTATTCTCTACTTCCCATGAGCAGCGATGGTCGACCACTCCTGAGAAGCAGGGCTTCAGCACACATAATGGTTCCTCAGCAGGCAGCCTTTGCAGGCAATGTGTTCCCTCCCAGGATCTTGCCCTCGATTGAGGAAGGAATATTACAGTGCTGATGCTGTGCTCAGCAGTAGCCAAAACGCTGGTGTGTTATCAACCCTTCTAGCTACCAATGTGAAGCACAGCACTGTGAGGGCTACTATGGGGACATGAACTCAACTCAGCCAGACCCAATACAGCGTTGTAGACTGAACATACTGTCACAAACTGTAAAATCAAAGGGTTATAGCTTTGAAACCAGATAACAGTGAGCTTATTTTACTCTCAACAGTCTATTTGAATGCAACCTAATCTGAAATACCTGCTGCTAGTTGATGCATATTTTAAGTAAAAGTTCATCTTGCTGTGAAGTCTTTTATTTTTTATGCATAATCAAATGAAATTTATGGTTCACAAATACATTGCATGTGATATATCCACATAACTTTTCAATTCAGCTGAAATGCCAAGCTTGCATACACCCACATAAACATACACACAAGTGTGTTGTGTATGCGTGTTTATGTGTCTAGAGCCCTGATACACTGTGATGATTCAATGTAAATTGTGTGAAGCTGTAATCCTGTAGGTATTTATAATCATACTTATGTGTCTGCTATTGATGAAAATAGGACTGGATAGGCATATTTTATTAATAGTCATGTTTACAGAACTAGTTTACTGGCATTTTTGTTTTCCATAGCTGTCACCACTATTAATACCATTTAACAAATACTCAATCTTAATATAAGCCTCTTTCCAGTCTGTGGGTTTCATTTGACAGGTGAGCTGCTCTGTTGGCTCATGACTGAGAGAGTAACTGGTCAGAACTGTTCTGCAGCCCTTTACTTGAGGAGTTTTAGAAGCACTGTGGCTTTTCAGTGGTTGGTTCATACTGTGAAATGTTAACTTGAACGTAATTCATTTGATATAAAGAAGAGTGCTGTGCATTGCCTTCTTATGACTTGTTGCTTCTCTGTTGCTGTACAAGTGTTTTTGTGGGCTTAACAGTGAACTTTGATAAATTAAAAAAAAAAATCTTTTTTTCTTCTCACAAATGTATTGTTTTGAGACTTGTACAGCTCTGATTCAGGATAATATGGTAGTAAAAGTTTAATAGCTTCTCAACTTTGTAGCTGCTTCTGTGTGGTATTTGAGCTCCAAATTCAAATCATATTTATAGTATTTGTCTGAATATTCATTTTATAATGAAGCCTATTGTTGTTCAGATAAACTGAATAAAATTATTTTGGTTGAAAAGTATGAAAATGATTACACTTCAGATAATCGCTTATTATTTTCTACTGTTTAAGTTAGAAAGCCATTGCTATAATATGTACAGCATTACTGCATCATACTTTGTTTTGTTGTTTTTCTTCTGCCTCAGGAACTGATACAGAATGCAGAAGATGCTGGTGCCACAGAGGTTAGGTTTTTATATGACGAAACTCAGTATGGAACAGAAACTTTATGGTCAAAGGACATGGCACAATATCAGGGTAAAAATAATTTTTGTAAAATTTGGCCATTATTCTTCAATATGCATGTCAGTCCTGTGAGTTCATTTCCTAGAAATTTTAAACAGTAAATAGTTTTATTCTGTCATCTTTTTAACACTTGCCTATTTATTAAAGGACCAGCATTTTATGCGTACAATGATGCAATTTTCACCCCGGAGGACTGGCATGGTATACAGGAAATAGCAAGAAGCAGGAAGAAAGATGATCCTCTCAAAGTTGGAAGATTTGGAATTGGCTTTAATTCAGTTTATCATATAACAGGTACTCTCATTAGTTACTTTAAGATGAAAATGTTGAAGTTTTAAATTGTTTAATTACCTTAGATATTCATCAAACATTTAATATTATCTCTATAGTGCATTTTAAAATTAGATCACTGGCTAAATTCTCTTAAGAAGCATTCCTGTTCTAAAATCCTGTAAGATATCATTTTGATTTTGAAGGTTTTTGAAGGAAATTGTTTGTTCTAGTAACGTCATTATGTTATTATGTACTTATACTGAAATGAACATTCCTTTACACTGGTATTTCAGTTATGCACTGCTGCTCATTTTGTAGAGGCCCATAATATGGAGTAGCTATATAAGTAGAAGTGTGAAAGTTCTCCTTACTAGACTGAAATTTTTTTGCAGGTTTGTTGTATAATAAGCAGTGATTTTTATTTAATGTTAGAAAGGATATTATGTAATAGAGGTATATACACATTTACACTTGAAAGAGATAGTACATACTGTTTCACAAGTTGGTAATATTCAGTCTTGAAACCTGTTATTCTCTCAAAATGTTTTACTGCTGTACAGAAGCAGCATAAATTGTGCTTACACTCTACATAGTTATAATAGTATAGGATGAGGCAATTTTTGCTGAAATAACATTTTTAAGTTGCAAAGTGAGTTTGTAAGACACAGGATATTTTTTTAACAATATTTTACTTAGCTGAACATGAAAAAAATTAATACGTTCAGTGGTTTGATAATTCTGGGAATTTATACTTTTAAGTGTACAGGATTACTGTTTGCCAGCCTTTGAGATGTTCAGAGTAGGAATCCAATAGAATACATATTTAGTAAATTAATTTGGTTTTCTTTTTCCTTGAAAATACTGGAAGCATAAAAGTATAGAGTCAAAAGAAATTGTACTTTCCGTTGCTCACTGTCTGCTAGAATTCAAATAGTTGATTGAGTATTTATATATTTAATTGCATAATAGGAGTGTGCTTGTTTTGTCTTTGTCAGTAAGCACTGAGTTATCAGAATGTTATCAGAATGATAGAATCATGTAGATGGGAAAAGACCTCTAAGACCATTGAGTCCAACTGTAAGCCTAATGGTACCAAGGCCACATCTGCCCATCTTTTAAATATGTCCACAGGGATGGTGACTCAGCCACCTCCCTGGGCATTATACTCAGTTCAACACAGTTTTGTAACATTTTTGTCTCGCCCTTTTAAAAATTTGTTCCTTAAGACTGTATTTTTAAAGTATGTTGGTTTAGGATTATTAATAATTGTTGTTTTTATGTATACAGATGTCCCTAGCATTTTCAGCGGTGACCAGATTGGAATGCTTGATCCCCATCAAACCCTTTTTGGACCTCATGAGTCGGGCCAGTGTTGGAATCTAAAAGAAGATAGCAAGGAAATAAATGAACTTACAGACCAGTTTGCACCGTTCATTGGTGTATTTGGCAGCACTAAGGAAACCTTTAAGAATGGAAACTTTCCTGGTACCTTTTTTCGTTTCCCTCTTCGTCTGCAGCCTTCCCAACTGAGCAGCAATGTTTATGACAAACAGAAGGTTTTGGAGCTGTTCGAATCCTTCAGAGCAGATGCAGACACAGTATTGCTTTTCTTGAAGAGTGTTCAAGATGTTTCGTTGCATGTTAGGGAAGCTGATGGAACGGAGAGGCTGGTTTTTAGAGTAACTGCCAGTGAGAACAAGGCCTTGAAACACGAAAGACCCAATTCTATCAAAATCCTGGGAACTGCAATAAATCAGTATTGTAAGAAAGTTCCAAGCAATAGTATAACTTGTGTGACATACCATGTAAATATAGTTGTAGAAGATGAGAGTGTTAAGGACGCACAGAAAACATCTTGGTTAGTATGTAATTGTGTAGGTGGTCGAGGAATGTGTACAGAGCTGGATTGTTTAGCTGATGACTTGAAATTTGTTCCTACTATTGGAATAGCCATGTCTTTATCAACTAATGGGGAGGAAAATGGAGCTGTAGCAGACTTTTCAGGAAGAGCATTTTGTTTTTTGCCTTTGCCTCCAGGTGAGGAAAGCAAAACTGGACTCCCTGTTCATGTTAGTGGTTTCTTTGGTCTCACAGACAATAGGAGGAGTATCAAATGGCGAGAGCTGGATCAGTGGAGAGATCCAGCAGCTTTGTGGAATGATCTTCTTGTGGTAAATATAGTGCCAAAGGCATATACAACCCTTATTTTGGAAGCTATCAAACGAATGGAGACTGAGAAGAATTCGGATTTTCCATTGTCAACTGAAAGAATTTATAGGTTGTGGCCTGATGAGAGCAAAATCAGGGTACCCTGGAAACCAATTGTAGTACCTCTCTTTAAAGAGCTGCTCCAGCATACAGTTATTTACTCAGTGAGTAATCAGTGGATAAAGGTGGAGCAGGTGCATTTTTCTGAAGTAGATGAGAGTTTGGAGTACACACAGTCTGTTCTCAACTACCTCCAGAATTCAGGGAAGCAGATTGCCAAGGTACCAGCAAATATTGCTAGTGCAGTGCATCTTACTATTTCTACTGCTAAAGCTGTGAAAAAAGTCACTCCTGCTGTAGTACGGCAAGTGCTAAGGAAATCTGGACACAGTGGACCTGCTGAAGAAAAGCTTCATCTTTTAGAATTTGTGCTTTCTGATGGAGTCTACAGTGAACTGATTGGATTGGAGCTTTTGCCTTTACAGAATGGGAATTTTATTCCTTTTTCCTCATCTGTGTCAGAACAGGATGTAGTTTACATAACCTCAGAAGAATATCCCAGGTATGCTTAATATTTGTAATACTGTGGGTTGGGTTTTTTTAAATTTGTATGTTAAAACAGCTTCAGACTGTTATTTGCTTATCAACAAACAAGGTATGCAGCAACCTGTATCGTAATGAAATAATGCACAGATAGAACTCAAATTTCTGTGTATATATATATATGTTTGTGTGCATATGTCTCATTTGAAAAGTTTGACAGCTATTTGCCATTATAACTTTATAAAAGAATTGTGTGATCTAGACTTTAAGGGAATATGTCAGGATACATTTCAAGTTTGCTTTCTTCTGGGAATTATAAATAAGAGGAGGCTAGAAACATGGATACTAGAAATTACATTAAATAAGGTAATGATAAGAGCTTTTATTAAACCTAAAGCTTGGGATTACTTCAGGCTTTTTTTTTTTTTTATCACAACACTCTTAATTTCAATGAAGGGCTGGTTTCAGGAATTAAGCAGATACTATGATGAAAAGAAGAGGACTTGTCTTTTACATCTGCTCTCCTTTTGTTCTTTCCAGTCTCTCTCCAATTAGTTTTTTTCCATGCTTATTTCCCACATGCATCAGTGTTCCAATTTAGTTCTCATTTCATTAGACAAAAAAGTTGCACTGACATTGGAGAGGGGATAGCAAAGAGCAGGCTAGCTGGAATAAATGAGCTTGGGGTCACTGAGGAGAAAGCACAACTACTGCTTTTTATGTCTGTACTGGATTATGCAGATATTAAATACTTGTTAAGTCTGGACCAGTCTCCAAGTGATATCTAAAGAAGTACTGCTTGAAGTCACTCAGACACACCAGAGGCCTTATTGTTCCTCCTTACAAAGCGTTGCCCACATGTATGTTCACAATGACCCCTCCTTCTCCTTTATCTCAGAGTTCCACTAATTTCCAAATCCTCTGTTTGAGAGAATGTGACACTTGGTGTGTGTTTTGCTGCTTTTACTGCTCTGTAGACTGTTTATTAGGAAGTAGAGGTGGGCTGGAGTGTGCCCAGATTGGTATTATTAAGGTAAAAAGTACTCCAAGTGAGGTCCTTTTGTAAATGGGAGTTTGAATATATATATAGACAGCAGATCTTCAAGAAAAGCAGTTGGATGTAGGCAACTTGTCTTTCCATGTTGCTTGAGAGAAATTTGATTATATTCAGGTCTGCTTCTGCTCTTTTCCTGCTATATTCTAAACAGAATCACAAAATGAGTAAGGTTGGAAGGGACCACAGTGGGTCATATGGTTCAGCCTCCCTTCTCAAGCAGGGCCATCCTTGAGCACATTGCACAGGATTGTGTCCAGATGGTTCTTGAATATCTCCAGTGAGGGAGACTCCACAACCTCTCTGGGCAATCTGTTGCAGTGCGTGGTCATCTGCACAGTAAAGAAGTTCTTCCTTATGTTTGGGTGGTACTTCCTGTGCATCAGTTTCTGCCTGTTGCATCTTGTCCTATTGCCTGTATCCTTGGCACCACCAAAAAGAGCCTGGGTCCATCCTCTTGGCATCCTCCCTTCAGATGCCTGTATACACTGATGAGGTCCCCTCTCAGTCATCTCTTCTTAAGACTAAACAGACCCAGCTCCCTCAACCTGTCCTCTTCAGAGAGATGCTTCTGTCTCTTAATCATCTTTGTTGCCCTCTGCTGGACTTGCTCCAGAAGCTCCATAATCTTAAACTCATAATCATAACCCCACAATCTTTCTTGCTCTGAACAATTCAGGTTATTTGTCAGGGGATTAAATCTACTCAGAGCCTGTGATTCTAGTGCCTTTCAAAAAAAAAAATAATTCTCTAGCATCCATTGTGAGATGATTTATCTTTTGGTGTTCTTTCACTTTGTTACTCCTTCCAGAAGTTAAGCTAGTATAAACATACCCATAATGAGACTAACAGCTCTGCTTCAGACTAGTCATAAAATACTTTTTTTTGAAACTTAAATGATACCAGTATTTCTTATTCAGTGCATGTTATGTTGGTAATGGACTTGATTTGATTAGTAATGGAAAACTGATAAAAAAGCATGTTATACCAGGCATAAATCTCCTTGCTAGCTATGATAAAACAGAAATTTGAAACAGTAATGCTTTATTTGCCTCTAATCTTGTTTACATTAACTATCTTTAATTCTAATGTTTTAAGTATGATATATTTCTTATGTTAGATGTTTTAAAGCACTTTCAATTTAGGAGATTGGCTCTTTGCTTATTTAAATTTGGAGCCTGCTAAGAAGGTGAAATAAGCTCTTATGAATTTCTTTCTGTTAACACTGTGGAAGGACAAGATTCTGTGTTTGTCTGTGTCTAACGAACATATCTGCTGTCAGAATTAAACTGGATATTTATTTTTGACTTCAGGAATACCAAAGCGCTAAAAACCTATTTAGTTTTAAGTGCTAAAGTTATGGAAGAGCAGGATGAGACTGACTCTTGGCACAATAATTTTAACTATTGACTGCAGATCTTTTGAAATCCACATATCTGTGTGAAATCCTAGAATTATGTTTTGCATTTTTTGTATAGTTTCAAACAGAATTTCTAAGAGACATAGAATAGTAGGTGCTATTTTAGCTTTTCTTGTTTTGTTATTAGAATACAAATGGGTGAAAATAGTTTTCTAATCCCAGTTTTTCTATGAAAAGAAGACTTACTTAGACTTGGTTTGAAAAGAAGAATAATTGGAAAGATTAGTTTCTTACGACTCTCTGCTTCTAAATGTATGATTTTTTCATTTGTCAGAAAACACCTAGTGAAAGCTCTGTTCTGTGTAAGTGATTGCTTTGCATGTTCCTGTTCTACCATGGTGATTCCCATGCTGGTAATGTCTATGCAGTGACATAATAAATGATGCCTTGCTAAAATGTGGGGGGTCTTTTTTTTTCTTTTTCTTTTTTTTTTTTTTTTCCGTGATGTGCTAGATCACTCTTTCCTGGCCTGGAGGGAAGGTTACTCTCTGATGACCTGAAGCCTGAAGTTCTCGCTTCTTTGAAAGAAGCTGCCAAAAGCCGGGGTAAGGTGTCTTTTGTATTCTCTTCTAGTGAAACAGATTTAGTAAAGCATGCGTTCAAGGATTAATAATTATATTTAAATAGTATTCTTCCACTTAAGACAGTCTTAATTCTTTTTTGTATTTGTAGTATTTGCCTTTGCAATGTGTTTCCTGAGTCTTAATTCATAGTTTATGGTTGTGTCAATGTGCAACTACTGAAATGCTTCCAGTCATGATCAAAAGACTTGGTGAACCAGTTTGCTGCATCTATAGATAAGATGCCTCTCTATTTAACTGCCCACACAGTTAAATTTTTTTGGCATCCATTCTGCTCAGTTTGTCTGCATTTACCTTTTCACTCTTGTGATTCATTATGCATTGGATTGGTAAATTTGAAGCCTGAGTCTCAGAAGTCCTTTCACGTAAACACAATTTGCAAACCAAGTTACTCCTCAGCCTATTTTTAAATAATATTAGTATATGGTGAACTATTCTTCAGTGTCTAGAAAATGTGCTTTTCAGGAAAAGATTCTTGTCTTTGGGTTTTTGTTTTTTTTTTTTTTCATTGCTTGATTCTTCAGAATTATTTTTTAGACTGAAGACATTAGAACTAGACACAGAATACTGTAATTCATTGTCTTAATTTGCTTTTCATGATAACTTTTATCATGGTCTTCAGTCATTCAGTCTCTATTTCTTCTGTCTGTGTTCTGACCTTTTTTCCCTTTCAGTTCTTTATGTTTTCTGTTTATCATTCTTCCTGTTCACTTGTAAACCTCCTCCTTTTTCCATGTTTTGATCATTCCTTCATTATCAAAACTAATAGAAAAATAAGGTAATTCTGAGGCAAGACAATAAATTTTTAAAATATGGCAAAGATTCTGTGGAAAAATTAAAGGGATTGAGAGTGACTTGTTGCATAAATTATAATGTGTAAATATTTAAAAAAATATAAAATGTATAGAAGATATGGAATTGATGCTGCAACTTTTATTGAATATGGAAGACAGTAAAGAAAAACTTTCTTTTAAAAAGCAGAATTGCTTGAATACATCTTAAACAGAAAAAGCAGAAATGAAAAAAACCCCTATTAAACCAATTCCTTGCTGAGTTCTTCTAGGACATTCTTCCACTTCCAGGCTTGGTCTCAGAGTTGCAATGAAGTCTATCAGTTACTGGGAAGATTTTTGGTCACATTTAAGGTCTTGCTTTTGTCTCTCCTCTGGCAGATTCTTTGAATGACATTTTTCTAGGGACTTGTTTTTGGTAATATTCCTGTCATTGATTGGAAGATCATAATTTGTAAATAAATATGGCAGTTATTCTTCTAAATCTTCTAGAAATTCTTAAATATTTTTAGTTAATCCTTCGTGAGATTGTAGTGGCCTGCTTTTCTCTTCATTCTATGTCCTCCTAAATTATTCTTCATTCTATTATTTTGCATAATTGTGATGTACAACTGCACTGCCATAAAAGTTGTCTGTTGCAAATAATAAGTATTTTAAGATCACATGTGTAGTTTTTAAAACAGTAATTTAAACTTCTCAAATAAAGGGATTTAGGTTTAGCTTTTAAGTAGATTCTTATTTTTAATCTGTGTACTGTATTTTTCTAGTTAATAACTGTTCGCATTTAGTGTGTTAATGTGTAGCTCACAGGATGTTTTCTAAAAATGGATTTGATTATATTCTAGCCCAACAGCTTCTCTGGGGATTTTCAGGTATGGTTATTAACTGAAGATGTATTGGTTTGGATTGAAGCTTGATATTTGTGTGAATTTGGTGATTAGCTATTCTCGTTACCCCAACTTTCTTGTATACAAAACTTATCAAATAGAGCTGCCAAGAGATAGCAACCAAAGATAATTATAAAAAGAGTTCTAAATACAGTGGAGGGGAAAATGCATATTGATGAAGAAAACCTTATAGTTATGTCACATGGAAGTTACCAATGTTTTCATTGGTTTATTTATATATTTCTTTTAATAAATTCATATGCAGGAAGATTTCCAGTATTTTGAGATCACATGTGTAGTTTTTAAAACAGCATTTTAAACTTCTCAAATAAAGGGATTTAGGTTTTGCTTTTAAGTAGATAGTTATCTTCTTGGGTCACTTCTGCAAGTTTTTCTCACTTTCACAGGGCTGATGTGTTGCCTGTGTTTTCTGTTCAATAGAACTAACAGAACCCATAGCTCTGTAGGCATGAAGTAAAAGGAAAAAATATTTTTCTGAAGGATGTCTCTAATTGATCTTAATCTTTATTTGCACTGTTGCTTTTAAGGAAATGGCAGTGTTATCTAGATGGACAAAATCTGAAATTCAAATAGATGTCTTGCTTCCGTTTCTGTCATTGTTTCTGATGTTGTTGGGAGGTAGTGGTATTTTTATAGCCTGTGCTGTTTTCTTACGCCCTGAAGTCCTGTAGTTTTTAAGTATAAGCTGTTCTAATGATGATTAAGACAGGAATGTAAAGATGTATTTCTTTTAGTGAGGACTTTGATAATAAGAATAAAAGCTTATACATCTAGACTTAGTTTCAGCACTTCCTGCACAACTTGTAAGTTTTAGTGTAAGACCAGCTGCACTTGAGCCAGTCTTTGCTATATCTAATAAATAATCTTTCAAGTCTATTCAAACATTTGCAATTAGAGACAAATAATGATTTTTATTTACCAGTAGGCAAATAAGTAGTGTAAAACATCAACTAAACAAAAAAATGTTTGAAGCTTCAACTTCAGTACTAAATCTCTAGTTGCTATGTATGCCTGAAAACTCTTGTGTTAAACTAACAAATGTAATAACATACTGATAATTTTCAATTTTTTAAATATTTTTATACTAATATGGAATGTATTTGCTTTTAATTAACTCCCGAAAGCAAAGGAAGCTGGTATTTGCAGTCCTATTTAACAAACAGGGTTTTTTCCACAAAAAGGCAGGACACAAGATTTTTTTAGATTTTTTTCTTTTACTTATTTTCCTTTTTCTTCTTCCCCCTGAAGCACTTCGTTATGTAACTCTGCTCTGTGATTTTCACAGCTTTGCCCTTTTGCTGTATTTTCAGGGAGGCCGTGTACTCAGCTGCAGCTTCTGAACCCAGAGAGATTTGCCCGACTCATTAAAGAAGTTATGAATAGTGTGTGGCCTGGGAGAGATGTGGTGGTACAGTGGTATCCAGGTTTGGAAGAAAAAAAGCACCCATCAGTTTCCTGGCTTAAGATGGTCTGGAAGAATCTATATATACATTTTTCTGATGACTTGAGTGTGTTTGATGAAATGCCGCTTATCCCCACGACGCTGCTGGAGGAAAATCAAACATCAGTGGAACTGGTTAGATTTAGGAATCCATCACCTATTGTTCTGGAAGACGAATCTGAGACTCAGCTCCCAGAATATTTAGCTGATATTATTCAGAAAGTCGGTGGAGTTGTACTTAAGAAACTGGATATTTCTATCCAACATCCACTTATAAAAAAATATGTGCATCCACCATTGCCAAGTGCTGTTTTACAAATAATGGAAAAAATGTCCTTACAGAAACTATGCAATCAGGTTGCGTCATTCCCCCCAACACATAAAGATGCTCTTAGGGCATTCTTAGCTAGTTTAACGGATGCAAGTGAAAAAGAGAAAAGAATTATTCAGGAATTGGTAATATTTAAAAAAATCGAGAAATCATCTGATGAAAGTGTCCCTGTTTTTACAGGACTGAAAGGTAGTAAGGTATTGCACCACACTGCCAAAATTCCTCCTGGTCTAAGATTTTCTGTTCCAATAATTGACAGCAGTGATGAAGCAACTATTCGCTTAGCTAATCTACTGAAAATAGAACAGCTAAAAAGCACAGATTGCTTGAAGTTTGTTATAGAAGACATAAGAAGTGATTTTTATTCATATGATGAAACAACACAGATAATGCAATGGGTTCTTGAAAATCTGACTTTTCTTAAAAATGAGAGTACAGATGTGATAGATTGGCTGACACCACTAAAGTTTATTAAGATTTCACCAGAAAAGATAATGTCAGCAAACGAACTTTTTGATCCTGAGGTAGAACTTCTGCAACATTTGTTTTATGCTGAGGAGGAAATTTGCTTCCCTCCTGTTATTTTTACATCATCAGATATTCTTCATTCACTGAGACAAATAGGCTTAAAAAATGAAGCCAATCTTGAGGAAAGTGATATATTGAGAGTGGCAAAAAAAATTGAAAATTTGCATGCTGACTCTAACACTAATCATGATTTACTGTTAAGAAAAGCTAAAACTCTCTTGATGATTTTGAACAAAAACCATATGCTGCTTCACTCATCTGAAACAAAAGCTGCAATGAAAAAGATAAAATGGATTCCTGCATGTAAGGAAAGGCCTCCAAATTATCCCGGATCCTTAGTTTGGAAAGGAGATCAATGTAATCTCTGTTCACCACCAGAAATGTGTGATCTATCACACGCCATTTTAGTTGGTTCCTCAGTTCCTCTTGTGGAAAATGTACTGTTGGATATAGAAAAAGCACTTGGCATCCCCACCAAGCCCAGCATAAAAGCAGTCTTGAAACATTTCAAGGTGGTTGTTGATTGGCATAGTTCTAAAACCTTCAGTGATGAGGACTATTATCAATTTCAACATATCTTGCTTGAGATTTATGGATTTATGCATGATCATCTAGAAGAAGGCAAAGAAGCTTTTAAAGCCCTGAAATTTCCCTGGGTTTGGACAGGTAAAACCTTTTGTTCTCTCACACAAGCAGTAATAAAATCAGTTCCTGATCTTGATCTCCAACCCTATCTACATTATGTGCCAAAAACTATGGCAAAGTTTCACCAGTTGTTTAAATGTTGTGGTTCAATTGAGGAGTTAACCCCAGACCATGTTTCTATGGTTATTCAGAAAATATATCTAAAGAGTGAGCAGTCTCTCTCAGAACAAGAGAGTAAACAAAGTCTTCACATTATGTTGAGCATCATAAGATGGCTGTATAGCAATCAGATTCCTGCAAGTCTGCACACACCCATGCCGCTATACAGTTGCAAACTTCCTTATAAACTTGCAATGAGGCCAATTCATGAGTGCTGTTACTGTGACATCAAAGTTGATGACTTAAACGATTTACTTGAAGATTCTGTTGAACCAATAATTTTGGTGCATGAAGACATACCAATGAAAACCGCGGAGTGGTTAAATGTCCCATGCCTTAGCACAAGACTGATTAATCCAGAGAATATGGGATTTGAGCAATCTGGGCAAAGAGAGCCTCTGACTGTAAGAATTAAAAACATTTTGGAAGAATACCCTTCCATTTCAGATATCTTTAAAGAACTTCTTCAAAATGCTGATGATGCTAATGCAACTGAATGTAATTTCCTGATTGACATGAGACGAAATATGGATATAAGGGAGAATCTTCTGGATCCAGGAATGGCAGCATGTCATGGTCCAGCTTTGTGGTCATTCAATAATTCTGAGTTTTCCGACTCTGATTTCCTAAATATAACTCGCTTAGGAGAGTCTTTAAAAAGGAGTGAAGTTGACAAAGTAGGAAAATTTGGACTGGGATTCAATTCTGTTTATCATATCACTGATGTTCCTATTATTTTGAGCCGTGAGTTCATGATTATGTTTGATCCAAATGTCAACCATATAAGTAAGCACATCAGAGATAAATCTAACCCAGGGATCAAAATCAATTGGAGTAAACAACAGAAAAGACTGCGAAAATTTCCAAATCAGTTTAAGCCATTTATAGGAGTTTTTGGTTGCCAGCTACCACTGACAGTAGAATCTCCCTACAGCTACAAAGGAACACTTTTCAGGCTGTCCTTTAGGACTCAGCAGGAAGCTAAAGTGAGTGAAGTGAGCAGTACATCTTACAATACAGCAGACATTTACTCTCTTGTGGATGAATTTAGCATTTGTGGTCATAGACTGATAATATTTGCTCAGAGTGTAAACTCAATGGTTTTGAAATACTTGAAAATTGAAGCAGATGATCCTGGCGTGGCACAAGATGTTGTCACTATCAGAAAAAATCTGTGTTCTTCTAAAGCCTTGACTGCACCAAATGTAAGTGTTTTAAAGGAAGCGGCTAAACTCATGAAGGTCTGCAGCAGTAGTAACAAAAAGCTTCCCACTGAAACACCAAAGTCGTCATGTATCTTACAGATAGTAGTAGAAGAATTTCATCATGTGTTTAGGCGGATTGCTGATTTACAGTCTCCACTTTTCAGAGGTACTGAAGATGATCCAGCTTCTTTCTTTGAGATGGCTAAATCAGGACAGATGAAAAGATCAGCTGATGAATTGCCACAGAAAACAGTAGATTCAACAACATGGCTTATATGTTCTTGCATGGATGTTGGAGATGCTTTGAAATTTTCTTTACATGAAAGTGGACGAAGACTAGGTCTGGTTCCCTGTGGTGGAGTAGGAGTGTTGCTGTCTGAAACCCAGGATCAAAAGTGGATTGTGAAACCTAATTGCAACACCATAGGAGAAGTATTCTGCTATTTACCTCTGCGAATAAAAACAGGCTTACCTCTTCATATAAATGGCTGCTTTGCAGTTACTTCGAATCGGAAAGAGATATGGAAAACAGACACGAAAGGAAGATGGAATACAGTATTCATGAGGCATGTTATTGTAAAAGCCTACATAGAAGCCCTTTGTGTTTTACGTGACATGGCAATCAATGGTGAGCTAGTTGACTACAGTTACTGTGCAGTGTGGCCAGATCCCGATTCAGTTCATGATGATTTTTCTGTTATTTGTCAAGGATTTTATGAAGACATAGCTCATATGAAAAGCAAAGAAGGGATTAAAGTGTTTTCTGATGGTTTGTCTTGGGTTTCCATGAAGAATGTAAGGTTTTTAGATGACTCTATACTGAAGCGGCCAGATGTTGGGCCGTCAGCCTTTAAGATCTTTCTGAAGTACCTTAAAAAAACTGGTTCCAAAAATCTGTGTGCTGTAGATCTCCCATCCTGGGTAAAGACAGGATTTGAAGAAGCAGGATGCAAATACATATTATTGGAGAACACCTTCACTGAGAAACAGTTCTTTTCTGAGGTATTTTTCCCTAACGTTCAGGAGATTGATGCAGAGCTGCGTGATCCTTTGATGCGTTACGTTCTCAATGAAAAAGTTGAGGAGTTCTCAGGAATTCTTCGTGCTACTCCATGTATTCCCTGTTCATTGGATGGACATTCATTAGTTACACCATCAAGACTGATCCATCCTGAAGGAAGAGTTGCAAAGTTGTATGATGCTGAAGATGGAAGATTTCCTTATGGTACCACTCAGGATTATCTTAACCCTGTTATTTTGGTTAAACTTGTTCAGTTGGGAATGGCTAAAGATGATATTTTATGGGAAGATCTGATAGAACGTGCAGAGTCTGTAGCTGAAATTAACAAGACCGATCATGCTGCAGCTTGTCTCAGAAGCAGTACAATATTGAGTCTTATTGATGAAAAACTAAAATCTAGAGATCCTAGAGCTAAAGAATTTGCTGCAAAATGTCAAACCATTCCTTTCCTTCCTTTCCTTAGCAAACCAGCAGGTTTCTCGCTGCACTGGAAAGGCAGTGATTTTCAGCCTGAAGCGATGTTTTCAGCAACTGATCTTTTCACTGCTGATCATCAGGATATAGTTTGCCTCACACAACCAATTCTTAATGAAAATTCCCACTCTTTTAAAGGCTGTGGTGCTTTGTCATTAGCTGTCAAAGAATATTTGGGTTTACTGAAGAAACCACCTGTTAATTTAGTCATAAGTCAGTTAGAAGAAGTTGCAAAGTCATTTGATGGAATCACATTATATCAAGAAAATATCACTAATGCTTGTTACAAGTATCTACATGAAGCAATGTTAGAGAGCGAATCAACAAAAGCCATGATAATTGAACAGCTGACAAACTGTAGTTTTATTTTGGTTGAGAATGTGTATGCTGATCCAAAAAAAGTGTCTTTTCATTTGAATTTTGAAGCAGCACCCTATCTCTATCAGTTGCCTAACAAATATAAAAATAGTTTCCGTGAGCTGTTTGAAGGTGTGGGTGTCAGACAGGCTTTTACAGTTGAAGATTTTGCTGCAGTTCTTGAATTCATAAATCAGGAAAGAGGGACCAAACAACTAACTGAAGACAGCTTTCAGCTCTGTAGGAGAATAATTAGTGAAGGAATATGGGGCCTCATTAGAGAGAAGAAGCAGGAATTTTGTGAGAAAAAGTATGGTGATATTTTGTTGCCAGATACTCGTCTTGCACTTCTGCCTGCAAAATCGTTGTGTTACAATGACTGCCCATGGATTAAAGTTAAAGACACAACTGTTAAGTATTGTCATGGCGATATTCCAAGAGAAGTTGCAGTGAAGCTTGGAGCAATACCAAAACGCCATAAAGCTTTAGAAAGATACGCATCAAATATCTGTTTTACTACCCTTGGAACAGAATTTGGCCAGAAAGAAAAATTGACAAGTAGAATTAAAAGCATTCTGAATGCATACCCTTCAGAAAAAGAAATGCTGAAAGAGCTCCTTCAGAATGCAGATGATGCAAAAGCTACAGAGATCTGTTTTGTGTTTGATCCTAGACAGCATCCGGCCGATAGAATATTTGATGAGAAATGGGCACCACTTCAGGGACCAGCACTGTGTGTTTACAACAATCAGCCTTTTACAGAAGATGATATTCGGGGAATTCAGAACCTTGGAAAAGGTACAAAAGTAGGAAATCCCTGTAAAACTGGACAATATGGTATAGGTTTCAATTCTGTTTACCATATTACTGATTGCCCGTCTTTCCTGTCTGGCAATGATATACTTTGTATTTTTGATCCTCATGCAAGATATGCACCTGGTTCAACATCAACAAGTCCTGGCCGCATGTTTAGAGATTTAGATGCAGATTTCAGAACACAGTTCTCAGATGTACTGGACCTCTACTTAGGAGATCACTTTAAACTGGATAATTGTACAATGTTTAGGTTTCCTCTTCGAAATGGAGAAATGGCGAAAGTATCAGAAATTTCCTCCGTTCCATGCTCAGATAGAATGGTCCAAAATCTTTTAGATAAGCTGCGTACAGATGGAGCAGAACTCTTAATGTTTTTGAACCATATGGAAAAAATTTCTATTTGTGAGATAGAAAAAACAACAGGAGCACTGAATGTGCTTTATTCTGTACAAGGCAAAATCACTGATGGAGACAGACTGAAACGAAAGCAATTCCATGCATCTGTGATCGACAGTGTAACTAAGAAAAAGCAGCTAAGTGAAATACCTGTGCAACAAATTACTTACACAATGGATACTGAAGACTCTGAAGGAAATCTTACAACTTGGTTAATTTGTAACAGGTCAGGCTTTTCCGCCATGGAAAAGGTATCCAAAAGTGTAGTTTCAGCCCACAAGAATGAGGATATTACTCTTTTTCCTCGTGGTGGAGTAGCAGCTTGCATTACTCATAATTACAAAAAACCCCATAGAGCATTCTGTTTCTTACCTTTATCATTAGAAACTGGATTACCTTTTCATGTGAATGGACACTTTGCTCTGGATTCTGCAAGAAGAAACTTGTGGCGTGATGATAATGGTGTTGGAGTAAGAAGTGACTGGAACAGTAGTCTAATGACAGCACTGATAGCACCGGCCTATGTTGAACTGCTGATTCAGCTGAAGAAACGGTATTTTCCAGGTACTGATCCTACAGTATCAGTGCTGCAAAACACACCTATTCATGCTGTGAAAGACACTTTAAAAAAGTTTTTATCCTTTTTTCCAGTTAATAGACTTGATATTCAGCCAGATTGGTATTGTTTAGTGAAAGCAGTTTACAGTTGCATTTATGAAGATTTGAAGCGTCTCTTACCTGTTATGAGAGCTCCAAATGTTGATGGTTCTGATTTGCATTCTGCCGTTATCATCACATGGGTTAACATGTCTACTGTGAACAAAGGCAGGCCATTCTTTGACAATTTGCTACAAGATGAATTGCAGAACCTCAAAAATACAGAATACAACATCACAACACGGAAGACAGTGGCTGAAAATGTTTACAGACTCAAGCATCTACTCTTAGAAATTGGATTTAATTTGGTATATAACTGTGACGAGACTGCAAATCTTTACCACTGTTTGGTAGATGCAGATATTCCTGTCACCTATGTGACACCTGCTGATGTCCGATTATTTTTGATGACATTTTCTTTTCCAGACTCTAACTGCCACATTGGAAAGTTACCCTGTCGTCTTCAGCAGACAAATTTGAAACTCTTCCATAGTCTAAAACTCCTGGTCGACTACTGTTTTAAAGATACAGAAGAAAATGAAATCCAAATTGAGGGTTTGCCGCTCCTTCTTACGCTTGACAACGTTTTGCAAGTTTTTGATTCAAAGCGACCAAAGTTCTTGACAACATACCATGAACTGATTCCATCTCGCAAGGATCTCTTTATGAACACATTGTATTTGAGATACAACAATATTCTGCTTAGCAGTGAAGTAGCAAAAGTCTTTGATATCAGAAGTTTTGCTGAATTGTTATCATCTGTGTTGCCTAGAGAATATAAAACTAGAAATTGTATGAAATGGAAGGAAAACTTTGCAAGTGAATCTTGGCTTAAAAGTGCCTGGCATTTTATCAGTGAGTCTATAAATATTAAGGAAGAGCAGGAAGATATGCAAGCAAAATTTGACAATGTTGTTGACACTCTGAAAGACTGGACTTTGCTCCCAGGTGTAAAGTTTACTGTCTCAGCCAATCACCTTGTTGTGCCAGAGTGTGATGTTTTACTGCCTCTCAGCATTATGCACATAGCTGTTTTTCCAAATGCTCAAAGTGATAAAGTCTTCCATGCTTTGATGAAAACAGGCTGTATTCAGCTGGCACTGAACAAAATTTGCTCTAAAGACAGTGCTTTAGTGCCTTTGTTGTCAGGACGTACGGCAAATATAGATAATCCTTCAAGCATTCTGAAAGCCATACAATATATGGTACAGACATCAACTTTTAAGACTGAAAAGTTAGTAGAAAGTGACTTCGAGGCTCTTTTAATGTACTTCAATTGCAACTTATGTCATTTGACATCTCAGGATGACATTAAAATTTTAAAGTCTCTTCCATGTTACAAATCCATTAGTGGTCGATACATCAGCATTTCGAAATATGGGACGTGTTATGTCCTCACAAAAAGCATCCCATCAGTAGAAGTAGACAGATGGACACAGTCAACTTCATCAGCTTTTCTTGAAGAGAAAGTGCATTTGAAAGATTTGTATACTATGCTTGGCTGTGTCTCTGTGGATGATCTTGAAGTGTACTTGAAACATCTTTTGCCAAAAATTGAAAGTCTGTCTTATGATGCAAAATTAGAACATTTGATCTACTTAAAGAATAGGCTAACTAGCATTGAAGAAGCCTCAGAAATGAAAGAACAGCTGTTTGAAAAGCTTGAAAGCATTTTGATCATTCATGATGCAAGCAATAGGTTAAAGCCTGCAAAATATTTTTATGACAGGACTGTAAAAGTCTTTGAAGTTATGCTTCCTGAAAAATTCTTTATACCTCAAGATTTTTTTAAGAAGCTAGAGCAACTTACAAAACCAAAAAATCAAGCTGGATTCCTTCCATCATGGGTAACTTTTCTACGACATATTGGATTGAAATTCATCATTTCACAGCAGCAGTTACTACAGTTTGCTAAGGAAATCAGCATGCGAGCAAATACAGAAAACTGGTCTAAAGAAACACTACAGAATACTGTCGATGTCCTCCTTCATCACATATTCCAAGAAAGAACTGACCTCTTTTCAGGAAATTTTCTGAAAGAATTGTCATTAATTCCTTTTCTGTGCCCTGAACGAGCTCCAGCAGAATTTGTTAGATTTCATCCCCAGTATCAAGAAGTTAATGGGACACTTCCTCTTATACGATTCAATGGGGCACAGGTGAATCCTAAATTCAAACAGACTGATGTGTTGCAGTTGCTGTGGACGTCGTGTCCCATTCTTCCTGAGAAAGCAACACCTTTAAGCATCAAAGAGCAAGAGGGAAGTAGTCTTGGTGCACAAGAACAACTTGAGCAAGTTTTAACCATGCTGAATGTTAATTTGGACCCTCCTCTGGACAAAGTTATCAATAACTGCAGGAACATATGCAATATAACAACTTTGGATGAGGACATGGTGAAAACTAGGGCCAAGGTCCTAAGAAGCATTTACGAATTTCTTAGTACAGAGAAGAGGGAATTCCGCTTTCAGCTTCGAGGAGTTTCTTTTGTAATGGTGGAAGAAGGTTGGAAACTCCTTAAGCCTGAAGAGGTGGTAATAAACCTTGAGTATGAATCTGATTTTAAACCTTATCTTTACAAACTTCCTTTAGAACTTGGTACTTTCCATCAGTTATTTAAACATTTGGGCACTGAAGATATTATTTCAACAAAGCAGTATGTTGAAGTTCTAGGGCGCATATATAAGAGCTCAGAGGGAAAACAATTGGATCCTAATGAAATGCGCACAGTTAAAAGAGTAGTTTCAGGCCTGTTCAAAAGTCTTCAGAATGATTCTGTAAAGGTTAGGAATGACCTTGAGAACATGAGAGATTTTGCCCTTTACCTTCCCAGTCAAGATGGTAGGTTGGTAAAGTCTAGTATTTTAGTTTTTGATGATGCACCCCACTACAAAAGCAGAATTCAGGGTAACATTGGTGTGCAGATGCTTGTTGATCTTAGCCAGTGTTACTTAGGCAAAGACCATGGTTTTCACACTAAATTGATAATGTTATTCCCTCAGAAATTGAGGCCCCGCTTACTTAGCAGTATTCTTGAAGAACAGTTGGATGAGGAGTCCCCCAAAATTTGTCAGTTTGGAGCGTTATGTTCCTTGCAAGGAAGGTTACAGTTACTGTTGTCTTCAGAACAATTTATCACGGGACTCATTAGGATTATGAAGCATGAAAATGACAATGCTTTTCTAGCTAATGAAGAAAAAGCAATAAGACTTTGCAAAGCTTTGCGAGAAGGTTTGAAAGTTTCCTGTTTTGAGAAGTTGCAAACAACATTAAGAGTTAAAGGCTTTGCTCCTATTCCCCACAGCAAAAGTGAAACATTTGCTTTCTTGAAGAGATATGGGAACGCAGTAATATTGCTTTACATACAGCATTCAGACAGCAAAGACATAAATTTTCTCTTAGCATTAGCCATGACCTTAAAATCTGCAACCGACAACCTGATTTCTGATACCTCATATTTAATTGCCATGCTGGGTTGTAATGATATTTATCGGATCAGTGAGAAGCTTGACAGTTTAGGAGTGAAGTATGACTCTTCTGAGCCATCAAAACTTGAACTACCAACACCTGGCACTCCTATACCAGCTGAAATTCACTATACACTTCTTATGGATCCAATGAATGTATTTTATCCTGGTGAATATGTTGGTTACCTTGTTGATTCTGAAGGTGGTGATATATATGGATCATATCAGCCAACTTATACCTATGCAATCATTGTACAAGAAGTAGAAAGAGAAGATGATGAAAGTCCTAGTTTTCTAGGGAAGATTTACCAGATTGATATTGGATATAGCGAATATAAAATAGTGAGCTCTCTTGACTTGTACAAATTTTCCAGACCAGAGGAAAGTTCCCAAGGCAGGGATAGTACACCTTCTACCCCAACCAGTCCTACAGAATTTCCAGCACATGGACCAAGGGCAATTCCACCTCTCTTCGCTGGTAGAGAGAGCCACAAAACAATGTCCTCAAAACATCACTCCCCAAAAAAGATGAAGTCAAATTCATTGCCAGAAATATTAAGAGAAGTGACATCTGTGATTGAACAGGCTTGGAAGCTTCCAGAATCTGAAAGAAAGAAGATTATTAGGAGGCTGTATCTTAAATGGCATCCAGATAAAAATGCAGAGAATCTTGATATAGCTAATGAAGTTTTCAAACATTTACAGAATGAGATTAACAGGATGGAAAAACAGGCCTTTATGGATCAAAATATGGATAGAGCCTCAAGAAGACCATTTTCATCCTCTGCTTCTCGATTTCAGTCAGATAAATTTTCATTTCAGAGATTTTACACTTCATGGAATCAGGAAGCAACAAGCCACAAATCTGAAAGGCAACAGTATAAAGAAAAGTGTCCCTCTTCCACGGGGCCATCTTACTCGCAACGCTTTTTTGTCCCGCCTACGTTCAGGTCTGTTGGCAATCCTGTGGAGGCACGGCGATGGCTTAGGCAGGCCCGAGCTAACTTCTCAGCTGCACGAAATGACCTTCATAAAAACGCCAATGAATGGGTATGCTTTAAATGCTACCTTTCTACTAAACTAGCGTTGATTGCAGCTGACTACGCTGTGAAGGGCAAGTCAGACAAAGATGTAAAACCAGCAGCCCTTGCACAAAAAATAGAGGAGTACAGTCAGCAACTTGAAGGGCTTACAAATGATGTTCAGACATTGGAGGCTTATGGAGTAGATAGCTTAAAAACTAGGTATCCTGACTTGCTTCCTTTTCCACAGATTCCCAATGATAGGTTTACTTCAGAAGTTGCTATGAGAGTGATGGAATGTACTGCTTGTATCATAATAAAACTTGAAAACTTTATACAACAAAAAGTATAAATTATTTGAAGAGGTTAGGGAACTGTTTTGTCAAGAGCATAAGCGTTTCATGTGATGGGTTACAAATGCAATTGTACAGATTATGGATTGTCCAAGTAGTTACATGTTGCCAAGCGGTTTAGAAGCGTAGTGCACAAAGGTGTATGGTACTGAAGTACCTAGAATTTAAATTTATTTAAACGGGAATTTTTTCCTAACTGAGCCTGCTGTTAAGCAAACTGTAAAACATGAATATTTTTTAGAATTTGCAAGGAATTTGAGCTGCAGAAATTAGCTGTATTGTACAACATTGTGATTAATTGGCATATTATTGAACTGCACTTTATATAACCAAAGCTGAGCTTTCTGTTAGATGAAGCCTGTAATTATAACTCCTTATTAGATTTATTTCATTTAATATAATGTTTCTGAAAGGCTAATGTCCGTTTTCAATGTATTAGTCTTAAGACTGGACATACAATGAAATGGGAGATTGGATGGAAGTTAAAATAACTTTGGAGGTATTGCTCCAAAGCATTTCTGTATTCTTTTGTGTTCTGTGGAAATTCATGCCACTCACAGTAATACCCTTATCAGCTGGATCTGATTATAAATTTGCTGCAGCATCACATTGTAAACGTTTAAAGGATAGTTTAGTACCGGTAAACTGGTACAGTTATTTTAATACTTGATTTAACATGCAATGTCGTGTCATGCATTGATTGCATTTACCTTATTATAAAATAATGAAGTATTTAATTTACTTTCTTTTTTTTCCTAGAGCTTGTCATCTTTTGTTTAATGAAAAATGCATGTGGATGTTATAAAATCTGTGAACATTATTATATGGTGTTTTATGATTTCTTTGTTTTTTGAACACCAAAACTCAGTTTTCAGATATCTAAATGCTTGAGTTTCTTTCCTCCCCCCTGTGTGTGTGCCTTTGTGTGTGTACATATATATATATTTTTCCACAAACAAACATTGATAATAGTACAACTCAGTAACCCATTTTTGGTGTACACAGAGCACTGTTTTTTGTTACATGTTTAAAGGTGCTGCAATGTAATGCTCTTTTTATTTTGTTATTCACTACAGCCCTAGAGAAACCTTATTTTTAGTTCACACTCTTTCTTTTATAGTTTGTAATACTTTTGGTAATGTCATGCAATATGGTCAACATTAGCTTTTTGTAAAAAATTTTAAAAAATAAATAATGGAAGGATAATGCTAAATGGAAGGATTTTTCTTTGCTGGATCAGCCACATTAAACATAAATGTTACACATTTTCCAGTGACATGCTATTACAGTTGTCTACTTGACAGCACAGTGAAACTGCAACTTAACTTAAAGAATACAAAAGAAAATAAAGAACAGCAAACTTGCACGGCTGATACAGCTGTGATAGTGTTGTAATCTGAAAATAAAAAATCGTGATGAAGACTGCTTCAGTTTTGAGTAAATTATAAGGGCTCATTCTTGAACAAATGTGATGTTTGGAAAATGATACTGCTTCTGATTGTGGAGCCCCATTATTATTTCTGCTGATAAATATTAAGTGCCATAATTTTAATAAAGAAAAATGCAAACATATATTTCAGTCTGATGTGTTTTGGTTTTATAAAATAGGCTAAATTTACCTATTATTTCAAGCTTTCTTTTCTATAGGTAAATACACAATCTCTTTTCAATTAATTCTAAATAATTGTACAAATATTAAAATACTATTGAAAAGGAAATGTGCTTTTTTCTTGCAATGACAAATGTTTGCAATTTTCTCAGAGAAATTGTGCATTTTGCTGATTTTTTGCAATAAACAGCATGTAAGTAAAACACAAGTCCTGGTGTGCCATGAAATAAATCAGTTTAGTTTTTTTCCGTATGTTTTTAAAATAGATTCCTTTGTGGTTCTTGCTTTGTGCAATAAGTCAGATGAATAGCATTGAGGATAAGCAAAATACTTGAAAAGGAAACAGTTCTCACGGTTTTCATTTTAAATGGAGCTAAAACATAAGGTAGCATGGCAGCATGCAAAAGAGTAACAGGAGCACTATGAACACTTCCCTGTTTTTAGGTGACCTTTTGAGAAAGAAATTTTTTTTAAGTATCTAGCTGTGTTTTATAAGCAACTTATGTTGCCTTACCAGTATTATTTTTATGAACTGTTTAACTGGCTGTGAAGAATTACTAAACTATTTTGTTAAAATTTTTGTTTATTTTGTGTATATTGTTAAGTGCTGACACTGTGAGAAAGAAAATGGTCCCAGTTCTTAGGAAGATAATGATCTGAAGCAATTTTAAATATTGAACCAAGATGAGCAAGAAAACCTGAATGACACAGAAAAATTAATTTATTCTATTATAGAAGCTGGATAGAAACTAAAATTTACATACAGATGCAGAGAGGAAGGCAAAAGTGGTGTTTCAACTGGAAGTCTCTTAGTTTCTTTTCTTATTTGCTTAATTCACTGTAACAGCTAGCCTAAATAAAGAGGCCTTGTGAGACCAGGAAACCATATTGTGATAGAAACTGATTTCATAAGTGCCATTTAATTCTTGATTAAAAATAAAAATACATAAATAAAATGCTTAATTGTTACTTCCTTTTAGCTCAGCTGGGATACTTGGCAACGTGCCTGAGTTGGGTGTGGAAGCTTAGAACAGTTAGATGTGATGATTCCTTAGTAAGGGTCTGTAGAAGTAAATGTTAGCATATAGGTTTCACAAAAATATGTTTGACAAGTAATTCTGCACATTACACAAATTCACATTAGAGAAAATGTCTCTTTGTTCTGGTATATGTCCTGTCTTCCACAGGTACCAGCACTGTATCTAGGAAAAGGAGCTTCAGCAGTCTTGCCTCCCAGGATTCTAGCTGAGAAGTTTAGCAAAAAAATCAGTAGTACAGGTGACTGATTTAACTATACATTTGGTAGCTGAAATCTAAGGAACTGCAGTTGTAAGAAGCCTTGACAGGCTTGTTACTAGCTTCCTGTGGGAGCTTTTTTTCCTCTCAAACAGTGGCATACACAGCTGTTTAAAAAAGCACTGAACAATTGCCTCAGCAATTAGAGACATGAAAAATAACGTTTTTTTTCTTGTTAAGGAAATAGATTTTTGTGTATCTGACTACCAAAAGAAAAATAAATGATTTATTGTGTAAAAAATGCAGTTTTGCATGATTTGTACTCATATCATTATCAGTAAAGTTACTGTGGTGATTTGGAAAATAGGATTTAAAAACTTACTATAAGGATTGCATTCACTTGGTACATGGGTTGTTTTAAACAAGGCTGTAATTAAATCTATTGTAATTGCTCCAGTTAAAGTAGAGGGGGGTAGTACCTTTGAGATTTTCTGTTGCTGGACCTGAACACTTGAGAAAGGTTGGATTGGTCTTATGGAACAAAGGCAGAATTAATAGTTCAAAGATAATTAAACTTGACAGCCAAAGTAAATGTTTTCATTTGAAGACATACATTTTTGTCACATGAAGGGATTTGTCAATGAGTTTTTAATCAAAACTGTTTGGTTTGTTTTCTGGATGATTAGTTCAGTACCACTTGAGTAATTTTTTTGTTTACTTTTAATTCTTTGATTAAGACAAAGAATTCTTGATGTCCAGTGTAACCTACTTGTAAAGCATTTTCTAAATTCTGCAAAGTACATTTTTAGTTTGGACCAAGATTTTTGTTCATATTTTTAAATTCTGTACATTTCACATTCTTAGAGTCTTGGGAAGATAATTTTGTTTAAAAATGAAAACATTCATTTAAGCTGTGTTTCATTTGAACACAAAAGGAGAAAGCAGACTTTTCAAAAGGTATAAAGTTTATTCAAGAACTCAGTTTTCAATTCTCGCAATTTCCTTTTGCATAAAGCTATATAAAGATAGACAAGTGTAAACACTAAAGGACTGTAAAATGGAAACAAAAAGGATTGAGTTTGGGCAATCACCAATGAAGTTTTACTATAATTTTTCTGCTGTGTAACAACTGCAACCAGTTACAAGAATTGCTGTAAATAATTCTTTTTGAGGGAGTAAATATTTTTTTCCCCACCACAATAAGGTTCACTATGCTGGTAGTGATTTTTTTCTCTTCTCCATTTGGGTAACACTTTTACAAATAAATTAGAGAACTGCATACTCACACTGCCCTGTGCCATAATTTTCTGTTAATCTGTAACTATTTGCTGAAATTTGATTCAAATAGAAACAGTAATTTTTAAGTATTAATAAGAAAGGGAAAGACATCCATGTGGAGATATCAGAAATGATAATTTAGTGATGTATGAGCTATATTGAGATTAACAATTGAGATTTTAGCATCACCTGATTATAGTGTAGTAATTTTAGTGTAAATTTTGTTTTACCACTAATCACATCTAAAAGAAAAAAGATCCAAAAAAAGTTCTCCAGTGATAGGATGTTGCCATCCATGCTTTAAAAAATGTACACAACTTCTACACTGCAACAATACTTCTGATAACAATGTTGTAGCATAATGATAAGAAGAATGAAATTTAAGCAATGAAAAGGGGCAAGTTGGTTATTTGGGTGATGGCAGCACTGAGGGTACAGCAGACCTGTTTATTTTTCAATAATAATCAGAATCCACCTGTGAACTGAGGCAAGTCCAGAAGGTTTATCTGTACAAGAAAGGTGGTAGTTATTGCAATGTCTAAATGAAGTGCCATTAGTAGTGTTACCAGTCAGGGTAACACTACTGTCTGAGCTGTATACCTCAGTTCTGTAAAAACATTAACTAAAACAGCACAACATCAGTGTAAGAAGTTGCAACAGAAGTGGCTTCCATATACCCAGAAGGTAGAGGTTATTCTTGCGATACATGGAAAGCCTTAGTTCAATCCTTTGTTCTTTGTTAACTGGCAAATAACATTTGAAAATGTGCCTCCAAAACAAAAGCTTAAAATATAACATAAATATAACTTAAAGTGCTGTGCTTCTATTGCTGGCAGGATAGGCAGTTTGTAACTAATTTACAGTGATTAGATTAGGTGAATGATTAGTTTGATACTACATGGAAGTGGACATATGTTCTGTGGTGTCAGAAATTTGGGAAGGGTGACAATTCAAATGCCTTTGAAACTAGACAGTGACTGAAATCTCTAAGCACTTCCCAGTTTTGCTGTTAATACTACATCTTATTATAAGAGACTGTTGACATTACAGCCCTCCAAGCTACTTCTTCTAGGAGGAATTTTTAGGAATATGGCACATGCAAAGGTATTTGCTGATCTTTATTTTAATACTCATACTTTCTATCCAATGAATAAGCTAAGTCTGCTCGTAATTTGGTTTGTAAAAGCTTATGCATGGAGCTGGAACCACCTAAACTGCCTAAGGAATACTGAAGACATGTTTCTGTTAAAGTCTGCCTCAGAAGAGGGCTTAGTTGGAGGGGCAGATATAATCAAGAGATATTGTTGTAGAGATATAAATTCTTCTCTTTATGGCCAGCAGCCTCAGACCTGCTCCTGAAGGTAGGAGCGAGTGAGTCTAAGCCCAGGAAAAGGGAATTTCAGATGTTAAAGAAGTGTGGCTTCCTACTTCTCATTTAGGGAATGTATTAGCAATTGGAGCAGTCTCCAAATAACATGTGAGACCTTGCTTCAATTGCTTAAGCTCAGCTTCAGCGTTTTCTACTTGCCCTGTTGAAGCTCTTCTAGCTTGCATTAATTGTGGGGGCTTTACAATTAATGCCGAAGGGCAGTTTCAGTTTTGTACATCAGACTAGTTAGGTAAATTGCAAAGGCAGCCCTTGAGGCAGGGACTGCCCAGGGCTTTACCGCAATACCAGTGGATACTGTCAACAGGGGACTGTTCCTCAGCTCAGGCTTTTGTGTGTACCAGGCATGTTAACTGAGTGTTGGTTTTCTTCCCTTGTTCAACAGAGCCGAAGTAGCAAGTTTAAAAAAAGCTAGTAACTATTTTGTTCCAATTCTCCTGTTTTAAGGATGATTATTATTTTTTCCAAAGGATGGACATTCTGTGGTTTACTAACAATTATGGGTTAAAATCCTTTTGTAAATAGACACCAAGGCACCATGTGATAGCAGCTCCTTCCTGGATAACAATACCATCAAGTGTATACAAAACAGCATCAAAGGAATTAAAAACCCATGAGGTTTAAACAACAGACTATTAAATACAAATCTTGCTACCCAGAGATGTGCAAACAATTTATTTGTGTTCAGTGCAACACTGTACAGGGGAATGGGTCTGCAGCTGTATTTCTTTACAAGGTTAATAAAGAGTTTGTCAACTCCGGTGAGCACTTATTTTGTAACCCAAGTCCTAATGTAAAAAATAAAGAGCAGTTTTATTCTGTCCATTTGTGATGGAGTCCCACTCTGTCAGGATCAGAAATATCAGTCAACAGCTGCAGACAGAAATAAAATATTCCTGTTAATTGAAACCTGTGGGCTGTGTAAAAGAACTTTTTTCCCCACTGCTAAAACAATTCCTTGTGTCAGACAATCTGAAGCCACACTTTTTTCTTTTTAGTGGTCCAGCTGGCAGAACAAATTGCCTTATTGAATTAGCATGTCCTAAAATAAAAAAGGATTTAAATGAATATGATAGTACAGGCAGTAGAACAAACAACTGCTATTATAAAATTTAATAACGTATTTCTCTGTTGTATAGTGGACAGAAATGAGATGCACGAAGGTATTAATGACTTCTGGAGTTTTTACTATTAGTTATTTTTATATGAATCTCATTAATAAGCAAATCAGCATATACGTTGCCAAATTAAAATAGAAAGCTTTAGCAAATTAACACCTTTTACAGAGAACTTATACAAATATCACATTTTTATATCATGTGTTATTGCAAGAACAAAATTGCATAGACCATTTGCTGGCACTTTCTGAATTCTCCAAATAATGCTTTGTCTTAGCAAATAGTTCAAGTAGTTCCCTCAATCTAAATTCACCCACTCATACAGTAAGTGCTTACAAGTAGTGAGAGAAAAAACCCACGGATCTCAAAAATAGGAACAATGACATAAACATCTGAACTGAATAATAGTTCAGCAAGGAAACATATTAGTTTTATTTTTTTATGCTCTCCATAAGGCTGTTTTCAAAGTGTTACTGACAGAACATGTAATTTGATTCAAGTCATTCTTCTGAAGCTGAAATATCATTTGTGCTCTTCTTCCCCTTACACCCTGTAGTCCAGAACTGTAGATACAAATTTGCTTCCTAAATTGAAGTACTTAGTTTTTTAAATTCTGAAAAATACTCTTTCAGTAATGCTTTTTAGCAGTAATACAAAACTCAGATGCGCAAGGGGGTGTGCGGCCTTTTCTGGTGCCTCATTGGCAGACACGGCTGTACTCTTGGCAGGTGGAGCCCACGCCAGCCACTGACAAGTAGAGCTTTCCATCTGGACACACACAGATTTCATAGAGCCCCTGAGAAATACCGGATCCACCCCTTGTACCCTCAGGCAGTTTGGGCAGTCGCACAGTTTCAGCATCGAGCAAAAGCTGTGTGGGAAAAAGCAGGACAAATGGGCTTGTTAGAGATAATAAAGTAAAGCAATAACATGCCATAAAACAAGCTGAATTTGTCTAGGCAGATATCTAAGAATGGCCTTCTACCCCGACTCTGAGAGCTAGGCTCTTGGCAGACACTGGAACACATGTGGGGATAAGCTGGTGCCCACCATCTATTCCTTAGCAGAGACCTCACGAAGTTCAAGGTCCTGTACCTGGGTTGGGGCAATCTCAAACATAAGCTGGGTGATGAATGTAGATTAAGAGAAGTCCTGAGGAGAAAGATGTGGGGGTATTGATGGATGAAAAATTGAGTATGAGCCAATAATGTGCACCTGCAGCCCAAGAAGTCAATCACACTCTGGGCTGCATCAAAAGCAGTGTGGCCAGCAGGTCAAGGGAGGGGATTCTGCCCCTCTACTATGCCCTGGTATATTGTGTCCAGTTCTGGGATCCTCAGCATAAAAAAGAGATGGACTTGTTGAAGTGAGTCCAGAGGAGGCCACAAAATTGTTCACAGGGATGGAGCACATGTCCTATGAGGAAAGGCTGAGGGAATTGGAGTTGTTCAGCCTGGAGAAGAGAAGGCTCCAGGAAGACCTCAGCCTTCCAGTAATTAAAGGGGGCCTACACTAAAGCTGGAGAGTGACTCTTTTTGTCAGGGATACTGGTTTTAAACTGGAAAAGGTAGATTTAGATTAGGTATAAAAAAGAATTTCTTCCAGCAGTGTGGTAGTGGAACAGGTTGCACAGAGAAGTTGTTGATCACTGAAGTGTTCAAGGCCAGACTGGATGGAGCTTTGAGCAATCTGGCCTAGAGGAAGGTGTCCCTGCCCACGGCAGTGGGGTTGGAACTAGATGGTCTTTAAGGTCTCTTCCAACACAATTCATTCAATGATTCTAAGATAAGAGAGGAGATCCCTGCCCATATACTGAATAACTGGACATGAGGACTGCTGCAGGACCCAGTCTGTCCTGGTTTGAATGCTGAAGCCTCACCACCGAGCCAGCTGGTTAAGGACAGATGTGGGTTCATTTGTAGCTCTTTTGTGGAAGAACTGGCATGGTACAGCCTCGCAGAGGGGATAAATAGGCTGCTGCATGTTGTGTGCTGTTGCTGACAGGGCAGTTCTTAATGATGTCTGAAGAGCTTCACTACTTAATTTAGCCACTCTGGGGCTGAGTGTCTATTTCTGGGCCAGCATTCCCCACTGGGATGCCTGGGGATCACTATGCTCATGGGGAGCCGACTGCTATCCAAGTTTTATTAGAGAGCTTTTCTCTAAGCTAATACAACATTATGTCAATTGGTAGTATTATTTACATAAATAAAAGTGTTATTGTTGGCACTATTAATGTTAATACTCTGTCTCCTAAAACCTGAGGAATTAAAATAACCAGATGTGAAAAAAAGACTTGAAATTATAGTTATATTCAGTCAGGAAGATCAACCATAGTTATGGAAACAGAAGGGCTTGTACTCACCACACCATCACTGCTGTGTAGTTTGATATCCATCTGCGAAAGAGCTTCAATATTCCCAGCTTGTGCTTTGATATTAATTCCTCGTGGTGCATCCATGCTCAAAGATCGTGTTGGTGATTCCAGCCTGAAAGCAGGAGCAGGAAATTGGACAGTAGCACAATCTCATATGTCCCTTTATTTTTGAAAAGTAAGTAAACTTTGAACAAGCCCTTGCAGGCTCTTGCCTGAAGTCACATAAGTCATATAAAAGATGCAGTTTCTTTTTTCTTCAGAAAAAGGAGGTATCTATTTCAAAACTCACCAAAGCATCCCAATTGAAAAATATAGATTAATTCACGATAGAAATGCAAGGTATTAGTTCAGACATAACTACAGATTATTTCAGTATAACAGTAATGTAATCTTTGAAATCCATTTTTACATTATTTAGTTTGAATTTATTTTCATTTTTCACATAATAAGACCTTGAAATTAATACAATTAGTGCAATCTGGAAGTTTTTTTTATCAACGGGAGTTTTGACACTGCTACTAGTCAGACCAAGATTTCGCTCAGCGTATGTGTGTGTGCTGTTTAACTAGATGACAACTGAAACTTAAAAACCATTAACTTAATTTGAAATAAAAATTACTCAACATAACAGAGTTGCAAAACCTGCAGTGCCACAAGATGGCAGGAACGTACTGCATTAGCTGAGTAATCACTTCATCAGGTCACCTGTGTAGGATTAATGATTCCTATTTTCCAAAGAGATAAGGCTTTGTTTCTTCAGAATTTTGGTATCATTTCCATGGTAAGCAGTAGAGATAGATGTACTAACTAAAATTTATGAGAAGGAAAGAAAAAGCCCAAGCTTAGCTACAAACTAGTGACTTTTGACTGTTACCTAGAACTGCTTCATCTGGGGACACTGGGAACACTGCAGAATCAGAATCCATACCTATTAGGTTTTGATCCTGAATATTTGTTCACCCTTCCTGATGACACCAGCCCTAAGTTTATACTATCAGCCAATATTTAACAGGTGAATATGAAGGCTAGAGAAAGTGAGTCAACTGGTGGTCCCTGTTTACTTTACATCTTGTTACCTTTCCTATTCAGTACATTCCCTGGACACATATGAAATATTGTGGGTTTCATCCATAGTGCAGAATGCAGATGCGCGTCCCTGTTCCCAGGTCTGCATGTTCTTTTCCACTGTGTTTTCTAGAAATGTAGAGGAGGCTGTGGGTGTGTGGGTGTGTGCGTGTGCTCACACACATATGCTCACATGATCCTAGCAGATGCTGTGTTGGTTCCACAGCTGCCAATCCGGGTGACTGCTGTGCTCCAGCAGTCCTTTACTAGGTATGCACCAGGTAACGAGTGCAGACCCTGACTGCTAAAGGAATGAGATGATTTTACACACAATCCTGATGTAGCTGTCTGATGGGTTTAATTTACTGAGACTATTTAAATTCTTCCCTTTTTTCCTGTTACTTCATTAAAACTAGAATTTAAAAGAAGTCAGTTTGTGCTTGTGAGAAAGTTCAGTTGTATCTTTGAATTCTTAAGAAGCTAAATCCAGCTGATATCTTAAAACGTAAATCCATGACATCTGAGCACAGTCACTAAACTTCAATTTTTTATCCCCAAATCTGTAAATAAGCAATATTGGCTTATCACTGCTGGCCAGAGGTAGCAGAAGATTCTATCTTCTCTGATCTTCAAAAGTCCTTTCCAACCCAACCCATTCTATGACTTTATGTTTCCATGATCTGCCTCTCCCTGACATCTCCTGGGTTAGTCACCTCCAGTTAGTTTAAGTTCCAGACTGATAATTTAAAATCCTAACAATGGATAACTGCATCATGGTTCCATATTGGGACCATATCCCATGCCTTATCCCATGAGTCTGAGATGGCACAAATTTCTGTCATGACTATGCTGAGTTAAAGGGCATGAGCATGAGCTGTTCTGCATAAGACGACTAACGTAGCAGTGATCTTTATTAAGCAGTGTTTGGGATTTAACAGCTTTTGTATGACTTTTAGTTTTAGATCCCTAGATTTATACTTCTATGAAATGGAAAATCAGTTTTTCCCTGAGTGATTTACGTGGGAAGTCTGCTTCACTGGAATATTTTTCAATGAGCACTTGTATGGATTATATAATGAAAAATTAAACAAAGTTTGTATTTTCAATCCTTAAAATTTAATATATTTTCATAAGTTAGTGTCAAGGTAGTTTAATATAACCTTGCCATAGTTTGTCATCAAAAAGCTATAAATATTGAAATAGCTCATGTTCTTTTGTAAAGTACTTCACCTGTGTAAGCAATCTATATGTAGGCAAAAATTTTTATTTTTAAACTGTATTGAATATCACAAGATGGAGGACTGGGACAGATTTTTGAGAATATATCAGATCTGGAGGCTGAAAAGCAATCAAACACCAGAGAAATATTTCTTACTTTCTACCAATATTAATGCTGGTAAGAAGCCTACAGACTTCAGAAGCATTTTTAGATTTATAACATGACTTACATATAATTTAAATTACATGGCAGAATTACATTTGCTATATTAATCACAATCCTAAATTTCTGCTGTCTATACAGGTCCTATTTCTAGATTAACTAAGGGTGGATTTGCCTAATAAAGCACGTCATTGGAGCTTTCTGGCAATAGATACTGTAGTGAAACAGTGAAGTGGAACTATTATGTGTAAGATTTTAGCAAAGGCAACAGTCAATAACATTAATGATGTATTTCTCTGTACAGCATTCAAAGGTTCAGTGTCTGAAGTCCAGATGTACTAAAAGCAAAACAGGCACCTAGTGTGACTGAGTTGAACCTTGACTTTGAACGTCCCTTCTCAGTCCACACATTGATGTGCATTCCTCAAAAGTCTTGGCAAAACGAGAATTTGGTTTGTTCGCAAATGCTGGAGGGTGCTTGGAGATTCAGAGGGCAGAAATGGATTGTCTTAAGAGTTTTTGGTCATTTTACAGTGTTTGCTCGAATTCGTGCATTAGAATGATGAAGGAATATATTATTACCAGTCACTTTATCTTTTTTTTTTAATTACAGACACATAAATTACATTTAACAGGATGGAGTGAATGGTCTTTACAATCTAGAGGAATTAATCTATGTAATGTGCTGTCCTAAATGAGACATCTATCACAGCCTGTATCTCATTTAGGAAGATTGATTCTGTATGTAGGAGTAGCTTCTAGGTACTGTGGTAGCTGCCAGGGGTCAATTAGCAAGTGGTGTGGTGCAAGACAAATTGATCGTGACAGCACAACATTTGATGCCAAGGACCTGACACCCCATTATATGTGTCCTGAGGAGTACCCTGGAATAGCTGTTGCCTGACTCTGCCAACTGGAAAGGCAACCCAGAAAGGTTGGAGCACATTAGGCATTCTCCAAGAGATCCTAGCTTTCAAGTTAATCCAAATGTCACCCTATTCATGGACCCCAAACAGTTCCAAGAGAGAACCAAGATGTGGAGAGCTCAGGCAAATGGAAGAGTTCCCTCAAAAGCACATTTCTGATTTGAATTAAGATACTCAAGTAGATATATCCACAGAATGTAAATCAAAAGCCAGACTAGGCCAACTTGTGGAGTAGGTATTTTGCCTTGCTCTCCTTTGCCCTGATCCCTGCAGCCAGGAAAACTGCAGTGTCAGCTAATGAAAGGCAGGGAAGAGTGAGGGAATAGGTGATCCCTGTTAATAGTTTATAGCTCTGTCACCTTCTGGCTATTGGTCCTCCATAGTCCATCGCAACTAAAGCAACAGATTACAACAAAGATAATGTTTTCACTGCTGTCTTCTTACTTGTTGGCAAGATAGTTCCAGCAGTTGACTGTACTGTCTTTGCTGGCTGCCAAGGAAGTTTGGTGCTGAGGTGTGCAGAATAATTCGTGAAGGATTGTGGGAAAAGTCTTGAGGGAACCTCGGCAGCATCCACGCTCTGGATCAGAAACAACCCTAACAACCTAAAGGCTTGGAGATTCCCCTTTTCCTACAAGCAAGTTGCTAACTTGTAGAGATAGAAGATCACCAGAAATTGCTCAGTTGGTTGTTAGGGAGGATGTGAGGGCAGTGACAGACTGATGCAGTTGTAGTAAAGAAGCAGCTGATACTGCCTGTTCATGCTGCAGCAATATTGATCTAGTTTTTCATCCTGTTCTGGCAGGCATTAGAAGGATACCTTACTGATCTTTTAAGTGTCACAAGGCACTAGAAAGCTGGTTTTAGCACTGCAGAAAGAGTATCACAATTTTATTAACCCCAAGTTTCCTACTGCAGTTTGGGGTTGCTTGACTCAGAGCAGGAGAGAGGAACCAGCTTGCTCTTGTGAACTTGGAGAATTGTTTAGTCCTTGCTTCCACTTTTTGACCTTTCCAGCTCATGAGTCATCATCTCTTCTGCATTCAATGGAGAGAGAATTCCTTGGTATGACCTTAGGTAGAAGTTCCCCATCTGCATGCATTCTTCCCTACCTGAGGAAGACTACGGTAACTGTGATTGGACTGAACAGGTAGACAGCCTCTAAAATTGTGGTACACCCAACAACTGGTGTGCCCATACTTACAGATAGTAACTCCTCTTTTCCCTCTTTGCTTTTTGGTTAAAATGGCCTGATCAATTTTACCACACAGAGAAGATTTCATAAAATGTATACCTGCCATAAAAGTGATAAAAGCAAGGTAAAGAATTTAGCAGTGCATGGTGTATTAAGTATTTGAGTGAAATATGTTCTTGTACCAGTAAATGAGAAATCTGATTTTTATATTTCATTAGATATGCTAATCTATCACTTCCACTTCTCTAATGCTGTCTTACTTCCATAGTGCTTCAGAATAATTAAAATAAAAGGATCCATGCAAAAGGGACAAATATATATATTAAGGTTTGATTTTTGAAGAAAGTAATATGAGGAGGCAGAAGACAGTGAAAGATCCCACTCCCCTTTTTTTCTGCCATTTAGTCTTTGTAGGACTGAAGATGCTGCTTCACATTTGTTCCTAGGCATTGATATGGGAGCATGCATGGGAAATACAGTATTAGAGGAAAGACTGAAGAATATGAAGAAAAAAGGAGATACAGCATTGTAACTCAGGAGAGCTGGAGCGGGAATACTGGTACTTGTTCCACTGGTGTGTGTTTCCATATTGTTTCCCCTGAACTTCCTTGAAGATGATAAACTCAAACCTGATAAGACTGTCTCCTACTCTTCCAAGTAGACAGCTGTTTGACCCACCTCTTGAGTAAAAAATCTCCATGACTTCTCAGACTCAAAAAACATTTTCAAGAAACAATGTGCTTTGACTAAACTGTTCCAAGGCTAAATAAAGCCATGTCAGTGAGTTCAACAAGGTTGCCAGTTATGACACTGAAGATCTGATCCTGCAAGCTTGCATTCCTGTGAAAGTAAACACTGTGCAACTCTTCCTGTGCATGTGTACTTAAAATACTAAGCTTATCTTTTTATAAGGGCATGCAGTGATAGAAAAAGGGGTAATGGTTTTAAACTGAAAGAGAGTAGGTTTATATTAGATATTATGAAGAAATTTTTTGCTATGAGGATGGTGAGACACTGGGACAAGTTGCTCAAAGAAGCTGTGCATGCCCCATCCCTGGAAGTGTTCAAGGCCACGTTGGATGGGACCCTGAACAACCTGGTTTACTGGAAGGTATCCCTGCCCATGCTGGGGGGGTTGGAACCAGATGATCTTTAAGGTCCCTTCCAACCCAAACCATTTTGTGATTCTATAACCAAAACATCTTTTTCACATTGTTAAGTAAAGAAGAAACCCTCATATGCCTCTGGCATGCTATGAACACCTACCCCAGAGTTCAAATCTGACCTTGGAAAGGTGAAAGGGGAACAAAAATTAAATCAGCCAGTGACTGGAGGTCGTGGAGCAGAGGAAGAATAGAAAAGGTAAGAAAAGAAGGGAAAAAACCCACAAGATAAAAATGGTTAAAAAAGAAAATCTTTAACCTGTCGAGGAACTATTGTTTTGAAAGTCAAAAAAGCAACCTAGAGGATTTTGTGGGCTTAATTGGCCTTGGTTCTCTGTAGGTGTCTGCTTTTAGCCCTGCTTTTTGAATGCATGTTAACCTTTAAAAGGCAATAGGAGTATATTGACTTTTTGATTAGTCTGAAAGCAGTTTAATTCCTCAGCAATGCAGCTAAACATCGTAAGAGAGTAAACCCTAGACAGAGCATACACTAGTAACACAGGAAAAAGAGATTGTCAGTGTTTATTTATGGTCCAGCATACACAATTTCAAACCATATCCTCTCTTTATGAGGAAGCTGGATTCCTGTTGACACGAACTGAGCAAAACTAAGCTGGAGTTCTCGAGGTGGAGAGTGAGCAGCAGGCACAGACTGATGCCAACTGCCAATTCCCACTCATATTTACTTATGTCCCAGCAGCTTGATGTTTTGAGGTCAGGCAAGTGTGTGTGGGGGGCGATGTAGCAAGAAGAATATGATTACCCAAAGCTGAGGATCTTGGAGTTCTGCCTTGTGTCTTTTGGTTGCTTGCCAGAAGGTCCAAAGGCAAAGAAGGACAAAACAACAGAACTGAGATCTCAGTCTTGGTATATGCCTCATTTCTGTTTTGTTTTGTAAGAGTATTTTCTTTGGAATGGCTTCTAATATTACATCTTCTTGCAAAGAGAAACAGCATGTTCCAGCAACTGTGTATATCTTAAGGACATGGAAGTGTCAGTATTCAACAGTAAACTGTGATAGCTCTTCCTGAATGTCAAAAAATAGGAAATACTAATGACTCATTAAATCTTCTTCCCTGATAAGTTTCTGCATATTAATGAAAATATAGCAGTTTTCAGCTATATTTTCTCAGTCAGGCCTTGGCACAAAATTCTGATTTGATGTAACTTCTATAAATCTTTCAAATGCTGGCTGATTTTTCTTTCTAAAATGTCCCATTTTGCATCACACATATTGAATTCCTTCATTTAAAGGTGGAATAATTGCTTCCTACCCGGATGACACTCTTCCATATTTCTTTCATTCACTTTGATATTCTAAGTCTGAGCTTCACTGAGTCAAACTAAATGAAACAATGAAAAAAAATTGACTGAAAAGCTGCATCCATTTTTCCTTGTCAAGCCCATTAGTTGGTCAATGGTCATATTACATTATCCCAATTTTTGTAGCTTGGTTTAAAGAAATAATTTTCCAAGGGTTATTGCCTCCTGGGAGTTGCTTGCACCAGGACAAATATTCTGTTTCAGTAAGATTAATGTCAATATCAACAGCTCCCTTACAATGAATCCTAAGTCAATCTATTATTTATGCCACAATAAAATGTAGTATGCATACCAGTATATTTTTAATTTTAAGTTAAAAAAAGAACTTTCATTAATTTTCTCCCAAGTGAATCTGGCTCTTTCATTGCAGAAAAATTTACAGGTAAACTTATAGTAGCACAAGATACAGCTTAATATTAAAATTGTACTTTCAACTTAACTGTGCTAAAACTAGTAACTCTCCAAAATAAAGTTTTTGTGACAGTAATAAAAAAGATCACCAGTCTGCTGAAAATAAAGAAAAATTGTCTGATAACATCACAAGAAAACAAATAGGGTACAATTGAATTCAGAGAAACATACTATGAGGATGTCTGTTCAGAGGCAAGTGTACATACACATGAACTCCATTAGAGAAATGGCTTGAATAAAACAGCTGTTCATAAAGCAGCTCATTTTCCCAGGAATTCTGCAACTTTTAAAAAAAATCTTCAGTGGTCCTACATTGCAATTGAGAGCCTATAAAATAGTGGAGCAATTAGTTGTAATTTGATTTTAAAAGTCACTTTTCTTCTTGATTCTTCTGCTTATTACTTAAATGTGTTAATGAAAACGGCATTTTGGAGGGTCCATCATTTTGTCTCCAATCACCTAGGAAAGTCTCAAAATATGCTGTGCTTTGCTGACAGCTTGTAACACCTCTGACCACTAAAAATAGACAGAAATGTACATTAAAATGCACATTCCAATATAATTGGGATAATATAATTGTTATAATAAACACCCCAAATACTTCAGTAACAGCAGACCTACTCTGAAATAATTAAGCTATTTGAAATAGTAGGCTCTGCTTTTTCTGGTAGCCTTCTTTCTTCAGACAAAAATATTCTTGATATTTACACTCATACATATACAGACAGTCCTACTCTGTGAAGCACTAGTAAGTTGTTACTAATAGCACTACAGGACTTTTGTAGGGCGTGTATAATATTGCTGCAGGATCATTTCTTTTAAGTTTATTGGATTCCCCTCCCACATGTCTGTATTGGTTAGGGCTAGGGCATTCATTATTCAACCACTTCAGGGTTAAGTTCTCACCTATAGAGGGGAAAAAAGGGACCACTGAACCAGTTTTGCATTTCTCTTTGTGCCAGCTCTCGAAAGGAGTTTTCATCATACACGATACAGCTGGGCTTATTGTGCTTGGCTGGAACACAGGGGAGTGAAATGATAAAATCATGGAACGGAGAAACCAAGAAATTAGATCACAAATACTGACTAGGCTGAACTAAGCAACCTATAGCATATGCATTTTCTAAAGCTAAAACAATCCTGTAATGACCTTACAGAATATTGAGCTCCCGCAGTAATGGATTCTTAGACTCTTAGTGTTTTACATTAGACAATCATTGTATGAAAATAAAATCATAATTAATCAGATTCTATGGTAAATTCATTTTTCCATAGATAAACTAATCCATTTATCCCTATTTATTCATATATTTAAATCATTTTGCCCATGGACTTATTACAAGTTTATAACTCAAAAGAGCTTGGATATGGAGTCAAGTCTGTTATTTGCTCTAATGCTGAATCGTGGTGCCTAAATTTTAAATATTCCAACATCAGAGATGAAGGACCTAGGAAAGTGGGCAATCTGATGACCCAAGATTAGAAGAAGAGACAGATTTTTAAATAAATAAATCTATTGGGTCTTTTAGCTTATTGTGTCTTATGCAAAAAATGAACAAGGATAATGATGAAGGGAAGAACCCTGAGGCACTCTATTACTTCTGGTGCCATTCTTAAATGTTGGGAGTATCTGCTGCTCTTGAAGATGTCAGCTGGTATATTCTTCAGCATATTTTCCTTTCCTTTAAATTAAATTTAAAAAATCTTATCATGGATTTATTTCTTGAGCTAGCCTGTGCTCTAAGTTTGTTCCATATTTATGTTGTAAATCTGAAATGCATGGCAACAGAAGATTCCAGTACAGCTCAGTTATGAGATTCCAGATTCAAGGGAATTGTTCAGGCACTAACGCTGCTTATGGCTTAAGGGGGATCTCTGTTCACAAGCAAAATTACAAAGCCAGATTTGAATAACAGATGTTTCCAGCTCCTGAGGTTTTGGTTAACAGAATTCTTTTTTACATAAGAAACGTAAAAGAACTGTTCAAAGTTCTAGGACAAATGCAGTTAATTACATGTTCTCTTAAAAGGAGAATAAAAGAGTTCCCAGTTTTAATGGTACTTTGAAAAGACTATAAAAGCAATTTAAAAGAACATTTATTCAAAACACATACTCAAAAACATAGCAGATCTGATTATTACAGTGTACTCATTTGTTTACTAGTTTTCCATCCATCTTCAATATTGAGATGTTTTTGCCTGTTTGCCCACTGTCACTCAATGCAAAGTTGTTGAAGGAATGAAGACTGAAGATTAGACTGAGATACGATTAAAATAGAAGCTTCTCTCAAGACTGACAGTTGTGATGAAGAGTGGTAAGCAGAGCTAATTCAAAAGAGGTCTCTTTGATGACCTCAATTTTATGATGTGCTGACTCTCCAGGTAATTAAAAATGGCCAAGCTCTCACTGAATGTGATTGAATCTGGCACATCACAGATGTTTCCAGCATGGCTATAATTTTCAAATTACTTTAATAATATCATAAAATAACGTATTGTATTATAAAATAACGTATAAACTTTAATCTCGTATAATAACAGCATCTGCATCACTGTTGTAAAAAATATTTAGTATTTTCATTATGAGTAGTTTCATAAAATTATCTTCCAGGTTGAAATTTTCCATGCCTTTCTTTTATGTATCTCAAGCAATTTTTTATTTAATGTTTAGAAGCACAGAAAGATTTCAAGTAAATGGAGTTCTTCAGTACCCACTGTTTATAGTGTCCACATGTTCTCCATGAAAAGAAGCACTGAAGTGAAGATGCTTTGCTGACAAGCAGGTCATACCCTTCCCCTCTTGTGATGCGTTAGCACAGTGTCTGAATGTGCCACACTGTCACCAGAGTCCTCACAACTGAATTTTCACAACTGCACACACAGACTGAGGGAGAGGGGAAAGAGTGAGCAGCAAGGGTGCACATGTGCAATGTATCTTGACAGAATTACTGTTACGAGGAAATATTTCCTTTTCTTTTTCCAGTGTTTGCCCCACGCACATCCTTATGGTGAGTGTCTCCTATTTCCTGCCTCCTCCCCAGCTCCCTTGTTGTAAGTGCAGATAGGTATGTTGGTGAAAGATAATGTAAGGGATGATCGGCTCAACTCAACATTACATCTTAGATCAGTGACAGCACAATCACAGACTTACAAACAGGGCTCCAGGTGGTCATCTGCAAGGTGTCTAGAACTGCGACAATCATTAATGAAGTTTTCACGGTGGTTTGTGCTCTGGTGGAATATGTTGTAATCACTGATGACAGTTCACTTTAGCAAACTCACTGAGCAGTCTGACATCGTCAGGGATCCAGTTCAACAGTGTAGGTGCAGAAATCATTACAACTTTACTCTTTGCACTACTGACATAAGCAGCCATGGAAAATACTAAAATGACCATTTTATACAAGCAGCAGAAACAACTCCTATTGATTTTAATGTGTTAAGTGACATCCCTGAAAAACCGAGGCTTTAGGAAGAACATCAACCACATGACTGGCATAAGTGAAATTCATTTATGACAGTGGGCAGAAGCCTGGCATGTGTTGTCAGGGAGATCTTACCTCGCAAAAAGGCCACTAACATCAGTGCGTGGATTTCATCTCCTCCCGTTACTGATGTATCTATCTATTTATCTATCTATCTATCTATCTATCTATCTATCTGTCTATCTGTCTATCTGTCTATCTATCTATCTATCTGTCTATCTATCTATCTATCTATCTATCTGTCTGTCTGTCTGTCTATCTATCTATCTATCTATCTATCTATCTATCTATCTATCTATCTATCTATCTATCTCTATCACTGGTTCCAGAGGCCAGCAGTCCTTTGAAACAGGAAACATGTAGCTGCTTAGGAGAGCAGCTCTGACCGCCAATGCATCTATGTGGAAATAGGCTCACTCAGAGACATAAGTCTGTTTCCAGTGGTCACCAAAGGTCCTTCCTACTTCAGGAGATAAACATCTTCCATGACAGCAGGACAGAGGCCCTTTGCAGACTCAGAATTACAGAAGGCAGGATGATCTAATCAGCAAAGTAAATCTATCTCTTATGAGCTATTTGTCCATATTGTCCATACATAAAATGATACCTTATGCCTTGCAGGTGAAGCACTATAGTTTGTAATCTAAATTGCAATGAACAAGATTTTGCAAGAATATGAGTGCACACAAAATGCTTGTAGGACAAGACAGAGAAAACAGACTGTGCTTGGAAAATTCTTTTCACTTCAGGATTAATATTTACAGGTAAAATCACTGCTTAAAAGACGACCAGATGTGATGTAGTACCCAAGCCTTAGCTGATAGAGTTTTTTCAAATATTCAAGTCAGAAATGCTTCTGAAAGGTGATAAACATGATGTCCTGTATCATCTGATCCTTCTAAACTATGCCTTTTTACACATTTGAGTCCATCAAGTGAATGGAAAGAAATTCTTTAAAGCTTCCAAAAGAAGTACTTGATGGTGTTCTTAGTTAACTTGAGTGCAGTAAAACATATGAATGCAAATTTATATCTAGCAAATTAATGCCAGGGCTCATAAAATTACATTGCAGTACAAATATCTCACTAGTCAGGCAGCAGAGGTGCCTTGCAAACACTGAATCATAACTGTAGTCTTACTTTCTGTTATGTAATTCTTTATCTCCTGAATGACTGGGCTTTTGATTTGCATAATGAATGCAAATAAAAATGACTGTACTTCAATTAGTTAGATGGTATTTTTAGGCAATTAGCATGTAAGCATTAGTATTACAAATATGATTAAGCAATTATTTAGCAAATGCTTTTACCCTGGTTGACTTCTATACATATCTTTCTAGATTTCCTTCATAAGTCTTACTCATACAGCAATAAGACTCCAAAACTTCAGTTTTCAGCTTTCTATCTGTCTTATTACACAGTTTAACAGTAGCAAATACTTCAAGTGCAAAAAGAAATCATATTATCAATGGGGAACGGAAAGGATAAAAGAAAGCCCTCAGAAAGGATCAGGGGGAAGTAGAAGCCAGAACTCCATTAAGTGGAGTTACTGGATGCCATAGAACAGAAGTAAAAATTAGAGGGTATATATTAATTATGAATACATAGATAGGAAGAGCTCTACCATCAGTACAATAATTTACCCTAAACAAATACCTAGAAGATGTATCATTCTGCCCTCAAATTATCAATATTCTATAACATGTTAGTCACAAGCCCATGAATACATATTTTTATGCTTTTAAGCACTGGACATAGGTATTTCACTTCAATATGAAGCAATGCTTCTTAAGTTACATATTTTAAGTTTTAGTTAATGCCAGTATTATACATTTGTTTAGAATACATCTGTTTCCCAGGGGAATGTTGAAATATTTTCAGTATATACCCATAAGACATTAAATATAACCATATTCTGGTAACATATGTATATTTATAATCATACCCTGACAAAAGTTTTTGCTCTGTAATGGTGATATCATTCCTGCTATAGTGCTTTTCAAAATCAAGAATAGTGGAATGATGTAGATAATTCTGAACTTGGATGTAAACCCTCAGTTGAAGGGCTGGCAGAGTACCACAAACTGACTGAACTAAAAGTGATTTCCCAAAAGATTTGTGCTCAGAAGGTACAGTTGCTGGCTGTCAGATAGCCACAAATGGCAAATATGAGAACAAAGATAGTACTCATTCATAAGTATTGTGTTTATTATGCATAGTATACAGTTAGTTAATAAATGGAAAAATGTCATATTTGTCATATTTGTAAGCACACCTCCATAGGTTTAGGAAAGGAAAATGCTCAGTTCAGAAATACTGTTTCGCTATTTAAAGGGTTTTGCTCATCCACTGCTTTCCTTCAGAAAACCACAAGCCATGTAGATCACAAGAAGCAAACAGTATCAAAATGACAAAACTATGTATGAGCTCTGTGTTATTCAAGGATACAAAATTTAGGAGGAACAGAATAATAGGCTAAATAATATTCTAAGTTGCTGTAAATTATCAGAAAGATATGTTAGAATCAGAATGGAAAAATGTCTAAACTTAGACATCAGTTTTCACAGAGATTGTTATTCGATAACAAGGGATATAAAAGGATACATGTGCTAGCATGAAACTCTGGATAATATCAGAAAAGGCTACTTCCAGTACCTGACACAGAACCTGGGGAGAAGATGGCTTTTAGGGAATTGTTACAAATTTCTCTGTCTACGTCATCTAGTTCCATGAGTTGCTGTTACAGATTTCCCATCTACATTTTATGTCATAAGATATGTGTCTGAACATGAGCTTCTCTCATTCTGTTTGAATTCAGACCTTTGGAAGCAAGATACTTGTTTCCATTAAAACTTTGCTGTGATCCAATTATAGGTGGCAGCTAAATAAATTCTAGCGAAGCCCCAGGAGACCTGATTGATGCAAGTTTTCAAGATGGTAAATACACACCAAAGTACAAGGGTTGTGGCCATTTTTATGAAGAGCCATGGAAGAGGCAACACTTTTTATATAGTATTTTAAATAATACACAATATATATAATAGATATTATACGTATAATGCCATATATTACATATTACATAAACCTATTGATTTTACTATTCAGCAAGGAATTCTGAAACATTAGTTCAATTCCCTCTTCATCTTGAGGGGAATGAAACCTGTACCTCTTACCTCTATTTGCCAGACTACAAAACAGCTTGGCAGGAATAAAAAGCTGGATTTCAGCAACCTCTGTGGTGAATGTCAGCCTTTGCACAACCAAGTAATCTGGCAAGACACAGAGCAACTACACAGGGATAATCTTATGCTCAGGACATTCATCTGGTTCTTTTGTCAGGATTATTTTTTATATAAAAACTGAAACTCCCTGGTCTCTTCCTATTCCTTGATGAATGCCCTAAACACAAGAATAACATGTGCTTCCTCTTGTTTGCTCTCCCGTGGTTCCAAGACCATACAGAGGGTCAGATTCTGTCAAAGGGAGGAGATGTGACCCAGCAGATGGGTGTTTGTGGCCAAAGAAGCACTCCTGCAGATAGAAGTCCAGATCTGTTTCTGTTCTCACCTGTTAAAATGGGCTAGTTTCAACAAGGTGCCTCCTCAGTGGTATTCATCTGGGAAGGATATTTCCTGGATATATTCAAATCTCACTGTTGACTATAAACATGCCATTGAGATGTTTGTCGGACACTTATTACACGCAAGACCCTGTTTTTAGGTCTCCACTAGGTCCTAAAGTCTTAACAAATTTTGTAAATGAAAACAATGTATCTTATTTAGATAGAAGTTCATTAAAGGAATTAAAAAGTAGGCAATGTTATTTTAAACTTAGGAAAGCTTCAATCTTGAAATGTAGATTTTGTCGTTATAATTTTTCCTACCAGTTGGAAGTAAGTGCAAGCACGTCTCCTTTTCTTTACGAGTGAGTCATAAATTCAATCTATTAGACTGAAAAGGACCCTATATGTTTCCTTCAAATTACAAAAGAAAAGACAGTTACTGACCACAGTATAATTGTATTGCTCTGTCTCCATTACTTAGCTATAAAAAGATACGTTCTAACACGCTTATCTCTTTGTTTCCAGGATAGCAGTCTATCTTGAAATTCGGCATTTGGACAAGAAAACCAGCAGAATGTGTAATTCAGAGGCCATTTGTGTCAGCTTTGTTTGAAATCCTGCTCTAAATCTGAATGACAGAGAATGAATGTGGCCTCCGTTCACATGACATGAGCTGAAAAGTTATGAGCATTAACAGCTTTACAGTCAGCTCCTTGAAACATGCAACTGCATTTTAGTAGGTTTTCTTGAAACAGTATTCCCTACATTTAATGCTTCATACCATGGCATTTTATACCACATTCATCCAGCATATCATATTCACACGGCACAGCACAACCACCAAAAGAAAAACAGAGGGAAAATAGCAGAAGAAAGTAAAAGTGTAGAGATAAGGCTTGAGGTGAGAAAATATGTTATATTACCCACAGCTTGGTATTCACTACCTTAATCTGGAAAGGAAGCATATTTAAATTTAAAATAGAAAAGTAATACTTAAAATCACATTTTAAATTTTCATATTGAAGTGCTTTTCAGTAGGTAGGTAGGTTCCTGTATTTAACAGTGTAGAATGAAACAGAATATTTATGAAGAATTACAAAATAGCCATTCATTGGTAAACTTATCTGAGCTCCTTCACAACAGAATCCATGAATTTTGTTTACACTGACATTTAAGATTACCCTTGAAAGTAACCTTTTTCCAGCTTGAGCTTTACAAATTGGTCTTCTCTGCCTACATCTTAACTTAGCATCTGCACTGCAGACCAGTGCATTTGCTTCTTAATCCTTCCCAGAAGCCCTCCATGAAAAAATGAGATTATTGCTATCTCTGCTTTCAAACTTGACCCTGATTATGACAGAAAAAAAATGAATAAAGGATGGAGGAATTTTGAACTTCTCTGGGTGAAGGGCTGCCAGGATAAGAGACAGGAGAGGGACATTTTACAAGCAATTAGTGATAAAACAAGGAGGAAAGATTTAGATTAGACATTGGGAAGAAATTCTTTACTGTGAGGGTGGTGAGGCACTGGAACAGGCTGCCTAAAGAAGTTGTGGATGCCCTACCTCTGGAAGTGTTGAAGGACAGGTTGGATGGGGCTTTGAGCAACCTGTCTCATGGGACATGCCCATGGCAGGGGGGTTGGAACTAGATGATCTTTAAGGTCCCTTCCAACCCAAATTATTCTATGATTCTATTACTCTGTGATGACACAAGTGAGTGGTATATACATTGCACAGCTACATACCCTAATACTCAGTTTTCTTAGGCTAACTCAGTTTCTAGCACAGGTGTTTAGCAGCTTTAGATTCATGTCAAATGCCATCACAGTAATTAAAAGAAAACTTCTGTCAATTCTGGAAGAATCTATACTTCCCACTATTTTAAGTTAATTGAAGACAGAACTGAATAGGATTTTAAGTATTACATTTGAGCTCTGCTAACACATCGCACCATTCTAGATTAAAAGGTGTTTATAGCTGACATGGTAAAAATCAGTAAAGAGATAAGCCATGAGGTAAACTCACCCATGCAGGAGAAATTTATGAACACTTTGAATTAAGCTCATTTTTTAAATTTAAATGCTATCCTATTTCAAAAACAGGTGGAAAAATTATAATAACAATAGTTGTATGCAGCCTGAAATAGTGTAACTTATTAAACAAAGTGCAGATAAGAACTTAAAATGTAACATAGCACAACAGATGTAGAATAAAACTACTAGCTTTAAGCCTATTTGAATGTTAATTGATGATGCATTTGAACAACCACAGAAAATAGTGGATATGTAGCCAATTAAAATTTAGGGAGAGCCTCTTGACTTTGCAATCATAAAAGTCCATTTCCTACTTTACTAAAATTGAGATAATCACAGAAAATGACAAATGTACAACACAATGAATCTACTCCCTACAAAACTAGACAATGAACACTTACAATGCAGAACCCTACACACTGATCAAAGTCTTTCACATCAAAGTTCTACCATAACAGAAGAAACACATTTTTGGAAGTGGACATCAACATGTAAAAAGAAAAATGTCTTGAGCTCATACTGTCTTCAAATGCAAACACAAGGTATCTCACCACAAATAAATCTTAAATATAAAAGAGAAAATAAAAATAAGTATCTTAATAGTCTCCCTCTCATTTGCCATTCCCAATGGATTGGCAATCAGCAAGATACAGCGTTTTTGATAGCTTTAATCATCTTCCACTACTCTCTGCTAGTTATCTCTATTGGAGAAGAAAACTTAGAAGAGAAATAATAATAGAAAGTAACAAACTGCCAAGATATGAAAGGACGGAAATATAATTGCTAAGGAAATCCTCTTTCATTTCAAATCTTTCTTTGAACTGGCTTATAAAATGACAGATAACATGTTCATGAAGAGAATATAATTTGAGTTTATTACCTCATCATAACTAGCATACTCAAAATTACATAGAATAATGCACAAAGAAATGCTATCCCACAATTAAGGAGATCTGAATCATATGAAGTACTTCATAATGATTTTCTCAGCCCAAACTGCTCTTTAGTCGTAGAGAGCTTTGCATATTTCCAAATTTTTCTTTTGAGTCTGTTTTTTCAGATTGACACTAGTTTCTAAAAATCTCGACTAATAACAGGTCAATAACCTGCTGCAGACAAGCAACTCATATTGTAACATAGTAGAAAAAGTTGTATTTCAGTGTTTCAAAACTGAAAAACAGAAGTTTACAGGAAATCTTTCCATAGAGTTTTAAATATTCACCATCAGCAATAAATAATTCATAATATATTTCCAAATCACAGAGCAATATATAATTTTCCTTCAAAACAGTAACTTGTCACACAAAACAGAAAAGAAGTTATTAGTAATTCTGTGTTGGAAATCATATGTTCAAAAAATGTGAATATCTACAGCAAATAATATTTACTTGTTAGATTTATGTTTTTACTATAAATTCTTACCTAAGCTGTTTAAAAGCTTCTGCTTTTACAAGTGGTGTTTCTACAGAGTGTTCAAAAAGTGCTCCTTCAGGCCCTGCAAAAAAAAAAAAAAAGAAAAATACTATAATGTAACAGAATGAAAAAAAAAAGTAACGGTTTTGATATGGAAATGTACATTAAATTCTTAAAGTGAAATCTAAAAAGTCTGAAGGTAGAGAAATTTTAAATTACTTGGGACAACAAAATAATAAGATTTGTGCAATGTAACTTCCATTACAGTCAATAGAGATAATTTAAATCCCCAAAAATCTTTGCAAATATTACAGTCCTAAATCATCATATTTATTTTTAGACTATTATATGCATATCAAAAATTCTGGCATATAGCTTCATCAAAGATTTACCTCTATTTATAGGGAGACTTGCTGAATATAAAATGGTATTTATGAACGCAAAATGGTAATGATTTTGGGATCAGACAGTTTACCTCTTGAAATAAGAGTGGTTTCATTCCAATGAGGAAGAAACAGTAGGCACCCAACCTTACTAGGAGCTTCCCCATTGGACCTGAAAATCTTCCAAGAGCATCCATTTCTGCTCTCCTGCTTATTAGCATTATTGTAGTATCACCAACTCAGTGACTATCTCCCACCTAAGCTTCACCAGGATCAGGGAACTTGCTGAAATAGTACAAAAGCCCTTCAGCAAAAGAGATGGCTCAAACAAGCATTGTGAAGATACTCATCAAAAATGGGAGTGGACTTCCTTAGGCTGAGTGATCTCCAGCTTTGAGGATTCCCATATCTGAGCACTTTTCAGGTGAATATGTAGCAAAGCAACATATTTTAATATATTATTATGATTTTATTATAATAACATTATAATATTAATATATTTTAATAGTTAGGATATTATACAAGGTGGCTTGTCTGGCTGCTCTGTCTGTTAGAATAGGATGCTGTTACCCTCCAGAAAGAATTCTGGGCTGTAGAAACCCTAAGTTAGGGATTTAGACTCTATCTAGACAGAGAATGACAATGGATGATTAGAAAGTACGGTGTAGATAGTATAGATGTGGTATTAGGTTGTATTTAATGTAGTATAAAGGGAAAAAGAGAAAAAATCGCTTGAGGCAACTGCAGAGAACACGGCAAAAGGAAAAGAAAAACCATTAAAAATTAATACATTGCTGAGACAGTTGAGAGGAAGACTGTCACTTCATGAGGGCTAGGGGAAAATTCTTAGCATGTCCTAAGGAAGCATGAAAGAATGAAATCTCCTTAGCTTGGATGGAAGTACACAAGATATGAGAATTACCACATTAAATCACTCCACCACTTTGAGGAAGCATCGATTTACTAAACTTGTATTTAAATTTTACTCAGCTGTTGATATCCTCCTCATCAATTTAAATAGATTAATCTTTCTGTAACTACTAACTGCCATAAATATAATACTGGAAAATTCAAAATTCATTAATTCAGACAGAGCTTTAAGCCTTCTTCATTAACATTAAGATTATTCTGCATGATAAAACCCAATGTCTTCATGGACAGTCAATTATTCTCCTGTTCTTGTATTTGTGCTCGTGGGTGTTACAATGTGGCAACCTTACATGTTGAAGATGACAAAAAAACACCCTACACCTTAAGGAATTAAAAATGTTTATCAGAAAATGCTGATTTGGTACAACTAAGATATTTTGCAGGGCTATGTTGATCTGTTGAAAGTGTACATGTGGCTCTTGGGGACACAATTTAGTGGTGGACTTGGCATTGCTGGTTAATGGTTAGACTTGATCTTAAAGGTCTTTTACAGCCTACGTGATACTATGATTCTATGGTTCTATAAAGACATGTAAGTGATAACAGAGACAGTATCACTTTCACGGAAATAGGGGATAATGGAAGAAAGTCAATAGGAAACATCAGTGTCAATGCTCCTGGGGAGAGGGGGTGGGCAGGTGGTGTAAGATGGAATAAAAAGGTTTATTTCCATATTCTAGAGCTATAAACTCTAAGCAGAAATAACCCCTTGCCTTTATGTGAAAAAAAACTTCTTAAGTTTGAACAGTATGACACTAACAAAAAAAACCCCACAGGGCAATATTATTTTGAAATGCACTAAATTGATTTCTTGTCTTCATTTCCTACTTTATCTTTTAAACTGTAAAGAAAGAACATTAATTATTATATGAATATTACTATATTTACTATTTTATAGGCTACTGCTTATTAATATAATGTAATTTAATTCTAAAATACACAAGAATAAGATATTAATTTTCTCAATGAGAGGACTGAAGCCAGCAAGATTCATTAACTTCCCACATACCCTATCAAGCAAGGACAATTCTCCTTCTCAAAGTCTAACAGAATGTTTATTCATACCCTCAGATTGTCTCCTACTTAACTTACCTTCTGAGCAGAAGTGTTAAAATCAAACACACATCCTCACATTGCACTTCAGCATTAGCTAGGCAAACTGAAAACTTTTCCATAGAACAGAGCACTAGAAAATCACAGACAATACTCAGACAATACTTTAGGAAATGTTTATAAATGTCAAACAAGTAGAAGTACAAGTAGTAAACTGCAGAAAGGGTGACATAGTATGTTTGTCCTTAAAAATATTGATCCCCTCTGCCCTGCCAGCTTTCCTTCAAGAAAAAAAAAAATGTGTAGAGGTGGGGACATGGTTTTGTGATGAACACAGCGGTTGGCTGAACTCAATGATCTTAGAGGGTTTTTCTAACCTTAACAATTCTGTTTCTATGAGTCTGCCATGACAACATTGTTAGTTATAAAGCAATCAGCTCTTTGCCAGCCAATAAACTGCTACAAAGTGGGTTTCACTCTCACCAATGCCACCTGAAGGTATAAAACCCTACCAGAACAAAATGCTGATGTTCAGTACCTCTGTAGCAACAATGTCTGCAAAATATGCAGGTGATTTCTGAAATAATATTAAAGAGGATGTAATTGGAGTATGCGTTCTTTCAGGGAGCAGTAGTTGTCACGAAGGGTTAAGCTGAGCTTCAGTTTCATACACTTAAATTTAAGAATTTAGTTGCCTAATCATATTTACTTACTGTCATCTGAAATACCCTTGTACATCCTGCCTGGCCTTCAGCTGCCATGATCAAAGGAAGCATCTCTTGTAGATACAGAGATATCATGTGGTGTCTCACATACCCTAAGGTGTTTCGCATGCAGCTGGATGCTAATGTTTTAGCATGTGAACTCAGCCACTATCCATGGTATTCCATGGAGATGAGTGACCTGTTAAGCTCACCCTACAGCAGACATTTGGTCGGCACAAGAGGTCTCCATGTAGCAGGTCTAGGTGTCCTCTTCATGCTCCAGGATGCATTGGCTGTGGACTGGAAGTTCAATTCAGCCATCTGAACATGAGCATCTAAGACCTGTCAGTGACCCTGTGGGGTATCTGTGGCACTTTGCTGGTTATGGTTTTCCCCAGGCATATGCTCTTCTTAGAGCAGAGAGAGTCTGCTGCTATTTTATTCTACCCCATGGGCCAGAAAATGTCTGACTGAAATAGTGTTGAAACATGCTAAATTGTAGGAAAATGACAATTCTTGAAGTGTTGGATTAGATTAGCTTGTTCTTAGATTTTTTTCCTTTGTCCTGAAATATCATAAATAATAGACTTTGCTCTCTGCTAGATTATATTTTAGTTGAAAACTGTTAGGTTTTCTTACAAATCGTTACTGCACTTTTCATAATTCACATAAGGAGAAATAAAATCAAATAGTTCACTATATTGTACATAAAAAACCACAAAATGTTCTTTGTGTATTTTAAGCCGGGGTCATCTGTTTCTTATCATATGAACTCTTCAAAATTTATTTCACACTGATCTTGTTTTCTATCTAAAATGTTTAAAAATTATCTCAGTATGCAAAGTACTACAAATGTATCCTTCATGCTAATAGTACAATTTAAATCACAATAATTTATCCTTCATGCTAATAGTATCATTTAAATCACAATTTTAATAAATTAATTTGAAGCAAAGTAGGCATGAATCACCTCTCACTTATATTAATTTTACACTGAAATAACCTCAGTGACCTTATGTATTTGCTTTTGAATTGTACTACAGTGTACAAAAGAAACAGGCAATATGTCTTTCTACAATATCTGCTGAAGTAAATAATTATCAATGCAGTGTAAAGATTCACATTGGATGAGTCAGAATACATTCTCTAGCTCATGTATGAATGATTTTTACTTTGAGCAGAGATAGACCTTTTCCAAATCAGTTAACAATTACGCAGTTTTCTATATCTTTGTTAAACATGCTTTTCTATTAAAGTTTAGCATCCCTTGGGCAAACAATAATTATTTGATATGGTTTCCTGGTTAAACAAAGTTGTAATTTCAATTAGGTTAAAAAGTAAAAAAAACTAAGATAAGACCCTCAGGCGTAAACAAAATTTATTAACATAGTTATTATAACTTAACTTTGGCTTTGAAACACTAATCATATAGTTACTGCCATATTTATAGTCTTACACAGTGAAATAATATGAATCTATTCATTAAAATCAAGACCTCAAGATTTCAGAGGACCAATAATTAGCAAAAGCCAAACTTGATAGTTGCAATCTGGTAAAAATATTAAAAATATATTTGAAAACAAGTTACAGAATAATTTTAATATTTCCTTTGATGGACTCTTCTGCTTAAAGAGAAATCACACCTTGATCCATTTTAATGCAACCTTACACCTAGAAAATGAAGGTTGAATTTATCAGGCCATATGAAAGGAAATAGCTTGTCATGTGATAACTTGAACAGGAGCCAGCAGCGTGCCCAGGTGGCCAAGAAGGCCAATGGCATCCTGGCCTGTATTGGGAACAGTGTGGCCAACAGGTCCAGGGAAGTGATTCTTCCCCTGTACTCAGCGCTGGTGAGGTCACACCTGGAGTACTGTGTCTAGTTCTGGGCCCCTCAGTTCAGGAAGGATATTGAGGTGCTGGAGCAGGTTCAGAGAAGAGCAACAAGGCTGGTGAAGGGACTCAAGCACAAGTCCTGTGAGTAGAGGCTGAGGGAGCTGGGCTTGTTCCGTCTGGAGAAGAGGAGGCTCAGGAGAGATTTCATCACTCTCTACAACTCCCTGAAAGGAGGTTGTAGCCAGGTGGGCATCAGTCTCTTCTCCCAGGCAACCAGCAGTAGGACAAGAGGGCACGGTCTTAAACTGTGCCAGAGGAGGTTTAGACTAAACATTAGAAAGAAATTCTTTACAGAGAGAGTGATCAGACATTGGAATGGGCTGCCCAGGGAGGTGGTGGAGTCACTGTCCCTGGAGGTTTTTAAGAAGAGACTGGATGTGGCACTTAGTGACATGGTCTAGTTGACAGGGTGGTGTTGGGTCATGGGTTGGACTCGATGATCTCAGAGGTCTTTTCCAACCTGGTTGATTCTTTAATTCTGTGATATATGCTACACACATAGTAGAAATACAGTGGCTTTCACTTTGTAAGATAAAACCATATAAAAATATCAGAGAGAGCCCAAAGTTTTCACAAATCAAACTCATTACAACTCACACTGGAATATTTAGAATTTTTTCAGCCTCAAACAGTGTGCAACGGAAACATTAAATAATTCAGAAAAAGATGCATCAGTTCCAATCACTAATGGCTTTAAAATAAAATAAACACAGATATATTTACATATTTATATATATATATATTATTTTGCTTTCAAAAGTTCTTACTGATTATTTATTGGAAAAGGTCAGAATATCTTCATATTTCTGTTTCTTAATGAGGTAAAAATGGAGCTTGTATTCACACATAATGATGTATTTAAAAATGCCATTTTTATTGTGCTTTTCTTATGGGTATTATTTGAGCATTTCTGAAATGGTTACAAACCTGTGACTCGAAGCTTATCTGTGCCAATTACAACCTCATTTTCATCCACTGTAAAAAGTGGCTTTCCATCCTTTGAGTTGATCTGAAATTGCTGACCGTGGAATTCTACCATTTTAGGACCTGCAAAGCACAGTAGAATAATGAAATAATGACATCATCTTTCTTCAATTTTCTATATAAATGGCTAATACTTTTAATTGGTGTCTTAATAATTTAGTGACCCATTTAAGTACACTAAAGATCATGAGGCATCCAGATATTCTAAGGATAGTTGCCCTCTAAGTACTGAAATTGGATAAGTCTATTTACATGATCTAATTTGTTGTTCAAAACTGTGCCTGTAGTCATGCTTTATAGTTGGTTTTCCAGGGAATTTAGGAAATCTCTTTCAAATTGATCAAGACAAGCATTCATGTTCTTGGTGTTGAAACAACTTTGATCAGTATGAGTCTAGCATATTTTTCTTTTTTTTGAAACACAGAAACTAATTATCGAAGTCTTTGCAGCATCATCCTTTTTGACTAGGGAGGTTCAAATGATTTAAAATTACAAACGTCCCATGATAAGAGCAGGACGCTCAGCTCTTCAAAACAAATGTCAGTTTAGCTGCACATATCCAGCAAATATTACTGATTATGTTCTTAAAAGAGTTTCAAGAAACTATGAGAGTATTTGCAATTGATTCTGGTACTCCAAAAGTTAAAATAATTGTGCACAAGAGAATCTGCATATTTCGAGATCCTAAATTCACTAAAACATCATGTTCTACACCATTGGCTTGGTAAGTGGATAAAAATCAAACCTGTTATATTCCCTTTTCTAACAACCTGATGAACTAAAAATTCACACCATGTAAGTTTGAATATCTATTTCATGGAGTTGTCATCTAAATCCATGTTCAGAATTAAAATTACAGAGAATGCTCAAAGCAGTTAAGACTCCTTTTCAGCAACTTTTAATAAAGGTATTTCACAGACTATCCATGGAACCAAGAGACATTGAACTGCTTCCTTCCCATTAAGAACCTGTCTTACCATGTCTACTGCCGTAAGTGTTAAATATATTCCAGGCAGTAATTCTCAAAAAAATAGGAATTTTTCTTTTTGTTAGACCTTATGTTAAATTAGATCAGTTGCTTAGAGCATGGTGCTAACAATGCCAAGGTCACGGGTTTGATCCCCATATAGACCACTCACTTAAGAGTTGGACATGATGATCCTTGTGAGTCGCTTCCAACTCAGAATATTCTCTGATTCTCTGGAAATGGCATTAGGTGACAGATGATTGATAGTGCTAAAAAGAACATGCAGGTATTTCACAAAATCTGCATGGTAGCTGGTACAAGAGATGCATACCATAAGGTTCCAAACAAATTCCTTATTGTTTCAGCAGATACAAAGTAATTGCTTTTAATAGCCCACCAAGTATGGAAAGGGTTATAAAAGCCATAATGTCCTAAACCAGGGCAATAATTTTAAGGCGTAAACCCCAATATTGATTCTACTTGAAAATGGTCAGGATAGAGGGCTGAACTCTGCATTATGTTACGCTCTGTTGCACATGTGCACCCAGGCACAGCCTTACGGACCTCATTTTAGCTCTTCTCTAAAGCCACTATGAAGCACATGACTTAATTTCCGAGAAGTATGTTGCAAAAAGTAATATCAGGAAATATCTTCGTTCAGTGATAAGGTATTAAACAGTATTTTTTTTAGAGCAAAAGAAGAAGCTCTGGGCAAGTGAGGCAATTTTGTCAATGCCTTCCTAGAAAATCTTGGCTAAGGTATTTTATTTAAGGTCCCTTCCAACCCAGGCTGTTCTATGATTTTGTGATTGTTCCCGTTTGTGCCCAACAGCATTAACAAAACCGGCTATTTATGTAGTGTAGCCAGATCCTTCTGTATTCAAACAGATCAAAGGCATGAATAAACTGGGCATTACCAACTTTACTGGTGTTGCAGGGGCTGGTTCCTCATTCTTCCCATTCATCTAATTCCATGATTTTTAAAGCCAGACTTAATCAAGGAAAAACTCCACAAGAGAGCACTCACTGAACATTATATACTTTCCAAAGGAGCCTTAACTTGTCTCTCTTTGAAACTACAACTCATGGCTTTGCCCGTGTTGGGTTGCCATCCAGATTTCCTTCCTGTTTGATCCTCGACCTTGCACACTTCAATAAATTTTTAACAAGAATATTCAGGTCCACAGTTTTCTCAAAAAAAATGCCCCTGTAAAGTGGGACAATGACTGTCCTATAGATAACCTTCATTATCAGAGAATAGTATGGATAATAATTGATGTATTTTATATCTTTAGAGGGAATAGTAGGGTAAAAAAAATTCAAGTGTATGTTTTATTCATGCTAGAGATGAGACATCTCAGTACATGTGGAACAAGTTTCAAAAAGGAATAATAGGCTTTTACACAAATGGGAATAAATTTATGTAATGAAAAGTAGCCATTAATCTCTCTTAGTTGTATTCCACAATACACATAGACTAGCTACATTGCAATAACACTAATTGTATTGTGATCCCAGTGAGGTTAATTTTCAACTCATAAACAGCAGCCAAATTCAATATCTGAAACTTTAATCTCCTAATGCCTAAATATGTTTTGTTTGCCATCCTAGTATATTAACTACATGTAAGTCAACTAATACTATATAATCGTATTTATTGATAAAATCCTACAATTAAAAATGCAACCTGACTGAATGCAGGTTATAGAAAAGTATTCGTTTTCCACTTACTGACAGATGTGTCTTCCAAAAACAACTGACATAATACTAAACGGTCTTCCTTTTCATTTTTCCTCCTCACTCTTGACTCCCCTAGGGGTTTTCTAGGGAAGGAAGGTCTTTTATTTACTGAGTCCATTTCAGTTGACAAGCATTTAAATAAACTGCCTTCTACTACTACTCAACCTTTGAATTCCAGGCCAGTACAAGTACAGACGTACAAGACTGAAAAGTATCTTCTATCAAAAACGGGGCTTGCCATAACATACCTATTCACAAATGCTTAATGGCAATGAAATTTGGAGAGCCTGAACTTTGAAGAGCCTGCCTACATGTTACTAGTACGCAGATTCTTCAAATACAGTTAGTTCTGCCAAATATATATTTATATATACTTTAATATATACAAGTAAACTTTTAACATGTCTTCAGATCTTTCAGAAGAAAAGGCTTTCCAACACTGGATTTATTTGTTCGGATCTTTTATTTTCTTACTCTCTCTCGTTATCCATCATTTCTGATAACCTATGGCTGTCAGCTATTCTGTATGCTTTGCTCTTCTCCTACAACCTAGAATCATCAAAGTGATGAATATAAACCAAAATCCTGAGCACTTTGGGGTACTCCTATGCAATTTAATTTTTAAGCTAATTTTTATTAAATTAAAGCACCTTACTTAAAATAAGATATCATTAAAAGTGTATTAAAAATATAATACTCCTACAGATTCAATTCTCATTCCACGAGTAATACAATACAATAGTAATACATGTAAAGTCATTACTTGCAGAAACATAAAATTAGTCATATTTTCATATGGAATGGTATGCAAGTACTTCATTAGTATTGGTATTTCGTTAGAACAAATGCATTATTACAGAAAATACGCAGCATATTGCATATATATATTTTATGTCCATGTCATACATCACTCCTTGCCTTGAAAAACAACTGTAATATATTAATAGAACACTTGCCTCTCCTGTTTCCTCTTTTTCTCTCAGTTCTCCTCTTATGCAATGGATGAAACAATGATGTCCCCTCAGATAAACGTAAGAATGCTTAACTGTCAGTGCTGCTTATACTTTGTTGTTCTCTATGATTGAACACAAGTCTAGAGATCTTAAAAAACTGGTTCTCAATGATGGTTACAAACACTGATCATGTAGACAGTAGCAACCCAACTAATGTTAGGTATGTAGGTGATAGCACTTTCCACTCTCAGAGTGATTTAGCTAATGCAATGTCTTTATCCATCTAGGCATTAGCCATATAGAATACTCTATTTAAATATAGAAACAAGAAACCCATGCAATATTTCATTGTAAAATGGGCTACTGCATGTAGAAACTTCGGCAGGAACAGATCATATTTCTCACACAATGACTTGACAAAAAGGCTATGGTGTCACCTTTTTGCTCAGGCTTAATGAACCCAGAATTTGTTGTATGATATTAACTTCAACAGGAAAAGGTGAAACATACAGTCCTCAGACAGATAAGGTGAAAAGGAAAGTAGTAAAGGAGATGAGGCATGGTAATTTGAAACCCTGTATGAAGAAAGGACAGCTAATGTGAGTCTCTCATTCCTGAGCAAATACTTGAACGACTCTATTTTCAGTATAATGGATATTTTCCCTCCTTTTCTTTAAAAAAAAAAAAAAGAAAGCCATGAGTGCATTTTCATAAGGTCAGCTTCTGCACTGTGATTCATACCTAAGCATATCTACTGGATCTGGGCAGAGGACAATGTGAGAGGATCAGTTAAACAGGTGGGGAATGACTGAGTTGATAACGCAACTGTCTAGTCCATTTACATACTTCTGTGTTCTCTGCCTGGCCTTCAGCTTATTTTTGATGTCCTAGTGTATCCAGGACTTCTACATCAGGTTAGAAAGTCTGACATGGGGTCTGTAAGCAACATGAGCTCTTTCAGAGAGTTAGCTGAAGACTGGGCAAGATGGAACCACAGAAGAATGCAAGCCAGAGGTCACCTCTGGAAGTCACCTGGTCCCACCTACTGATCACATCAAGGTCAGCTTGCTTGGAAGTTAGATAAAGGTTCTCAGGGTCTTGTCCAGACAAAATTTTAATACGTCTGAGGAAGGGAATTTAACAGCCTCCCTGGATAATGTTCCCATAGTTAACCATTCTAACAGTGATATTTCCCCCCACAGTTTATCCAGTTGCATTTTGCTTCCCTGCAACCCATGACCATTATTGTTTTTTGCCCTTTTGTTGTGCACCCCAAGAAGAATCTGGATTCATACTAGTGAAAGGACAAGGTGAAATAGCCTCAAGTAGCACCAAGCGAGGTTCAGGTTTGACATTACAAAAAATTTCTTCACTAAAAGAGTGGTTAAGCATTGGAACAGGTTACCCAGGAAAGTGGGTTCAAAAAAGTGTTCAGAAAATGAGTAGATGTGGCACTGTGTGATATGCTTTAGTTGGCATGGTGGTATTCAGTTGAAGGTTGGACTTGATCTTGAAGGTCTTTTCCAACATTAATAATTCTATGATTCATTTCGTCTCTAGCCCTCCTAGTATCAGGCAGAAGTTGGAAACCCCCTTTAAGCTTTCTTTTCTTGCAGGTTAAACAAACACAACTTCTTCAGACTCTTATACTTCACATGCTTCCACTCCCTGACCATCTTAACAGCACCTTGTGTGCATCTCCTCAGTTTGCTCACAGTTTTGTCATACTGGAGAGGGCTTAACTGTATTCCAGACCTGGCCTCCCAGGTGTGGAATGATGTAGCCCAGCGTGCAATTAGTCCTCGCTGCCACAAGGGTACACTGCAGATACGTGTTCAAACAGTCCATCAGGATGGGGGAGTCTTCTGCAGACCTGCTGCAAAAAGATAGGGATCTAGCTCCTTTTTTTGGCCACTAACTGCCATCGGGATTTGATAGTTACACTTGAATGATTAGGATTTTAGATGTACTTAATTATCCAAATTCTATCACAGATTACAGGCACAGTAAAAGTCAGCTATTTTAACCTAGCCTTTACAGATCCTTCTAGCATTAATCAATGCCAATAATTCAATATTCTTACTACTTTAAGGGAAGGAAGTTGCAGAAACTGTCCTAACCTTTAGCAATAGCTATTATCTTCAAATTATCATCCAATTACTTATGTTAATGATTACTGTACCATAGGAACAAAGATACGCATGGGATTGCAAATTTACTGAGACTGTGGAAGTTGAGAAGGTCATAAAATATTTAATAATCTCCCTTTTTTCCCTTATTTTGAATTATTTTATCCCACTGGAATAAAGAGAGAATGAAGCTATTCAGACAAGTAATTGCTCTCTAATGAGAGACAGGTATCCACAAACTGGTTATTTTCCAAATAAAAAGGGATTTCCTAAACATTAGCCTTTTTTTTCAGAGCAAAACTCTGTAGACTCATGTTCTTTTCTTACAGACTTCGTCAGAAGAGAAGTGACAGCATAGGATTCAAATCCCCTGGGCCAGGTTAAATTTTTCCTTAACTGTGGTGATGTCATAATTAAGCAAGTTGGCAATACACATTATCATAGAATCATTGAATGGTTTGGGTTGGAAGGGACATTAAAGAATGTCTAGTTCCAAACCCCCTGCCATGGGCAGGGACACCTTTCATTGGAACAGGTTGCTTAAAGCCCCCTTCACCCTGGCCTTGAGCACTTCCAGGGATGAGCATCCACAGCTTCGCTGGGCAACCTGTTTCAATGCCTCACCACCCTCACAGTAACTATCTTTTTAACTCTTAAGAGGACGTTTTTAGTCTGGCTTAAATCAGCCCTTCTGACGGTGAACATTATCATACATTTCTTCATAAAGCCTATCATATTTGGGGACAGGGTGTGCACATGGTAAGTACTCTACTATTCATGGTGCTTAGACATCAATGGTACTTTTTTTCAGAAGAAAATATTTCTCATTTGAGTCTAAATACTAAACTGTAGATGTAATGTCCAAATTATTTTTTTCACAAATAAGTTTTCATGGTGATATGTTTAGCTAGCTTTAATTGAATATTACTTATTTTTTTTCTGCTGTTTCTTTTAATTCTTTGCAATGTGATATACAAAATGGTCTCACAAAAGACTAAAAACATATGCATTTAATATAGAACAGGAAAATGTCTGCTATGGATTCAAACAGTGAACTAGAAAAGAGGATAAGTTAAAAAGTCTGTAGGATATTTTTCTCAGCCACCCCTCATTCTCTAAATTTTGCTTGACAACTAAATTTTACTTTTCAATAAAACTAGCATGTATGTCTTGATATGATCAGATTCATTGGCAGTTAAAATTTTTTTATTTAGGAAGTCAGCATCCCTAATTTAATCCCCTTAGAACAAATCTTGTAAATTCTTGATCATAGGAAGACTTAATCACCTCAAAAATACTTCCATGAAGTTTCAAATTTATCTTTCTATTAATTGCTCCTATGTTGTATCTTTCCTTCTTATAACCCAGCTGGACAGCAATTAAAGTTGTGCAAATAATCATCTTCCTGCAGACAAAGATCTTCAAGAAATATGTTCTGGCTTTTATCTTAAAGATAAGAAAGAACTTATTTGGTCAAAAATTGAGTTTTTCGTGAAAGACTTCCTGGAAAAATAAAGAAGGAGAAATGATTTTACAATGTCATTAAGTCAAATTTATGAAACAGACCTCAGGGTTTTCCCTATAAAAACAAGTTACTCTTCTTACATCAAACTCTTCTTACAATCATCATGCTTCCTTAACACTGTTTTCTTCCTCTTATGCCTCTGGTGAAAAAATATCACCACTTGAAAATGAAATATTAAAATACTGATAAGAAAACCGGAAATTATTTGACATTGGAAAGTAATAGTTTCTAAATGACAGTTACTTCTAATAAAGCAATATATTAGGTACTGACACTGATCTGTTTTCTTAGAATGTTGTTCCTGTTTGAAAAAAGCGAGGTGGGATAGCACAAATGCTCTCTTTGCAATAGCTGTTCAGATTAATGTTACAGACATGAAAATAGTCTCAAGGCAGAACATTGATTGTAATTCTGTTTTCACACTGCATAAACCATTCTGACTTTCACCATATTCCCATGCTTTCTGAGTGGAGCTGATTTCATGCTTAACAGTGCAGAACAGCTTCATAATCCAGTTATCTAAATAAATTCCTCAAGCTTTAAATACTTTAAATGGAACCCCTAACCCAAAGCTACTGATGTTACTATTCCTTGGTGTAAGTGATTGAACAAGGAGGAGGACCAGTAATCTATTCTATTGGAATCTGTTCTCACAGATCTTGCACAACTTTGGAAACCTCTTTCCTTTGGTGGTTTTTGTTCATTTGGTTGGTTGGTTTTTTTTAATTTTTTCCTGAAAAAGATATATTACAAGCAGAATTTAGGGTATTCTGTAGGTTGAAGCCTCCTTACATGATCCTTGAAAAATAAATCTTTTAAAAAAACTGGCCCTACTTTTCAGTACTGACAAATGGAAATGTGCTGCTCTTCATTCACATCCTTATTATCCAGCACTGGAATACCACTGCAAAAGCTGACTGTATTATATTCATCTGCTGGTAGGGTGTATATAGAAGCCTATGCTTACTTGGGTGAAACATCATTTACTGTTTGATACCAATGTTGCTCTTAAGTATTTGACAATTGACTATCTAGTTCATGTGTTTCTTTTATATATAATATATTTATTATCACTCATTACTGAAAAAGTTTGACAACTTTTTACACTAAGTTGCTTTATTATGGCTCAGGGTATAAATCAAAGGTGCTACATTGCTTCTTCATTCTAGGACTTAAAAAGGCTTTGAAGTGGTAAGAACAGGAATCTTGGAGACGACAATTAGCAGCTTTCTTGGATTACTAAAGACAGTTCTAGATATTACAGATAATATGACTTATTATTTTGAAGGTTGATAAGCAAGCTGTGACAAAGAAACCTGAATCTTATTCAAAATTTTAAAGACAGGAGCTATTCTAATGAAAATAATTATTATCTGTTCTGCAGATATCCTTGTCTTGCTTATAAGCAACTCTCTCCACAGCTTTTTTAATTCCCTATGACTATCAATCCTGTATTTTCCTACAACTATGCCTTGCTTAGATTCCTTCCTTGCTGTCTGTTGGCCACCATCCTTTGAAGTCCCATTTCTCCTAGAAATATTGCTATAGCAATAATTTTCCCCTAATCCCTTAATTAAAGGTTCTATTTCCTTTTTTTTTATTTTTTTTTGTTATTTACTTGAATTTAATATGAGCTTCTTTGGTCATATATGAGTTTTAAATGATTTTAAAGAGTAATCCAAACAAAATGGGTATTTTTGTCATCCAGAAGGATACTTAAGTAAAAAAAGAGTAAAACACAGAATTGGTTTGGGTTTTTTTAAATTTATGATCTCTATTATTTTGAAAGTGTTCTTTTCGTGGTAAGCAGTAAAAAGTATTTGCATTCAGTGAGGCTTCTGAAAGCAGCTTATTCTAGAACACAGTCCAAACCCCAACATCCACAGCAATGTTTTTTTAAGAGCTCTAATGTCCAGATAACTCCTGCAAGAGGTATGTCATGCAGATGAACTGAGAGGCATGTAGAAACTTTAAAACAGGAGTACTCATGTCGGAAGTTGCTCACATTTTGATGTCCTTTTAGTATACCTGTCATTCATGAGGGAATGCATAATATTGTGCCTTGTTGTCCTCATATGAGTAATTTAACAGAAACTCGTCAAGTAAAGATTTGTTTCAGAACTCTCTTGTGAATTACTTCTATGTAAGACTGGGCATTTAAATCATTCTTAGTAATTTATTATTTTAACAGATCATTTGAATCACAATTTCCATGAGTTAAAAGGTATTTTTGTTATAATCTTATGAGTGATGGTTTATTACATTGCCATCCTCAGAACAATCCCAAACTTATCTATACAGCTCCTTCACAATTGCAACTACTTGCATTTATAAGATGACTAGAGTTTTAAGACACAATTCCAGGATGCCGGCAATTGGACATTAACTCAAGAGTTAATTGGACATTAACTCTTTAGCTAAGGCTTGTGCATATGAAGTAAATAAGCCACACATCTATTTTTCACACTCCTTATACAGGAACAGCATTTTACATACCTGCATTTTATGAGTGACTAAGGACAACGGCTAAAAGTATAAAGCTATGTATTTACTTTAACAGACTGTCACCCCAGTCGACATTGTATGACCATATATTTAGGTATTAACAAAATTCTTTAAAGTATTAAGTTTTTACTGCTCTTCCAACACTTATACATCAGTCAAAAATTACTGTGATTTAATATTTGTAATATTTTATGTTAGTATTTACAATGGTACCAACTACAGCAGACAGCATGTAAGACCAGTTCTTAATGATTAATGAATTTAATAAATAGAATTGCCAATCAAGAGAGATTAGTTAAACATCAAATATTTCAAATAATATGCAAATGCACTTTAGTACTTCTTCTGATGTAGTTGTGATTTCACAGGCTCAAATCACTATTTCACTTTCTTATCTAAGTATTTTTTGTAGAGCAAGCCCCAGTGTTGTCAGAACTTTCCTGCTTCCATGTTGAATTTGATTTGCCTTTGCACACTGAAGACTTTTAAAAGATTTGAGACGCAGGTCTTCCAGTCTACACTCCCCTCCTTTGTACTGGTTTCCTCATATATTGTCTAAGCCAGCTACAGCTTCTCTGCACAGCCAGGCAACTTTTCATCAGGACAACACTAAGTATTTGGCTTTTCCTGAGGAAAAGGTTAAAGAGCAACAAAACATCATAAGGTACAAAATACACTGAACTGTATATTACGAGGATACAGCCAGAAAAAACAGGTGAAGAAAAGCAGAGAAACAGAATTTAACTACCAATAAAAAGGGAAAATACTAAATATGGGTGGTATTAATGAGTCACTACTGACAAGACATTTCCCATCCAGCAGAACTCTCCTCCCCAAATACCACAGTCCATATTCTACACCATGGATTTGTATTGACCATTCTCTATCTATCATGTCTTCATTTTACATGTTTTCTTCAATCTAGATGTCTCTAGCCCAATAGAACAGATCTTTTTAACTTTCTATTTATTTAAGGCAGCACATTTCATCTCACTTTCTGTACTTATCTTTGTGAACACTCTCAGAAGACTAAATCGTTACTGAGAAGGGGTAAAAAAACCTCAAACCAATGACTGAGATTTGTTGTTATTTTTGCCAGGTTTCATTTTCCTAAGGTAACATCTACACACATGGGCTAGCACAACTAAAATACCTTTTCTTTCAGGAAAATGCACTCTTCACACTCTTTCCAGCACTGAAGTTCTCTTTTTAACAGGAAAGATATACTTTGGGTGAATATCTCAGACTGCTCATTTATGGACCTCAGTAACATTACAGGTGCTGAAGTCTGAACAAGCAATTGATTTATACCACTATTAAGTGCCGACATTCTTTTCCCCAACAAAGTTTAACTGTTCGTGCAGAAGCATTGCCTCATAATCAATACACCTTCCACCTGCCAAAGGTATCTCATGTTTCCAGCTTGAAATATGGAGGTGCCTTATTTGCATTGGGACAAAGTTCCTGCAGTGTATCATGAGTACATTAAAATACAACAACTGAATTGAGTTCGGCAGAAATCAGAGCCACCTTTTTCACTTTCATGCAAAAGCACCTATTAAAGATGGAGCCACTCATATGACAACTGCCTAAACTAAATACAGGACAAAACTTTTATGGATGTCTTTATAGCAGACTTTCCTTCTCAACAGCTCTAGGTGATGCAGGTTGGACACTGTCAAACAATTCATCCTTTGACCTACTGTCTGACATGTAACTTTCTCAGACTTCAGCAGGGTTCTGGCTGGACAAATTAGTGTGGGGGTCAGTGATCTGCTTTGTAGTCTGCCCTTCCCAAAGGACATCCTCATAACTTCTGGTCATTAGGCACAAAGGACACAACTACAGTGCTGATACACATGGTGGTCTCATGATGGGCAACCACAAACAGTATGCAGCAGACAGAACTCAATAGCAGATGTATCATGTCACAGAAATTTTGACCATGGACGTGTTTGGTTTTGATCATATGGTCACTGAATTGTTAATTACTGCAAACTGATTTAATAACTTTACTAATAATATGAAAATGTACATTTCATACTCTTGATTATGAACAAAATGAGATATAGCTGCTACTATCAGGTTTTGATAAATATTTAGGGGCATTTTCTTAAGAGAAATCATGCAGACCTTTATGATAGACTGAATTACAAAGAAAGGAATTTGAAAACATTTAAAGGCCAAATTGTGATTTATTGTATAATTATATATTTTAAGGGGAATAGCAGGCTCCTTTATACATTTCAAATTATTTTTTTCTTTTGTTTGAAAACAGTTTGTTTGAAAATAGTGAAGCTTGCAAACTGTTCAATGAATTGAAATGATAATTCTTCAAGTAGGAATTTTCAAGAAGTTACATCATTTCAAGAGCATGGAAATGTTGCTCATCAATGCTCATCTGGGTCCCAGTCTAGAAAACTATTTAAACATATCAGGTTAGCCTACAGTTAAATAAGCGGGAATTTATGCTTTACTGCCTGAGAACCTGGTAAGAAATGAGTTAATAAATTGTTACATTTTTCTCCAAAGTCAAATAAAGGTTGAAAAATATTAACAAAGCTAAGAAAAGTTCCATTTTATCTGACACACATTGTTGCCATTCTTGCCTTAAAAATATGATTTAAGGAGTAAGGTCTGCTTATTCTTTCTGCCAAGGTCTCTCACATCTGTCTAGATCTACTGATTTCACTCAGTAAACCAATATATTTTACTGCTATCATACATAGTAAACGAGGTACATTTCTGAGTTTTGAATTTGAATTTTTTTAAGGACATCTGCTTAAATGTTTTAGTCTCTGGAATACTAGGAAATGCAGAGAAACTCTAGCCATGTTCTCCTGTTGCATTTTCTTACAAAATGATTTGCAACTATCAATAGCTATTGACACAAGAAAAAAAAGTAACTTTTGCAGAGACCTTTGCATAACTCTGCAATAAAAAAGAGCTTCAAATATACAAAAAACTAATGAGAAATTGAAACTATACTGCTGCCACTTACCAATCTACAGCTGGACTATTCAGATATGGCCATAACAGTAATAAATAATCATCTGTTTAATACTTTATATTCCCAAAGCTCTTTACAAATATTCATTACAATGTTTCCAGAACAGTGAACAAGGAATAGTCACTTAGACTTACCCACATTTAATCTGCCTGTGACTTCCCCATTCGAATTGCGAGCATTCACAGTCACATTGTGAGTAGACTGGAGAAGCAGTGATGAGTCCTGAAATACAGAGAAAGCAAACATTATGTTAGGCAGAACATAATTAACAATAATTACAATTGTTAACAATTTTCAAAATTTAGTCTAGTGTTGATATCAACTCGGTCACCACAAGATTTTTGTACCTACAAAACTATCCACAAATGTCATCAAATAATGCAGGCAGATATTTCTGATTACTTAACTATATTAGATTTAAAATAAGAAAAAAAATTATAGGGAATAATTCAGGTGAACAAAATCTGTGTTACTGGACCAACGAACATGGCTGCTAACATTTTAGCTTTTGGAAAAAATGCTTAAGTACTGGATCTTCTAGATCTACAAGATAGCCATTTAATTAAGTGGGAGCATTCCACTTCATGAATTCATACTGTTGTATTAACTTGACGAGAAACATGCATGTGCATTCTGTTTCCTCAATGGTCCATGCAGTCTCTAGGCTGTTGCTTAATTTTGGCACCTGGCACTGACTCTCCTGGCAAGGAAGTTCCAATAGTGAGTGATGGAAAAAGTGGCAGGTTGACTAGATCAATGCTGACTTTAACAGATGACAGTACAAATAAGACTGTTCGTCTAACTTAAATTGTCCCCCAATCTGCCACTCTGAAGGATAACAGAAGCATATCAGTGGAATGAACAGCATCACCTTGTCCACATCCCTGAATCACAACTTGATCTGGGGCATTTGCTGAACAACCAGAGCCTCATGCCTACCCATCATTCTGTGCTACCGAAGGAAGTCAGGGCACGCCAAGCAGGTGTAATTGGTATCTTCATTCATGCCAAGCACTACAATCCACAGTAGCTATTGTAGGCAATTCAAAATTTCATGTCATTCTTAGACTGCAGCCAGAATGGAATTACTTCACCAATGCCAAAACATCCCGCTGTGTTAACTCATGGCTTCTTGTTGTGCTTGTTGAACTCCTCCCAGGTGATGTACCATTTCCATTACTTATTCCCAGACCTTGCACTCTATCTGTACTTCAGGCCTGTTGGAGCTTCCCTAAGGTACTCCTTGCCTTGAACAGCAGACGAACAACTGTTTTGAAAGACCTAGCTGCTCACTGTGCCCCACCAAATTAGATATACAGACAGGAATGAAACTGGTTCATAGCAAGAGACCTTGCTATGGGGTATTTGAAGGGGGCATTTAGAAACATCCCAAAAATTTGTGAGGAAGGCACAGAGTGGGTTCTTCTTATGTTTTTACTTAATTTATCACCTGAAATGCAGCTGATTTTCAGGGGGATCATAGTGGCCACTGTCTTTATTTGACCTTAACTATTAGAAAATCATCTGGGGACAGAAGGTCTGATCATGCTCATGTGGATCAACAAATTGCAGATACACTGGTAGACTTTAAAAGATGGGAGGAAGTTTTTTGCAGTACAGGTGCTTTCATACTAAAGCACGCTTTTTGTCTGAAGGACAAGAACTTAGTAACTGATAAGAGTGTCTAAGCAGGTCTCAGCTGCCAAATTATCAGGGAATACATGATATGAAGAGGGTATTAGCAAGCTGCCTGCTTGTGACCTCAGAGGAGATACTCATTCCTAGATAAATGAGTTTGTAATTACTGTAATATTGTTAAAGATCAGTCTCTTTCACAGCTATGGCTTCTGGTACTTTTCCTGGACAAGAGAGCCTATGTGGCACCTTGAAGGGCTAACCCCTGAAAATAACTCCCAAGTCATGTTCTCATTGTAATTTAATATTTAAGAGTATGAGATAACCTCAGAATTTTGAACACATTTTACATGATGAATTTTAGTACAAACACTTATCTAGTAACAGTGGTAGAAGCAATACAGAGTTTGCAGTCAATCTTGCACTTTTTTAAAAAACCAAAACCCCAGTATCTTACAAGTAGGAAGACAGACTCTCTCAAAAGAAGTCACTAAGTGAGCAAAATGAAAGAATCTCATTTTGTAAATTATATCAGGAAAAAGTGAAAGATAACAAAACTAATAAAAATAACGAAAATGTCTTACGAAAAAGTTAAGCCATGTGTTAGAATGAACATTAATGGTAACAAGTTAGTATGAAGTGGAAAAAGAAGGTCAACAAAGACTGGAGATTGGATAAATATAGTACCTTTAAGTAGATGTCTAAATGACCCACAAATCTGGGCGTCTTTACTACATTTATTTGATTGACACTAGTTGATTTAAAAAATAAGTTAGTAATTTGTAATATCAAATGTAAGTGCGAATAAACTGTATTCTAGACCTGTAGCTGCCACATATGTGGTTTTGACTAATTAAAATCTAGTAACATATTTAAAAAACCCTCATCTTTTATCTTTCCTTGAAAATGTATTATCAAAGATGCAATGGTGTTGTCTACAACTCTGTCTTGGACTCATAATGAAGGCATAAAGTTATAATAGGCTCCAGAGATGATGCACAGCAAGTAGACTTTCTGCTACATATTTTCTTAGCACTTTGAAGATCTCATTAGGTGAGAAAAGCTGTTAGGAGACTGCAAGGAGAAAACTATTAAGGAAAGGGAGAAAGCTCCTACGATAGCTGTGACGGGCCCAATTCTGTAAGACAAACTTAGAAAAAGAAAGCATAACAAATAAGTAACTTTACGAGAATAAATATATAGATTGCACCCAGGAGATCAAGCTACAGGCAATTAAGCCTCTAGAGAGTTTAAATATTTAAAAAAGCAAGGAAACAAACAAACAGAAAACCTCTGATGAACTATCAGTGGGCCAAGACAAGCAGTAGCCTGAAGGCTCTAATTAATGCATACTACTAATGATCATGATGGGTCATTAGCCAGCTAAGCTTATATTAGATGCTGCCACACCTCTTTCTTCCAACGTTGTACTAAATGTATTAAGAGCTGAAAGGAATATTAAGAGAGCACAAATGGTAGCTTAATGTTGCATAACAATGTTTGGGAGTAGAGAGAGTTCTTAAGTATTAGCTATGCTGGTCTTACAAAGTTACATGTCTTACTGATAAACAACCTCAAGGGAAATTCATTTAAGCACATAGTTTTCCCACTGCCTGTCAAGCAGAATAGCATAAGAAATAAAATGGAAATACAGATTCAGTAATGGAATTTCACTGTAATTAAGAGCTGTTCCTGATACTGGAAATACTTGTTGCAGAAAAAGAGAAAAAGAAAGGCTTAATACAAGTAAAATATATTGGCATTACTTAAATTCTAGTAATCAAGTATTTTAACAACCTCATTCTGAAATATTTATTTACATTTTCTCTTGCTGTAGCAATACAAACGGTTTTTCTGTAGGTTCAGAAAAGTGGCTATTTCTTCTCATTTGAAGATATGAAAGAATCATATTTGGCTTTTACTGTCACTGAATAGTACTTTATTGAATGAAATGTCCCATTGGTTGCTGATAATGTTCATAAAACAAGGCTTTATTTTGTGAGAGTTTAGATTATGGTCAGTAGATCTGAAAAATATTCATTTTACTGGCCAGAGGCAGATAACCCTCTAAAAAAAAAAATCACTGGAATAAGTTTCAGAGTCCCCCTGGATAATTAAAAAACAATTCAGATTCTCTCTTTGTTTTTCTAAACCTACTACTGCCACACAAATGTTTCATAACATTCCCATTCTTGGTAACATTTTAAAGTCAATCTGTTTGTATTTTCTTTGATTATGTTATTCCTTTTTTTACCTCAACAATAATAACAAACCAAACTTTTCTGTCTGTGTAAACAAGACTAAATCTTAAATCTTTCCATTTAGACTTGTAGACCTTATGTACACAAATATACAAACATATCATACGTTTGATAGCATTGTGCTAGAAGTGACAAAACCTGAATTTATTAGAGAAATCATAACTTTTCCAATGGGGTCCACTAATTTTAGAGATACTGAAGCTATTCTGTAGTGGAAGAATAAACAAAACAAACAGTTTAATAGAGAAGCCTATGTTTTAAAATAATCTCAGTAAAAATGATGAAAATCTTTCCACACACTCTTAAATTTTTAGCATTACTTATATATGACAACATTTATAAATCCTTTTTGAGCTACTGCTTATCACGTGTCTAAGAGATAAATGCCATAGCATCATTGCAACATAGCACCATTGCAATATCTGCCATAGCAACACTGACCTTGTAAAATATGCAGAATTATGTGGGTATATAGCATTACTGAAAGATTATCCGCTTACCACTCTAGAATGGATTTCTTTGGCATAAAGAGGGAATAAGAATTCAGATTCCCCTTCCAGACGAAGACCTTCTTTTGTAACACGCAGGTGTCCCATTCCAGTCTAAGGAGAAGATGGAAGAATTATGCACATTTTTTTACTGTTACTGTATTTATTTTGTGTTTTTTTCACAAATTAAACACTTCTAGAGCTGCCTGCCTCCAGTCTCTTGATAAAGATACAAACAGCAATTCGTTCAAAATTTTAAGAATTCCTTATTTCTTCCATGAGTAATTTTTTTTTGAGAAACTGCACGTTTCAAGAAGTTATTAAACTTGGTGATTATTTTTCCTTTTTTTTTTTGGCAAAGGGAGGGGGCAGTGGGCAGGAATAGAGTATTACAGTCATTACCTTAAAAAGAAGTACATCTGTATCTGCTGTGCTGAAATAGCTTTTGTACTCGCCTTCTAAAAATGTCATGAACAATAAACTTCTACATATAAGTACTTACGTAAAACAAATCTTATATTAACATCTCAAGGTTTATTTATCAATAATATATTTTACAAAGAATGTAATACTTCTAAGCCTACTGAAGAGGCAAAGAGAGATTTTTATTTGCTTCCCTTTTCAGTAACTACCTCCTTCTTTTTAATTAATTTTTAATCTATTGGTTTAGGTTTTTTCTCCTCTAATTGTAGGTCAAGGCTCTCTCTCTCACATTATCATGTACCTTTTTCTCTATCATTTCCTTCTTAGATTTTGTACCTTTGTCTTTCTCTTTTAGTCACTCCCTCCTGAGTTCTGCCCAATTGTGCTTTCCAGTTGATACCTTATTTAATTCTTTTTACTTTCTTTCATCATTATCATATTACTGATAATGTGAAAAACGAGTGAGGAATTACTTCAGTAAGTACATCTGAGGACTTCCAGGCTTCAGCTGCAAGGTATTTTACAGGTATTTAGCTAATTTGTAAAGGATTCACCCCTTTCCCTGCCATAAAAAGTGACAGAAAACATGACAAAAAAAGTGTAGCTTTTCAGCTTGGCCACATGTGAAAATATTTCAAGCCAACTGCCCCAAACTACAAAGAATAAGTGGGAGGGCTAAATAAAAAACAATAAATCCAAAAAGTATTCCCACCCAAAATAGTTTTCATGTTGCTCTCCACATAAGCAGAAAAGATACATAGTAGGCTACTGATGATACATTAATAACCTGTTCATCTAATGAATTATGCTTACCACCGATAAAAGTTATAACTTGAAGAGACTGTAATTCTTTTTAAATATATGATCTGTCTAATCAGATTATGTATTATATCTATACACAATGCTAAATAACATGTCAAACCAGCTTTCAAAGAAAAACCAGAGCTATTTTTTTTTGAGCAGGTTTGAAAAGAGACAAAGAAACAAGCTTTGCTTAAATTCCATAAGGTAAGAAATATTCATCCACTCCACTGAAAAGTACAACTGCAATTCTTCCTCAGCAAGGATTTGTTTCAGGAAAGAGGCTTTCAGGATAGCTATATATAGGATCTATTTTTCAGGGTCAAATATTTTACTGCTTCAAAATATATAATGTATGGACTTTTCTCAGCGGAAGTAGACACAACTTCTAAATTCTACCCCATTGCGAAGCTTTTAAAAGTACCTAGGATAAACAACCACCTTAATGCACTGAGATTCAGTGCTAAGTTCCTTGAATAGGCAGAGCCCAATAGTTATACATATGTTCTCTCAACAATCACTCTGCTTCTTATATTACCATTTAGGAGAAGCCAAATATTATTTATTGTGACTTCTTCAGTGATAAACAAACTAGTGCTTTCAGTTTCAAAGATTTGATTCTGTTCCTATTCAAATAATTGAATAAAAATATTTCTATTGACTTGATTAAGGGGTCCAAACATCAGTGACATGTAGACTTTGATGCACTTATACAACAAGATATTGATAAGGGTGGGAGAAAAAAAAGTGCTTCATTAAACATAGCAGATGCACGGCAAATTTGGATTCTGGTTATCCTGAGGCTGGTGACTGTCACTGCATGAGTGTGCTGGCCCTGAGCTGTAACACGGTGTTGTACCCATAGCTGCGACTCACATTTTCTAATTACTCAAAGTCCTAAGTGAGGCAGGGACTCAGCTGTACAGAAGAGAAGGATGAAATGGCATCTCTGTAAGACAGTAAGCAGATTTTGTTATTGCTGCAAGGAGTTGATTAGTGTGGAAACTGCTGGCACCTGCCAAATTCTTATGCACCAAAGATGCAATTTAGCATTAGTGTTCACAAAGGTGTGACCAGTTTTCATTTCAGAACTGCTAGGCATATTCTAATTGAAGCAACAGGATGTCTTTATCCACAGTACAGGCTTTTTAATAATTTCAAAATGCTCCCAAGCAGGTAAGTGCTTGTAGAAACAGAGACAAGGCCTTCTACAAAAATTCAAGCTCTGAATGGATTCAAGCCTCATAAAAGCTCATCAAAAGCCTCCTTGATTGAGAAATCCTAGTCTAAAAGACATTTGACAGCTATTCAGTGAGCTACTTACACAGGGATGCTCCAAACCACCTGAAATAAATAGCCACCACTACAGAGTCCAAGACATATTGTGTTATGGAACATCTGGATGGAAGGACCATCTTGGATGTGTTATCATTCTCTCAGACTCTAAACGCAGACTGTGGACTATTAGGAGCGAAAACAAGCAGATGAAGCTTTAGGGCCCTTGCAGTCATAGTGACTTGCTCTCAGGTAGCTAAGCTGCATGCTGTCTATGACATAGGGAATTGAAAGAGCATCAGATGATTTATTTGGGATTTATCTCCCAATAATATGACAATGTAGGTCTGCTGCTGCAGGCATGTGGCCCTTAGAAATGAGCATGAGGCATGGGGGGCATTGATTCAGTTTACAATGACTATTTCTAGTGTCACCTACATTCAATCAATAACTGTAAATTGTATTTTCCTACCAACACAGAAACTGATACACACATGGGCTCACTATATGTAGGCAGCCACTCTTCATATCATATGTCATATCATGCCATATCATATCATCATTTTGGCACCTTCCCAGCATTAGACTCAAATGCAGTCCTCAGACTCCTCTAGACAAGAGAAATTAAACTTCTGGTCATGTATCAGCTAATAGCTGCACAGGAAGATATGTATTTTCTTCTTCGGGGGAGAAATCAAATATTGGAAAGACAGACCAACACATGTGTTAGCATGGTTACAACAAAAAATTCACAAAGTTGATTCAAACATTAGCTTTAACACACATTCAATTCAAATCAAGTAGCTTCTGTCTGAGGAGTTAATAGCATGTTTGATTTGCAGTATCTGCTCCCTGAATATTCAACTTTTCCAGATATTAAAAGTCCTCACATGCTGTAGTGGTTGAATGGAACTGATAATGATATTAACTTCAGAGTACAGAGGATGCAGCATTTCCACTCAGTTAATACCTTTTCTTATAGGTTATTTACATCCTACTTCTAGGTCAGACCAGGGAAAGCCCTTGGCAAGTTCAGGCCAAGACATCAATTGTTGTGCCCCAAAGCTAGTTCAATTAATGGCTTTATAGATCCAGCTTTCACTGCAGTACTTCTTGCAGCAATTGCTATTTCGAGAACTTGCTTTGCAAACAAGAGTGTACTGTTTCATTGAGATAATAGGACTATGGGTAGAGATTGTTAAAGAGCAATCAGCAAAACAGGACTGGTAATGAATCTGATGAAACTCTCTGTTTGACTTACAATATCAATTTTGGAGCTAAGTACGTGCTTGGTATAATAATAGCCTCATCTCATTTTCTGTTGCAAGGACTCTACTTGCTGGGCTCAGACGGAGAAGGTTCTCATACTCATCTGCTTAGACGACAGTGGAATCTTTGACAAAAAATACAGTGGTCAAAATCAGAGCAAGCACTCCCGGTATAGAACTTGTCTCACAAGTTTTAGGGCTGGATATAGACTAAACATCCTTTATAGATGAGACTAAAAAGTGGGTTGATAATATTTCATGATCTAGAAAAGTAGATGGTCACTTTGTACTCAACAGTTTTGTAAGAAAACAGCTATGAATTATGCAAATTCACCATACCATTGAGAGTTGCTTATTTTTTACAAGATTTCTGTCATAAAATAGGATTAATACTTAAGATGCATACTTTCAACACATTTTCAGGTCCTCTTTGTCCTGATATACAGAATAACAAAGTTCCTTACATAAAGAAAGGTATTAATTAAAACAGGTGTTACTCAAGAGGAAAAAGTATCTTCTCAAAACAGATTCAGTTCCACCTCAATTTCCTTGTTTAGCAAGGACCAAATTCTGTGTTTGGTTCTATACTGCCCAGATATTTAAAAGCTGGATAATAATCAGATACTAAAAATGCTATTACATCTGGCATTACATCTCCTGTGTTAGAAAAACAGACTTAAAAATAGACTGCTACTCCCACTGCTATATATATTTATTCAGGAATTAAGTTTTTGTAAGTTGGCTAATTAATTTTATTATATTAACATTTGTAATTATGCAACTTAGCTAAAGAAATGGAATTAAAATTTTCCTTTGATTTGTAAAGGTTGTCAAAAGGATATCCTTAAATCAAGTTGTTAAACTTGCACTGTACTCAGATTTTTTATAACTCTTTATCAATATTATAAATTATTCCAACAATACATTTTAAACAAGTGTTCTTCCACACTCTTACATACACATAATTTGATTCATAATATAATTCAGATTAATCAAATGCTTTAAGAAAATACATTCTATATATATGTAAACAGGTATCACTACTGAGAAGCCTTACTTTCTTTGGTAACAGCTTTTCTGCAGTAAGTGTCTCAATATCTTTCTATTCAACTATTAATCTTTGCACAAAGTATTTACATATTCACTATCTGATAGAGACAATGGTAAAGACTGTAGGCAAATTGTTTTTAATTTAATAGAAAAATAGCAAAATAGAGCTGTTCAGAATTATTCAGGGTAGAAACTATGGAATATTTATGTTCTGACACGATGAATTAGGATGAGAATTTGTGAATAATTAAATAATTTATTTCATTTGAGCATTAAAATAATGTAACATTCTCAAAATGGCAACTAATTCCATGGAGCATCCACTGTTAATCAAAAAATGCATGGAAAAGCTGTACAAGTTCACTAGTATATGTCTTTGTAGTGAAGGAGAACTCTTGTTGTGAATAAGTGTTCTCTACTTTACATTTTCATTGCTGTCTGGTCTGATTTTAAATGTTTCAAACAATTGAACATCTCCAATGTAATAAGGCATGATATTACACAGTGTAGTAAGTCTCACTGTCAGAAAGTGTTACCTGTTAAAATTTTGCTTTCTTAATTAATCACATTCCTAGTTTCGTATTTTATATTTCTTTAAGTAATTCCCTCCGTCTTTGTTGCCTGAATTTGTCAATTGTTTAAATACTTGTTTACACAAGTATTTGATTATAAAATCAGTTATTTTATTTCAAAATACATATGGTATTTGTAGATTTAGTCCAGCATCATTATCAGCCAACCAATATGTATATATTATACAAGCAAGATTATACATAGTTTCCTTTTCAACATTTCTTATTAAATGAAATATTAACAAATTGTTATTGCTGAAATATCAAGAAATTGTTATTGCCTTACAGAAAACTTTGGAAAATAATTAAAAAATAATTTTTAATACTTTGTCTATATTCATTGTTAATTGCTTATCAGAAACCAAAAAGATTAAAAGGTGCTATTTCTGGGAATAGCTACACAGGTAGAAGACTCACTAATTACAAGTAAGCTACAAGAAGAAACCACCTGTGAATAATATTTAGAAAACCCTGTAATTTTTTGTTTAACTGTAGCAATTTTCCTTTTTACTCCAGTGCCAGACATTTATGTGCATAAAAGTGAAGTCCATACTCTAGCTTAAATGTGCAGAGACCCTCCCAATTCTTGTAGCCTATGTCTCTATGTCCCGCTGAAGTGCAGACACAAGAGCAGGTTCAACATTTGTCCTGTTCTCAGGAAAAGCCATGCTTAGAATATGCACTGATGGACTGGATATTGTGTGCTTGTCCCTCCATATACCTAGTTAATTCCTGTCCTGATGGCTTGTGGTGTTCTAAGGCTTAGTATTGGGACTTGACTTTCTTCTTGTTAGTGACTCAAACCCAAGTAAGGTTTAACATGGATGGCAGGAAAACTTGGGATTGAGTGCAAATTCAAATCATATTTGACTGACAGTGCATCTAAAACTATCAAAACCTGTTTACTTCTCTTACACTGTGCTTAAAGTTTTTGCCAGAGAAAAGCTGGTGCTATGTGCCAAGCTCCACGCTGAAGGAAGGCAACTAGTTACCCTGGGGAATACTCTAGTTGCATTACTATCTGTCCTTATCAACATAAAAGAGTACAAGTACCTTTCTTATTCCAGGAGACTATGACAGCTAGGGCATCTACTAAAATCCATGGAAAGCATGGGTTTCTCCATCAGAGGATAACACATGTTAGGAATAATCTTTGACACACAACTGTTCCTGGTGTTATGATAATGTAGAAGAACCTAAATAATATAACAACTGAATTAATCAGGGGTTTCTGAATAAGATTTGCTAGAGCATCAGAAGTGGTAATCGTCTGCCCGGGTGCATTTTTCACACCTGAGTTTTAGAGCACTAGACAATCCTGGACTAGGACTAGCATACCTCCAGCCTGTCTAAGCTGCTCTGAATAGCAGCCTGAGCCTTGAAAGTATTGAATGGTACACCCAAATTGGTATAATCTGAAAACTTAGTGAGCAAGCATTCTGTCACCTCTTCCAAGTAATTGATAAAGTTGTTGAAAAGGACCAGTGACAAGACAACTGCAGTGCTTATTACTGGCCTCCATGTAGACTACAATACATTACTATCTACCTTCCAAGCCTGACTATCCAAGCAGTTTATTTTTTATACTTAGCTGTTTGTCCACTTTTCATGGCTGTAATCTCCTAACTAGGGTTCAAGGATATTGTGAGAGAGAGAGTCAAAACCCTTGGTGAAATCAGGGTAAATGATATCTCATGCCCTCCCTAACTTCAGACATTTTATCATAGAAGGTAATCACATTGGTCAGGCATCATTCACCCTTAGTAAATCCATGGCCTCCCTTTTTGAACACAAGTGCAACACTAGCACACCCCCAGTCATCGAGGATTTCCCCAGTCTCCAAAACCTGTCAAACATTGCAGAGGGTGACTTTGCAACAGAATCAGACAGTTCTCTCTGCACCTGTGGACGCAGACCACCTTCTTGCCATTTGCTCTTTGTAATTCTTAACTGAGGCTGAGTTTTGGCTTTCCTGGACAGAGGCCTGACACATTTCCTGGCCCAGACAATGTTTCTAAATTTCTTCTTTGTAGACTGTCTTTGCTTCCAACTCTTCTATACCCTGAGATCAGCTCAGCTGGTTAGAGCATGATGCTAATAACACCAAGGTTGTGGGGTCAATCCCTCTACAGGCCATTCACTCGAGTTGAACTCTATGGTGCTTCCCTTCCAACTCAGAATATTCTCTAATACTGCTTTTTGCATTGAAGCCCCATCACAAGTAACCTGCCTATCTAAGCCAGGCTACTTATCTTCCTGAATATCAGGACAGGTCATTCATACATTTGGAAGATATTGTCCTTAAATTTCATCAAGCTTTTCTGATTAACTTAGGAGATCTGGGTCCCATGGGATCCCACAAGTAGCAGAGCCAGCTGTGTGCCACCTTCAACTGTCCTATCGAGAAACTACTACTGACACCTTCTAGAAATCTTCACTGTTTCGATCCTGCCATGCTTGTCCTTTCAGCAGACATGAGAGACATTAAAGTTCCCCTCTTTCAGACTTACCGGACCCTTCAGAATTTTCCACAGGACTTCTGACATCCTTACCTTGTTGTAGCCCTAAATCCCTTATCATTCTCAGTTTCTAAACTTTCACAGCTAGCAGTCCCCTTTAGTTCTCAGAAAGCTTCATTATGTTAAGAACAGAATGTGGAATTTCCATTACAGCAAAATTCAACAAGTTCAAGGTATAATTATTTGATTCTTTTTTCTCTGAAACAACTGAATATAATGAATTTACAGGTTTCTTCTCTCACTTGCACAAAAAAACTTGAGACTCTGTCCCCCTGAACTCCGAGAGAGAAAAGGAAAAGAAGAATGAGAGATATCTGATACCTGTGAATCAATGTGCGCAATCTGGAGATGCTCACATGTTTTGTAATTGGGGCAGTATGAGAAAAAGAATATATTCTCTGTTCAGGTTGTTCTCTTTTAGTCTAGATTTTATGAAATGGAATGAATTTCTCTTCAACTTATCTTCATTTAATGCTGAAGGCTTCTCAAACAATGGGGCTTAGAAAATTTTCTGTCTTTTATCATTCTTCCAAATGGAAGATCTCCAAGGAGATCAAAATCTATTCCTCTTGCAGCATATCTGTGTCTGGTTCATGTTCTCCTTTATCAGCTTAGCTTCTTGGCTAGTATTTATCAAACTGTCTGATTTTTTTGGGTTTCAGATGGGACATGTGTGCATAGATTAATTCTAGGCCAGAGCTTGTTGAAGCTCTGTTTATAATTTCATCATTATTTTAATTTGGATATAGACATAGCATGTTATTTTTGTATACTGCAAGTTATTATTTAATGAAAGATTTAAGGATGCTTTACAGAAAAAGAGAACAATTTTCATACTATAAAAGAAACTTCAATGTCAAAATAAGTTGGTCAACTTTGAGTAGGCTAATGAAAGGGCTGTGCTATAGAACCAGGTTGATCAATCATTAAAGCACAATACTGAAAAAGTGTTTTCCTAATTATACTTCTAGACTTGGAACATGCAGATAACATCTACACTCTTAGCAGCTAGCAGTGCTTCTCTATGATTGTCTGGGTACCTTCAGAGTTAATTCTTGTATTGACAGATGTAGTTATTAAAACAATACTCAGTAAAAAGTTCTCAGTGACGTTTGTAATGGTGTCATGTACTTTTTCTGAGGATTGTGACATACACATGTACTTTGCACAAAAGTATTTATAGTTGATATTTACCTGAAACTTAGTTATTTCCTTAGAACTGGTCTTCATTTAGTGACAGAAGTGTAATAACAATAGATAATGGAAACTTTAGCTAGTTTCTTCAATAGCCAGGGCAGAATGTAGAAATTTGTTATTATTGTTTTTCTTGTAACAAGTCTACTCAAATCATCTATGTATCACAGCTGCATGTTCGGAACAAATTAGCTTAGCTTCAATATTCACTGATGCATTTTATTGCATAACTAAAGCCATATTTTGCAGACTTCTAAAACTTATCCTTTAACCTACTACATGCAAAATTATATTATATGACAGTGGAAAGCTATGAAATTTATTTCCGAATTATATAGCTGCTTAGCTTTAAGTGTGATGTAGTGATAATTACTTCTGAGTTGTAATTAACTGAGCAAATAAATTGTTAAATTTTAGATGCTGATAAATAGGAGAAGCTAAATAACCATAAACTGTCTGCAATATTTTAACACTAAGGAATTCTGTATGAGATAAAATTACAGCAAACACGTTTATAAAATATCAACTAAGCAGAGACTATTAGACAGCAGTAAAACACATTCTCATAGAATGGTTAGAATTCATTGCAATATAAGGTATCAACAACCTCAGTATTTCAAAAATTATTGTCAGTACAGAAATTACATATGAGGAAATTTGTTCAAAGATAGATATTTCTGAAATACAAAGTACAAATCACAGTTGAGAAGAAAGAAAAAAGAAACATCTATTACATACAGAGAAGCTGATGTACATACAAAATAGGTGAGGCAGGGAAAGGAAGAGAAAATGAGAATAATGGAAAATTAAAAAGGACACTTACTGGGGAAAACCACATCACTTTAAGAATCCAAATTGTCAAAGAAAAATTCACAACTAGGATGATAAGCAGGAGGAGAACAAATAGGTAGAGGCAACGCTTTCTCCAGCCATAAATTCCAATTTTGTAGACATATTCATTCTTCGGCCTCTCTAGGCTAGTGCCTGGTGTTGTCGTAGTGTATTGTTCACGTACCATCTGCTATGTAAAGGAAAAAAAAGGACTGCTTAGTTTCTTGATTTAAATGAAAATATTTGTATAATACTCCAAGGAAATATGAAGATATAATTGTAAATAGCAAGTTACTAGAAACTGGAAACTCGTATGAAGTTTTACCCGGAAAGCATTTTCATCATGTTCCACTCAACTTACATCTTGGTTTTTTGGTACACACAACCTGATGTTTTAATATATTAACTGCATCAACTGCTGTTTTCAGGAGGCTTAAATCCTATGAAGAATGGCAACACTTTCCTCCCATTTGTCATAATATTCTAATTCTTCCATCACAAAATATTTCATGGGATCGTATCATAATCTGTGGCTCACAGAACAATATTACTGTAAAAATAGTTACAAGTGGTAACAGTACCTTGGAAACACATGTTCAAAAAGAATTCTCCGTACTCTATCCTTGACTCTAATAAAATGCATTCTCTGTGTTGCCAAACTTAACTGTGTATCAGTTAGAATGCCAGTATATATTAAGCTTCAGAATATGCATGTAAAGAAATGAAATGGTTCTTAGCAATGTACAAGAAATAATGATTTCTCAATTCAGCAGATATTCTTATTTTAAGATATATCAACAATAAAAACATTACTTACTGGATTTAAACAACTTCACTTTATACTATAGTTCTTAAAGAAGCATTCTTTGAATTTAAAGGAATCTTAAAAGATTGCATTTTCTTAAAACATGAGTATATTTACTAAGTTCCACCTTTACAGTACAGAGATCACCAACAATTCAAAACATTCATTAAAGCTTATGGTTTCAGCCAAAAGAATAAAAACTCAGCAGCTGAAGCTGCTTATCAAGAAAAACACTGGGCAATATCTGCTAATTCACACTGATAGAAAGCAAAAAAAAGCCCAATCCAGTCATGGATGTCAAAAAGAACATAGGTACTGTAAGATCAAACCCTTCTCATGAGCCAGGTATGTCCACAGGCATCTTACATCCAAAACCTGGTCCACTTTACTACAATAAAATGCTCCCAAATGAAAGTGCCTTCAGAAAGGTTTCATACAAGGTCTCCTCTCAAGTCTGAATTTTCTCCTATCAATGAGATCACCATGCTCTGCTCACACAACTTTCAAAATATGATCAAATTACATCCTTTCTCTGCTGCTGAATTACTTTAAGTAAAGTTACAGAAGCTCTTTTCAAGTTTTCTGCAGAGCCATTCTGTATCTGTAACAAGCTTGTGGCTCTCAGTTCTAACCCTGTCATCTTTTGTTCCTGTAGCTTCCTAGCAAGACAGAGATTGCAATGTAAGTTTACAATTGAACAGTTCATGTATTATCTCTTTATATATATCTGCAGTAGTCATCTTATTTCTGCACTTCCACTAAAAAAAAATAATTTAATTTGCTGTTTATTTGCATCCAAAAACTAGACAAAATCATTGGCAGTTCATAATGTAACTTTGCTACAGGCATTATGGTACAATAATGTACCAGATATTGTAATTAATTTTTTTCTGTTACCAGTCTCAGTTGCTCATGGACTGTCTATATAAATCTTTTCATTGCTGAAAACAGTATAATGATTTAATAGTGAAGAATCATAAGTTCTGAAATAACTTGGCTTAATATTACTGCAAAACATTGTAGTTTTACAAGATGTTACTTAATATTCACCACTTGAACTGTGTTTGCTTAAAACAGATTTTGTATTTCAGCTCTGGGTATTACTCAAGCACATAGTACTTATTACAGAATACAGCATAAACTTGAGATGATACTATTTTTTTTTGTTTTCCATGTAATTGTTGTATCATAAACCATATTACTCACATAGAAGTTGACCCTTTTCTTAAACCTCCGTTACCATGCTCTTCCATGACATATTGGGATATTTATACATACAATGCTTAGACAAACCTTTACTCTTACTTCCACACAGACCTCTTCTCAACACATAACTTAACTGTTACCTGGTAACACCAAGAGATATACTTTGAGAAATAACCTGTGCAGTTCTTGCTCACGTATAGTACAACTATGTCCTGGTTCTGGCCAATTTTTGCAGTATCCAGGAGGGGCATGGTTAGGACCCTGAGGTTATTCTATACCACCTCACATCATTGCCAGTGGTGGCAAGGAGGGGAGACAGGGTCATGCTGCGCATGCTGGGCACAGGGTATTGCTGGTTTCCCCGTGGTGAGCACTTGCATGTGGATCGTTCACCTTTCTTGTACACTGTTACTAGTATTATTGCTGTTACTGTTAGTTTCTTGTCTCATTCTTGTTTCTAGTAAATTGTTCTTATCTCAATTCATGATTTTTACCTTTTGTACCTCCAGTTCTCCTCTCCAGCCTGCTGCAAGGGGAGGAGGAGAGGGAGTGAGCAAGCAGTGCGTGGTTTGGAGTGTATCAGTGGGAACACTAAACTGGAGAATGCCATTCCTAAACCATGACAAATTACATACACCCTAATACAGGGTACCCAGCTTCTTACTGTTTTCTTCACTACACATACTTGTTAAGTGTCAGTTGAACAAAAAATAAGATAGATGACAGCTACAGAAATTTCTGTAGTAAGAGAAGCCCTCATCACAAGACAGACTGCTTTGCCTCTTCCTTGTGTTGCTGTTTCTTACATCTTCAAGGTAAATTTTGCAGTAGAAGCACCATTTGCCAAAGAATTTGCCAATTTATTTTCACGTCTTCCAGTTTTATGCAGCCTCATCACAATGGTCTCTAACACTGGAATTCATCTCACAATTCAGCATTGAATATCTGAGCCAGTCAACCTGGGGACTCCCTTTATGGTCAATGGAGATAGATAAACCTGCTGGGAATTATTTGTCTGACTTATTTTAGAGGTGAATTTTAGACATGCAATGAACTGCACCTTCGATGGGTTTAACTTCTCTTCATCAAAAGAGAAAGAAAGAAAGCATGGGATGACTTTGTCATATGTATATACCTGCATGTTTTAGACATTTCAATCAGAATGATTTCCAGAAGCATGTAATTTAACAATAAGATAGGATTCCTGTTCTTCTCTGTTCCATTTTTACACTGTTGTAAAATGTTTATTTTGTGAGTTGAGGGTTTTAAACATAATGCACTGCTGCTTAATGAGGTGAGGTCAAAATCCATTACACATTTTACCAAAAAGCCTATGAGTTTTGCAATTGTCTTCAGCCCTTGAGAAATTCCACAGGGGACATCTCCCAGCACAGCATCGTTCCCTGCATGAATTATTTTTTCCTAACAGAAAACAGTTCTGCTGTTCCTGAGCATTATTAATACTGCCAAAAATTGCTTTGGTCCTAGTAAATGGGCAATGCTGGCCTAGACAACTGAATGCTTTGAAAAGGATTAAGCTTTTCTCCTTAATATAATATTTCATGATTTTTAAGAGAATTAGTGGCCCAGTAACAAGTAATTACAGCAGAAATCCTATAAGAATTGATGCTGTTGGACTGCTTCTTTTGGGAGAATCAGCTTTCCACATTACTGACTTACATGTTCATGAGCTGAAATCACACAGGAAAAATAATCTCAGACCTGTCTGGAGAAGTCAGAGAGAAATAATTTTATATGTTTGGGATGTTTTACAAAGCTGAGCTGAAAGGAAAGCCTTAGATAGTCAGATCTCATAGTTGGCTTGTGAAGTCTGCCAGGATTCAAGATAGACTCTCAGAACAAAAACAACAGATATTTAGCACTGTGATGAAAAATGTGATTTGTAAATGGAAAAACCATGAAACTGTAAGTTGGTTGTGTAGGAGCAAAGTAAACACATGCCAAGAAGGAAGTGGCTACTTAGACACCTGGATGTACACAAGTTAGTTGAAGAAGCAAGAAATCTGCAGTATGAACAATGACTTTGGTAACTGTTACCTTTAGATTATTTTACAAGGAAGCAGCCCACAGTGACTAAGAGTAAGAACAGTACTGAAAACTTACAGTGAAGATAAAATAGCAATTTAGTTTCAGAATGAAAATTCTTACACCTTTCAAATGGGCCATGAAAACATCTCATTTGCATAAGGCTAGCAGTACCACAATAAACAAAAGTCTGCTACTTCATTGGAAGAGGAATTTCTTGGTGTTCCTGTTCAAGGGCCCCCACAATCAGAAGTCAAATAAGATTAAGGTCGATTACTTGCATATTTCTTATGTATTTTTGTATATTTGGCCATAATTCATGGAATTGAGTTCTATCATGATAGTTTACTATTTAAAAGTATTTTCTAATTGTCAAAATCAATTTTACTGGAATCCATTTAAATCCAATTACTTCTTGCCTCTTTGCTGATTTAAACCAGATACTGAATGCTAATCAGCTGTCAAAAGATTTGTTAAAGATTTTAAATGACAGATAAAACACTGTAGGTGTTGAGACCACGTGAGATTTCTCATGTGTTCAGGTATTACTTGTATGTATTGTATGTAAGGCACGAAATTCATGCCTACAGTAATACATATAAGCCACTGATGAAAGAGCTGTATGTTCTTTACATTGTGCTATTAAAGCTGCCCTCTAAAAGTATGTAGCCATGATAGTACATTTCCTCAGCTCTATTCCACCCTTTTTCATGCAAGACTTAGAAACTGGCCTGTGTCATTTGCATGAATTAGAGGTCCAGATTTTTTTTTTATTAATACTGAGATATTGAAAAACTGCCCATCAATGATGTTACTGTTGGACGTAGCTTAGGTCGGGCATCAAGTTCAAACAGCTATTCTGACAGCTCTGGAATATTCATTTAAGACAGCTTTGTTTTGAAAAAGGAATTTGCAAACTTATCTGTAAGCCTGTTTGGGAAAGCAGGCCTGAGTAGAAGCTCGTTAATCATATTTTCAGGAATGACTTATTTGTAGGAAATACTGAAGACCGAATACTATTTCAATTAAAATAAGCAATCTCAGTTTAATTCAACTGTAAAAATATGTTTTCACCATTTTTGTTCATAAATTGTTATATTATTTTCATGAACTTTAATAAAATTCTCCTTAATACACAGTTCAGAACTGTATTGCTCAAATACTTTGTCATTTTGTCATATTTCTAATCTAATAATAATACTAGATTAGAAAACATAATTTAAATATAAAACCACTTAGTTGGTTAATTCTAATAACTATCTGTTATACCATTAATGATTAAATAATTATTAGCATTTTATATTTTTGGACTGTTTCCAACTGTGTTGGGATTTTCATCAAAGAGACACAAACCTTAGCGCTCAATAGAACCTTTTCAAATCAGAACTAAGAAGAGCTGGTGAGATTTCATGGAGAAATTTGCACTACTGGTGCTCATACTACATATGTTCTTCTGAACAGTCATCAGTGTTTCTACTCTTCTCTCCTTACACGAAATATATTTATTCACATGCAAGAAAATTCACAGTGAAAGAGGTGATAGAGCTAAAATAAAACAGACCAGTAGAAAGACCATTTTAAACACTAAAACTAAATTCTTGTGCCATTATAAACAAACTGTAAACTGAAATTAATCTGTCAACTCAGCCAAGTGAGAACTCCTTTTACGATCTGCATATGGTATCTTCATGGAACATTGTGTTCATTAATGGTATTATTATATAGTATGAACATCAGAAGTACACTAAGACTTCACACTTTGGGGGCATTCAGGCACGCACACTTTTGTCTTTGGGGAATCAGTCAAGTGATTAACCAACAGAAAAGAGGTGCAATTGGAGTATTTTCCTGACAGATGAAATACAGTTGGAGCAATCCCATTGTTCAAAGAAAAAGATGGAAAACCTTTGGAATCCAAATGGAAAAGTTTTCAAGACAAAAACAGAAAGGCAGGGAAAACTCAAACTCTCATGACTAGACGAAAATTTTCCAATTCCTTTCAACCCTCTCTCATTCCATCGTATTGTACTTCATTTTGCCCAACCTTGCTTTGCTGAAATTTTTGTATTATATGGAATATTACAGTTTGAATTGTAAACTAGTGTCATCAGCTAAAAAGAGCTGGGTCCCTGCAGCATAACTTGAGGAAAACAGCAAAGAAATTCATATGGCCTAGTTAACTGTTTGTATACCCTGCAGTGCACATTTACATAATAACTATCACATAGCCACAACAAACAGCTTTGCACATTTTAAGTGCCACTGCAACAGCTGAGAGGTAGTCACGGACAGCATAGGATTATTTATATATTATATTAATATTATATAACTATATAAAACAATTATATAACAATTATATCATTATTATTATATTAATAATATAAATTTAATATGCTATATTAAAATTATTATTTGTCTAATATCTGTTTATTTTTGAATCTCATTTACAGTAAAAATGTTTTTTAAACTTTGTTTTTTATCTCTTATATTTTCCTCTTTAACATATTCCCAAAACATTAATCAGGTCGAATAAAAAATAAATTACTCCCACCAGAATCAAAAGACCAAGTAAAAATACTAGACAGATTTTTTTGCAAATTATTTCTAATTTTTGTGTACTTTACTAATATTTTAAGAAGTAGGTAGTTGCTGGTATGAGAAATCCCACGTCTTTCATAAAAAATGCCTGAAAGTGTTTTCATTAAAAAAAAAAAAGTGAGTCTTCTCCCTCTGAAATTCAGTCACCATTACAGATAAGTTTCCTTGAGTACTGCAATGTAAAAGAAAAATTAAAATCTCACAATTACTTTCCTCAGATTTCCAACATATTTGTTACTCTGTCTTGTAAAACAAACAGTGTTTTCATGAACACAAAGAACTTAGAATAGCTGATGTAGAACTGATTGGATCACAATGTTGGTGAGGCTACTGGTTAGACATCATGGAGCTCTTATTACTGTTACAAGATTTTTGAAATTATCCTTTAAGAAGAGAGAAAAGAGTAGTCTGTACAGCCATTGTTTTCACTTAACAATGAAAGACTAAGATCCATTAATGGTGTCAAGGTCATTTATGTGTTTCCTTATTTACTGTTCTTTGTGTAATGAACTTCCATAGTTTCAGTGTGCAAAACACTGTCTTCTCCTGTTGAATGTCATTCATTGTTTTGCAACAGAGTATATTACTACAAAGACATTTTAAAATGTTAAACCTACATCAGATAATTAATCTCTTCTTAGTTATGAAGTTTTTATTCTCCAAGTCCTTTGAGTAGGGGCCTTGAGTAGGTGATAAAACTGCAATAGTGACCAATTTGCTTTGATGAACCTGATTGTGAAATAAATTTTGCCCCCTGAAGTCCAATACATTTTTCCCCCATAGAAGTTGCTCTTCAAGGTATTTATTTTTTCCTTGAAGGACTGCAAGTGCACCAGATACATAATGTACTGCAGTCACTATCAGAACAGAAATCATTGCAGAGCCTTCTGCCTCTAAGGTTTCTCTCTCTAAAGCAGAAGACAGAGTAGATTCATTCCACTAGACCCCTCTTTTTCTTTAATTGTGCCTTTAGCAAAGTGTTTATAATTAGGCTAGGTATAAATTAAATTACTCAAAATATGAGTCATTAAAGTCTTAGTTAAGGCTTTCAACTAATATAAACAGAGAAAGTAGAAAGAGACTGCTTAATCTGCATTTTTGATCCTCTACAATGACAGAAGACAGGAGTTTGTCATGAAACAATGGTGTGCCCATGTTACTGCATTCAATTCTTCATGAGGTGATGCTAGATAAGTCTCTGATTCATCATATAACAATTTTCCCAGAACAGAATCACGGAATCAAAAAACATGAAAGTTGGAAGGTACCTCTGGAGATCATCTAGTCCTATTCCCTGTCCAAAGTGTGTTTAACTGACATGAGAATTGGTTACTTATTCAAAATAAAGGTGCAACCATACTTTATTAGGAATAAATTTTCTTCAAAAACTCCTTAGCTCAGCATACAGTAATAGCTCAACTGAAAACGTGAATTCCAGTGAACTCCCAAACTTCAAACTGCTTTCAGGTTTTCCACTCTACAGTAGCTACACACAATGGGTTCAGAAGTCATGCAAATACTGATAGCAGTGAGCACTTGAGGACTGACAATGCTGTAATTTTCAGCCTTCACTCCCTGACTTGGTGCATGTTCTTCCCTCTCTTACTCATAATGATGAACAAGTCCACAAGGAAAGAATTAAGATTTCTGCTGCAGAAGAAAGAAAGATGGTGAGAGAATGGTGTGACACAGCAGGGTAAGAGTAAAAGGCAACTCCTATTGCTTATTCTGGGAATGTATGCTTGAAATTAAGTGAAGGATTCCCTTAGTCAGTACCTCAGGAATACCTTATCCACAAACTGAAGCCTGAAAGTTAAACATAGTAATTCACATATGTATATTACTTTAGTTTATAAGAATTGCAACAGTTCTGCACCTTAGCAGTATCTTTCAAATACTAGAATGAATTATAGAGGGATGACTATCCATTGCTTTTACATTACTTTTTCTCATATATGAGCAGAAATAAGAATGAGGAGAAATAGGAATGCAGAAAATGCCATTGTTAAAAAAAATCATCTTTCTTTTTAGAGTCTTACTCATTTACCATACAAACTGTTCACTGTTCTTCAAACATTTTTTCCCAGTGGTACTGGTTTTGGATTTAACGTGCCTGAGCTCACGACCTTTTCTGTTTTGTTAATTTGCACACAACTTCAGATTTAGGAAATTCTTCAGCTGATTTGCCATGCTGAGTTACTTTTGCCTTCTCAAACTTTTTTTCATAGAGAGCATATATCCTGATCTGTCCTTCCACCATAATTCTCTTAAATATTTTCTGGGATGCTTTCAGCTTACTTTTTTGCAAACACCTTCATTCTTATATAGTTATCTTTGAACCTAAGCACGATTTACATGTGGATTTTTGACTTCAAATGTACACACTGAATACATTTTACATTCTTGACATGCATAATCAAATACCTTATTCTGTGTTGGAAAGAGAATGAACCTAAGTTAAATGTTAGATTAAGTTTTGCCAATATTAAATATTGGTAATTTTGTATTGCAATAACATCTTTTCTTGAAGAACAGGTAATCTGCATTAAACGTGATTTCACAAAAATTATTTTGCCTCTAAACTTCAGTTCACTTATTTTTCCAAACGACAAACGGAATCTGCTGTGTTTTTGACTGCAATTTAGTGTTGCAAAGGAGCTAACCAGTTCTGATATGCATCACTGTAGTATTTCTAATAATAGTTAACCCCCCCTGTCTTCTCTAGATAAACACAGTAAAGTCACACTAATTTCAACTGAAAAAATATTCCTTCATAAAAGGAGAAATAAAAACAATGTCATAATTTTAAGAAATAGGAAATCTGGATGAATAGATCAAAGAATAAATCAATACACTTTTGCATGGTATATAGTTTTAATTTTTTTTAGGAGTATTTATTAAGCACACAGTTTATCTGGAAAGAACATTTAGGAACTCCTTTAAGTCATCACATTCTACCTTTTATTATATCAGGTCAGCAGTAATCCCCCTAACCTGGGTGATTAAGCAGAATTTTGTCTCTTTTAGAATGGTTTCTATGTCTCTGTGTGCCATGGACATTAAGAAAAATTTATTTGAGTATTTGACAAAATGGATACATCTCAAGTTTGTATTGCCATTTAAATTGCTGCTCTCAATTACTTGTTTTGTTTTGGTCTGTTACTTATGTCTTGGATGCTCTCTGTTACTTTTCATTCCTCCTTTATTGTCAATGTACAGTATCGTAAGAAAAGAAAGAACCATAAAATTTTACTTTAACACATGCTAAAGTTAAACTTGGCAGACAACAGGATCTGGTAGTTTGTCAGTTTGAGTTGCAGCAGAAATTAGGTTTCTGTTTACAAATGGCCCATTTCTTAAGGGCCATTAAATACAAATAAGAATTGTTTTTGCGGCCCTCAATTTTCCTTCCCTGGAGACAACACCAGAAATCTGAAAACACTGGCAGGCATACTTTTAAAAAATTTTTTTGTCATGCTTCTTCTGGTTGTTTATATACTTAGAAGTGTGACACATAGGCCAGAATTGCAAAGCTAACTCAGGGGAGGAATGGGAAAATAATCTTCATTGGTGTTGCTGAACACATCAAAAGACTTGAAATTCTTTATAAAAGTGAAGAAAAAGCAATCCCTCTGATGGAGATAAATCATGAAAGAATCTCTGCTGTCATAATCTTGTGTAGATGTTTACTAGACAAAAAATAACTTCTGATACTTTTAAACAAAAAAAGGCAACTACATATTTTTGTTTAAAAACACTTTTTTAAGTAAAAAAGATATTTTTATTTTCTATGTGTCTGATAGACGAGCTTTCCGATCACAGAGCAATGATTACCCCTAGTAGGGCCAAAATTTATCTTGTAGAAATCTTGTTCCTAATGCAAGTCCTGCTATGAGAAAGCTTTTTGCAAAAGTCCTTTAACGTTATCCTCAATGTTGTTCACAGCAAAAGTATTTCATGTTGTGAGTGCTGGCTGGAGGTACTCTGTGAGAGCAAAAAGAAACAGCTCTATTTAAGTACATAAAGTCATATGCATTGGCATATTCTCTTTTTCTTCATTTTGCTGCTACTTTTATGAAAGTGTTACTTCCAGGTAGAATGCTGTTGTGTCTTTAGAGGGATACTTCCAGTTCATACAGTAGACTTCAGCCCAACTACAAAAGAGATAACTCCTTTTTGTGGTGTTTTCCTATGTTGATTGTGGACCTTGAAAGTAGCTTATTTAGCCTCAATAAATGATTTCACATAATAAATGGAGTTACACTCTTATTCTGTGAAGCTTCTTTTTTTTTTTTGAATAGTGAAATAAAAATACACAAAAGAAATAAGGAATAGAACTAGATGTAGAGGCTAGAGATGAAAAGTAATCCTCATGCTTTCCCCTCCTAATTCCTGTGATGGATCACATGTATGCTTTAAAAAATATGATAGTTTGACCTTGTATCTAGAAAGTAACAATTGTACCTTTTTTTGAAAAGTCACTTGGAAGTAAACTAAGAATTCAAATTCACTTTCCTTTTCTGTAGAAGGGAAGCAAAATGCTTTCCTATGTATGCTGTGTCTCATTACATACTTTAAACCTCTGCCCTATTCTGATGAATTTTAAATGTCAAAGACTACAAACTGATGTGATTCTGCTGCACTGCAGTCCTGCTCATAACAACTTTATTACTCATTTTGACTTACACAGGGGAAAACCCAGTTAATTTAAATGTGTATTAGACACATAAGGAAATCATCAAAAGACATGTACTACAGAAGCCTTTTTTGGTGATGTTGACTCGAGCTGTTTAGGTAGCAACCAATTCTAAGTTTCTTCAGCAACCATGACAAAGTAATAATGCAATGCAAGAAACACAGAAGATGAAGAACATGGAAAAATGTATAAACACTGGTTTTGACCAGTCTCTCCACTGAGAGACTACAATGGTCGAGAAGACCTTATATCAGAAAGCCTGTACAAGAGAAAGACCTTGTAAATGTCTCTGTAACAAAACCCCTTCAGTCAGCACTCATCAAACATGTAAGACAATCAACTCTGAGAAGTAAGTCCAAAGGAAATCCAGCTTACTTAATTCCAAGTCATGAAAATAATTAAAAACTGTAAGAAGTCAGGACCTGGGATTTGTATCTCATGTAAAACGCGTTACTTTCCACAGGAACGAATAAATCTCACAAGGCTATTTAGGTAAGAGGGTCTTTGCACATCCAACTTTCTGTGCCATTTCTTTCTTTCAACTGTTTCTCCAAAACTCTTTTGTCTTAGCTTAAAACATACATTTTGCCTCAGTATTCTCAACACTAAGTATAATCACACAAATCTGTATAATTACAAACCTATTACAGTAGGTATGAATATTGTATCTTCACATTGTTAATAAAGCCTTATGATTATGAATAAAACTCAAAATATAATGCCCTTTAAACCACTGATTTTTCAACTGCATGCTATTAGCAAAAGTATAAAGGTTTAGAAAAGATATTTTAATTGTTTCTCTCTAATGGTGGGCTTAATTTAGGTCCTTTTATTTTAATTTAACTCCATACAGTGGTTCTTACCCTTTGGTAGTATCCTAGGACCATTTTTTTCTTCAATACATAATTGAAAGGAGGTCTGTAACTAATAGCAAATTTGTTTAGAAGATAAATAGACATTCATCTCAGCCTAAATGGCATAATTTGTGACTGCATCACAACCAAAACCTCTAAAATCTTAACGGACTACAAACTTTCAGAACCCTATGGCACAAAGTTAATACAGTTCACTCAAATGGATTACTAATTTGGAAGTGGCTATGCAGGTTAGAATTCATCTCTTCAAATACAGACAGCATCAGCCATATTTACCTATGCCCCCTCCACAGAAAATGGAGATAGACGGACACTTCTGGGACATGAATCACCTCTTCCTCAAGCAGGAGGAGATTTAAGACAGAAATAGTAAAAACACCTAGACCTCTATAAAAGGAGCCTCGCTGACTGGTGTTGATTAGGTAAAATCATATTCCCACTCTTTTGCAATATCCTGTTTTAGGAACTTATGTTCTGATTCATGATTAAGTATGCAGTGCAAGCACCTGTTGGTGGCAAGACACCAAGTATCGTCCAACAAATCATTTGATAATGAGTCAGTAATCCACTGATACGCAGTTAGTAATTTTCTTTCAGGCAGTAAAATTATGCAAGAGAAAATGTATTTGAATTCAAGGAGATTACAGAATTGTAAAAGGAGTTCTGTATACACATAATTATATGCCCTATATTAATTCAAGTATGCTTCACAGAAGTTAGAACTGATTTTGGTCACAATTCCTCAGGTGGAAGGTTATTATCACACTATCAAGCCAAAAAGAAGTGTTCAGCAGAAGCATGGATACATTCTTGACTAAATTTAACTTTCAGTATGTGATAGATACACTGAGAAAAATTTATAGCCCCAAACATCAGAAGTTTACTACTGCAAATGATATATTTATATAAGCACAGTAATATGATATTGTAAAAGATTTAAAAAGTACTAAGAGTTAGCTTCTTAATATTATAAAAGTGCAGGTTTAAACTATGCAACTTAATACTGCATTTAATTGTAAAAACCAGTAAAATTAAAGTATCAGAATTGAAAATAATTGTAATTAAACATGAATGCATAATTTAGGTTCTAAAATAAATCACATAAGCATCAAAAATGAGCCTTAAATAAGGACAAAATCAGCCTGAAGTGTTGCACAGAAAATCAGATGGGGAGAAGCTCAATACAACCATGTAATGAACAAACAAAACCAAACTCAATTATTAACATGCTAATATTTTACAGATATAAAAACAAATATTAAAAAAATTGTTACGTACCGTAGGGATTTGAAACAATGTGGTCTTCTGAATACACTACAATCAGTCTCTTTCCAAGAGAGAATTGCCTAACTTTTCCACTACTTTCAAATCTGGAGTGGAAGATATTTTAGGCCTGGCCAAATATCACTGGAAATAAATTCGTTCACATGTTTGGCTGTGTTTTGCATTCCATCTTGTTGCTCTGGCACAAAGATGTAGCTAATTATAATCTGTGACATAAGCGGCTAATTCTACTGCTAAAAGGGTTGTGTACTGATTCCAGAAATGAACTGCCCCACTGTAAGACATAACCAATCCATAACGTGCACTGAAATGGCTCAACCTGTCACGTAATGTCAACTGCTTTATTAGAATCCAAGAATATGCAGCACTTCATACAATCTGCATGTAAAAACTATTATCGGAGTTTGCTGCTAAAGCACATAATGCAAAATTAGAAACAAAAAAGCTTCTGCTTTCTTCTCTGAATCCATATGTAACTTTCAACTGAATTTTAACAGCTGACTTTTTGAAAATTTTTCATTTTCTTGCTAACATAATTCTAAATCTAATTCTATAATCTAAACTGGCTGGCATATAAAAAGTCTCTTTAAAAGAAGAAAATACATATATTATAATATACCTATAATAGTACATATAAATTTTATACAAGAACTACACTAACAATTATGAATTTTTCCAAAAAGTTAAGCCTGTCTTGGTATAAAAGACAGATGCACATAAATACTAAGAGCTATATATAAAAGCAACATATATTATATATTTTAAGATGAAATTATAGAAATTATGACACATATTTTTTCAGTATCATTTAAGCTTTGAGTTCTCAAACACAGAAACAAGGATTCCAGGCCACCACTACTTATATTAGACTGACTACACAACACTAACCAACAATTCTGTTCAACCTACAATATTTTAGAATCTGTGCTGGTAGATGTCCGCAATTTAAAAAGCATTAAACCATACATTTGTAAGATTTACAAAACAAAAGTTTTGTGCTATATAAAGCATTGCAATCATTGTCCAAATGTTTGGACAATTTCATTTCTCAAAGCACGTTTCCTTTTTTCCAGCCATGCCCTCGCACCGTTTTCGTGCTTCAGAAGATGAAGCTCCTATCAGACATTTAACACCTGCAGATCATAAATTTAGGACTGACACAAATCCAACTGATCACAGGCTTACAATATAGTTTTTTCCCTTTATGAATTCAATGGCCATTGCTCCTTTATCAGACTCTGTTTACATATACAAATGGAGAAGTTCTTTTCTATACAAAGGAATTAATTCACCGATATCTGACAAAAAAGACAAATATTTTTCATAATAAAATATTTAACAATAGCTTTGAAACTGCTTTTATATTTAATCTTGGGGATTTATAAAAGATAAAGTGTGAGGAAAGCCTTTGTATGTTGTGTTAACACCAAAGCTCCTTGAAATTCCTTGTAAGTATTAGAGGAAGAAATCTATAAATGATAGATAGTCTTGAAAGGTTCATTATTTAGTCATTATTTAGGTGAATGGGATTCATTCTAGGGATTTCCTGCAAAATCTTTTGCTCATTCTTGGAGAAAATCAGAGAATCAGTTAAAACTGGATACATGACCCTCAAAAAAGCAACATTTTAAATGACATTTTAATATGTCTCCTTTTGGTATATTTGTAATTATTTGATTTCTGAACTTATAAAAAAATATGGACTAACATAGTGCCCAGCTATAGAATGATTAGATTGTATCACCCAGTAGCTCTCTTTATGGACAGAACTTTGTGTTATTTTCTGTATATGATTACTCTTCTTGGTCTAGATTCATGATATCCTTTGTCTTGCTCTTCTACACATCTACTTTCTGAAAAGTAAAAATTCTAAAAATGAAAAAAACAAATACCTCAGTTAGTATCTTCTGAAGTTCTCATGAAGTAGGACTGAAGCAAGAGCAACTGTCAGTGAGTTCTGTATCATCTGAAGGCAGCTGTCTTCCTATTTAAATGCAAAAAAGGGAAAGAGAAAGCAAAATTTTTCATGAGAATGGAGAAAGAATAAGATATATTCCTGAACTGCTCTCCTGACTACTTTAACTGACAACATCTTACAAGGGATAGACCAAAATTCACTGAGTTTAAAATTGTGGAACACAAATGAAACACTAGACTCCCAACACCTGTTTGGACTCTAAATATTCATGACAGTAGAGTTTACAATAAATGAGAAATAAACATTAGTAAAAAATCTATGTGCAAAATAATAAAAAATATTTCTGTTGCAAGCATAAGATTAGAATACATTAGTATAATGAACAGTAACTTTAATTATGGAGTTACATTGCATTTGTACAAAAACTAAATCTTTCACTATTCACAGTTCAAAAATGCTGATGTCCCATTCCTCACCAAAACCTGCCAACTTCCTTTCCAACTGGAGTTCGAAAGTCAATGACTGATGACGTAGTCCTGTAAAGGTAACTAAGCAAACATATTTATCTTCCACATTGTCAGAGTCCACTCATACTTGACTAACTAGAAGTACTTGCAAACTTACAGCATGAAAAAGCTATGGAAAAAGATAGGTAAACTGTGGTTTGAATATTCTGCCATTTTTATCCATCTGTGAGATGTTTAAAGATCGTGATAAGGATTTAGTACCCAAAGGGTATTTAAGGAACAACAATACTCTAGCCAGTATGGTAAACTGAATTTATCCAAAATACTGTAATTATGTGGTAAACAGTAAAAATAGCTAAAATTAGGTTGCATGGATGTGCAACTCCAGATGATATCAGAGGTCATTTACAACCTAAATGATCCTATGAAACAGAAGTTTTGCCATATGAAATATTAAAAGATACCTTGCTAATGGTTCAGAAAGGTCAAGTAGTGTAGTAAAAGTAAATTTACATTAATGATAAAATGGTACATACTTTGGGAAAAAAGTATGAATGCAAAAATGCAAACTAACCAAATTCCCAACCAATTAAAGTGGAGTATAATTTTATTAATGGTCAGAAAATATAAAAACTAAGTATTTACTGGACATCTCTGTCCATCTCTGTTCCAAGAACAGAGGGGAAATATCCGAGTCTCCTTGATTCTCGTTCTTTTGCATTTTAGTTACTTATGAACTTGAAATGATGCAACAGAAAAATCACATTTTCAAAAACTATTTTTTCCAGTTCTCCTGTCTTCCCACTGCTGTTAGAGGATCAAATATGATATAAAACAAGAACTGTTGGAATCAACTTTTTTTGTGTTTCCTTCCAAAGAATTTGAATTGGCCATGTTTGATGTGCTTTTTAAATTTGTAAGGGGTAGGACAGCCAGTCATTTATTGATAGATCATGACCCTGCCTCTTCCTAAGAACAGGGCTACAGTGAATATTCAGAAAGGGATGTAATCTAAACGTGAGCAAAACAGTGAGCCAAAAGAGGATTATATCTTTCCAATACAAACAGAAGCAAACATTTGAAAGTTACTCTTGCACCTTCTAAAGCTATAAAAATGCAACTGTTTTAAACAATTACAAAGTGGAAAATATTTCAACAGGAACCTTTTGAAATATAAACACACGACCCACAAATACAAGGCTTTAAGGGAGATCTGTTTAGACTGTTTCATTACCTGATATCTATAAGGAGGTTCAAAACAGCTTTGAAACTCAGAATATTTATGTTTTGTTTAAGAACGAACAAGAATAAACTAAAAGAGAAAAATCTCAAAATTACTATGCAAGACAATATAAAAATAAAAGAATTAATTCATAAGTGTCCAACTGCCCCGTGTGTCAGTGCACAGCAGGTCCTTCTGTCTGGTTTCTAGAAGTTTTTTCCATGTGTGAGCATGAACAGTTGGTTGTGGGTCTATGGCCTGATTCTCCTATCAGTATTCAATCTCTGCTTCAGCTGTTATCTCTCTGTTCCTTGCTGCCACACCCATCTTCTCTATCCCTTTTTTTGCCACATTCAGTCACCTGGACTTTCCTCCCCAGTACACTCAGTGGCTCTAGAAAAGGAATCTTTTTCACTTACTGTTCACCAGCTCAACTCAATCTCTTCTCAAATTAACATAGACACAAAATTAATTTATATAAAACCAATTCAAACTGTCACAGAGGGCTAGTTAACGGGTTTTTTTGGGTGAGGATGTGTTCAGTGGTATCTTCTGCTTGGATTGCATCTTCACACAATCTGATTAAAAACTATTTAATTTCTGTGGGTTTAATTCTGCATGAATCTTTAAAGAGATTAAGCAGTGAAGCAACAAGTAAAAAGCTGCATGGGTACTCTGTGCTCAGTGCTGTACTCTGTGCAAAGACGAGCCTGACAGGTGCCTTGGAATAGAGGTAAAATGGGATAAATTTCTTTTCTAAGAGCAAACAAGCAAGCTCATTTTGTAGACCCTTTCAAAGAGTCCAGTTGAGGGAGCAAATACTAATTTGAGTCTGCAGCTTGTGCAGACTGGAAGACAATGGAGGGACCTTGCTATAGTACCAAAAAAAGTACTTAAAAGCAGAAAATGTTGCCTGACAATATTAGGGAGGAAATAAAAACATCAAACATTAAATATCAAAGCAGATTTGGAATTAATTTGTCTGTTGCATTGTTGGTATGCTTTAAGCATTCTTCTAAGCACAAAATTCAAATACTGTGGCTTGAGGAAGTTAATTGTTAGCTTTTTTCAGGAAGAAAACAAGAAATGTATACTTTTGGTTTATATGAAACTCTCTAATATACTGTATCGGAGAGTGGAGCAAAGCATTTTTTCATAGGTTCACTGTTTTGTGCATTTGGATTTTTATTTTAGGATATGAGTCATTGCACACCTACTCACAGCTCCATCTGCAAGCACTCTGGGACAGGTACAATAGTGTATTCACAGGTCTATTTCATACAGTATGTCAAATCACTTCTACAACAGATGTCAAAAGCACTGACAATGAACAGAGAATGTTTCATGTTCTTTGATGATAACATTTCCTCTTACATCATCTGACCTTTACTAAAAACAAAAGCAAAACCCCCGTCTGTCCCTCCATGGTAGATTGACTGTCCCTCCATGGTAGAATAGGTTTAATAGGTCTTGGAAGCACTGTATTCTCATATTTGTACATACCAACCCGAAAGAATAAAATGAGTTTACCACTCTCTTTTGCTTTCTTCCTATTCCTTTTATCTTCTTTTATTTTTCTTGCTTCCTTCCCTATTCACTGACAGAGTAGAAATACCGATAATCAAGAGAAATAAAAATCTGCCACTTTATCATTAAATGTTATTTTTCAGTTACAAAGCATATATTTAATTCTGGGGTAATAAAGCAGGTGTATCTAACCTGGATTTGAAACAAAAGCATACAAAAGCTCCTAAAATTCAGTGTAAATCCAGTTATTCAGTGTCTACTTCATTAGTTAGAATACTTTTTTCATTCAGTACCACCATGCATCTTCCCAGAAAGAAAAAAAAAGAAAGAGTTAAGGCACACAAGAAAAAGGTTTCCTGTTTCAGAAGATTTAGAAGAAGAGAAGTGGAAATCTGAAAATTATAGTGCTCTGGCCAGGGCACTACAACAGAACCCAGAGCTCATGCCCTGACACACTCAATGCCCAGACTTTAGTGGATTGTAATTTTATGCTTGGAGCAACTGACTACTAAATTATTTCCATAATAGGAACCTGCATTAGTTTAATTTTCTTAAAACTTCAGTAATCCATAACAGTGATAAAAAGATGGAACACTAGTTAAATATTTAGGAAAACAATACAGTATTAATACATTGCTTCTTCCCTGTTAAACAAGTGGAAAAAGCTACTGTGGGATGGTCATACTACAGACCAGCATGTATGCTCAGAGAGAGAATGAGTTAAGACTGGCTGTTTAGCTAGTATAAATAAATTAATACATACTTAATAATTTGTTATGAGACCTAAAGAGACCTCCTTTAGTTTATTTTGTAAGCTGAACCTGTGCAACAAAATATCAGAAGTACCTCCATAAAAAATGAACTAAAATTTAAAAGCTGAAAAACCAGAAGAAAATAAATAAAATTGAAGAAGAAGTTAACCCAAAAGTACGTTTTGGCTAATATGTTAAGTCTGGTCATTTACCGAATTAAATCTTGATCCAAGTGAAATGAAGATTAGGTATAAATCAATGAGAGAGCAAAACAAGACTACAAAGAAGCTATGTCCTAAATTTTATTTTGTAATCATCTAGACAAAAAGAAGCTGTAATTGTTTTCATTTTACATGAACCTATATCCTAAACTTTATTTAGTAATAATCTAGACAAAAAGAAGTTGTAATTGTTTTCCTTTTACATGAGTGCTTCTGTTCACAGGTTTTGATAAATATTCAGTGTAAAAGGGAATCAGGTGTAATAAAGGCTTCAGCTGTATAAGAAAGTTAAATGAGTTTACATGATTTATTTCTAGATAATTTTCTTATATTTACACATATAAAACGAAACTTTAAAGGGGATCTGCTTAAACTTTTCCTTTACAGTGAGCTCCTCAAAGTAAACCAGATTACATTATAGAATCTTTATTTTTTAAAATAGAGAACCTGGGATCAAGCAGTTAAGACAGAATATAAATAGAAGCAAGCCTATGAACAAGTAATTTCCTGGCCATTTCTCTTTGCACAAAGAACCCTTCACTCCAGACCTGATGTCTGTCCCCTCAGTGATTCAATGAGTTGCAGAAAGCTCTGAAGCTCTCTCCAGAATCAAGGAGGTTTCCCGTTTATCACCTGTGAAACCTGACTTGCAGCTCTGTGGCCCTTACAATTTCTTCTCTTAACTGTTCTTCTGGAGCTGCAGGCTCCCTCACTGTGTTTCTTTGCTTTTATACACCATGGTAAATTTGTGGTTTCTGAAATTGTCTTTTTTTAGAGTATTTTTAAATGTTCCTAAGGAATGACAGTCTTCTCTGCTTCCTTCTGAGGAACACAGCAACAAAGAAGAACAAAAAGCCCTCGGGTTAGGTCATACCCACCTATGTTTACACAAACATTGTATGCAGTATGATGAATTGGCTAATAGACAAAAGTATACACTTTTCTTCAACAATTTGCTCACTATAAACCACATTATTACCAAATTATGAATTCTCTGAAACCAGACATATTTTCACTGTTATTGAATAAATTAATGTCTTGCAGATTGTATAGGAAAAGCTTTTATCCAATACTGATTATCTCATGTGGTTTTTTTGGTAGCCAGAAAAAGCCATGTTTCCAAAGCATTTTACTTCTCATTTAAAGCCATGCTATAAAACACTGAACAATTAACAATTTTTCCTTTTACAAGTTGCCATTGTAAAACTGTTCTGAAGTAGATTACTCTTAATTTTGCCATGAAAATCATACTACACCCTATGACTCACTAAAAGAACGCCAGGGAAAAAAAAGCCTTAGCATTTCAAAATGCCAGAAATGGGGTGGAGGGTGAGAAAAGCCACAATAAAAAGCATTTTTAGTACTATAGAGTAAAGCAGCCTAAACCACAGCTACATTAGTTATTATTCTGGAAACTAGAAGTATACAGCATTTTGTAGTGTTTCCATTTTTGACTCTGGAGATGAGTCCGAGTCCCTCACTTCTAAATTGCCAATAATCAGTTTAGACCTGCACCATACAGGTACACAGTCAACCCAGCAAAACAGCTCACAGAAATAATTCCTTATCTTGAAGGTCTGGGCACTCTTTGGTTAACAAAACACAGTTACATTAAAAAATATAATTGAATTGATGATTTCCCAAGATCACTCCATGAAGAATCTGTACTGAACCGTATTTAAGAATGCCAGGCTGAACTATTTAATCCAGAGTGATTTTTCTGGATCAAGATGATTGTCCTCATCAGGTAGAAAATGGAAGCTTGGCATTTAGTTGAGATCTCAGGAGTTTTTACCTCTTCTGATGCTCTAGGAAGACAAAAAGAAGGCCAATGGAAAGGAAGTAGAAAAAGAACAAGCAATTTTTCTCACCAACCACCACAATAAAATAGCAATTTGTGCTCCTACTTTCTGTGGAAAAAAAAAATCAAAGCCTTTAAAGAGCAACAGTAGAAGTGTACAGAAAATAATTTTTAAGAATCTGGTTTGAAGTTTTGAACTTCTATTGAAGCAGAGCCTTAGTACCAAAGGTTAAGTCACAGCTTAAATAATAAGATTTCTTTGAGCTACCATTCACAAGAAAGACTGTAAAAATAACAATTATTAATGTTGTTAATATACACCAACAATCTGTTGGCCCTACTGAGAGTTTTGCTTTGTCAAAATGCAAGCAGGAAAATTAGACACATGAGAAGTGAATTTAATTAGGAACTTGCCATCTGGCATAAGCAAGCAAATTTTAAGTATAGCCCTTTTAAGATAGAAGAAACTGTAATCAACCAGGGAACAGACCATAAGCTATTTCTTGTTTGATCGAAATGCGTAAATTAACTACGGGAATCGTGTAACTATCTAGTATTTTGAACGGTTATCCTTGAGGCTGAGCAACTGGCAACCTCATCAAGCAGAGAAACAATAATATAAGTGTTGACTTAAAATTAATAGATATAAATGGATAAATTTTGGCAGCCTGTAAGAATGTGGCATCCCACCTTATTAACCAAAGCTGAAATATACTTGCAAAATAAATAGTTGAATTAGTTTAAACAAGAAATAAAAGCACACGTAACATTCTTTCTGGAGTGCTATTTGGAGAAATGTTTATTATAATTTGGAATCCCATTCTGATAGGCTATTTTGAAAAAAAATAAAGCCAAGCACAGAAATGGACAACAAAGTGAAGCAGGCCCTACTCAGCTGCTCTCATTGCACAAAACAGAAGACAGTTAGTTTGATCTTAGAAACATTATCAACAAACACCCAAGTTTCTCCTTTAGCGAGCTTGTGATTCGTAATAGTTTCATAATTACTAGACAAACTAACTGACTAGTAATTGACTAGTCAAAGTAATTTACTAGTAGACAATATGTTCCTTTTAACTATAACCAAATGTTACAGTTAAAAGTCTTTTTCCTTGTTATTTAGTCAAAACACTTTACTCTACATCTTTACTCCTCACACTTCATTGGCTTTGCATCAGCTGAAGTGACAACAGCTGCATCCTACTTGGTATGATCATCTCATTTACTGTCTGGATAACTACACAACGCAAGCAGGCTGCCTCATTTTTAGTTGTGCAGTCAAAACACTCAGTCCATCAACTGTTAGAAAATAGTTGCAGTGCTAAACACAAAGCCAAGGCACAGATCAGCCCCTCCAGCAGGAAAAAACTTCCAGAATTTCATTGACCATTTCCTAAGATAAAGATGTCTGACAGCCTCTGATCTACTGTTAGGGTTTATTAATCCAGCAGATGAGCACCAAAATTAGTCTAAAAGTGTGTTGACCCATTTCGTTACTATACAAAACAAAAAGGACAACTCTTATTCACAGTATAATTACCTGCATACCCAGTTTAACCATGACTTGCAGCCATCTGTACCGTATGTACAATTTTCTAAGGAAGTAACCTTGACATTTCCTGGAATATTGATTGGAAAAGGCCTTAAAGGATGACCAGCAACATACAGGTAGGCAGTGCCAAGCGTTTCGGATTTTCAGAATATGCACATATCTTTGGGGCTCCTCTTTAATTGTGATTGTTAGACTTTACAATTGAGTGATTTTACCTGCCTCATAGGAACCCTAAAATTTGATTCTGGGCTTGGCAAAACCATCAGTACCAGACCATTTAATTTTTATATTCTCAAACAAGCTCTAGTAGACAATGTGCTTCTCTTTCCTGATTAAGTGTGCCTGATGTGCTTGGATTTTAAACTTTTTCTTAAGTCAAGAACATATCAGTTTACTATCAATAGCTAGTAGCTCTTATTTCTTATACAATTTAATACTCCTTGGCTTTCTTCTACATAACAGCCCCAAAAGAAGAAGAAAAAAAAAAGAAGCTGCATTTTAAAAACAGATGCATAGACCAATACATACCTGGCTGCATGTGAAAATACATACAGATATCTCCTAAAATTCCCCCAAAATCTCTACTGATTGCCACAGGACTGAGTAAACAGAAAATATGACATTTTTGTTTGCTATTGAAATAGTTCAGGAAGAAAAGTTTCAGTCAATACTATATTCAGATTTTCTCCTGAGAATGGTACAGGTAGAGAAGCAATATTTTTGGATACTTGTCTTATCCTTAAATTTTTAAGTCTGAATCAAGGGGGGACTGGCACTTTGCCACCTGAGGCTAGAAGAGAAGTTGCCTCCAGCCATGCTAATTTTCATTACAAGGTCCTTGAGGAGTATGTTGTTAGCTGAAGACTGGGAAGTCAGGGAAGACAGAAACTGAGTGTTGAATTTGTGATATTCAGCATCCAACAGCACATAGGAACACTCTATCCGCAGTGATATGGATAGCCAAGTGACTGTGAAAAAGTGAAGACAATGACTCACCCTCTGCTTACACATTCAGAAACTGTTTGAAAGGATTTGAATGAAAATGTGCTTGGACTTCTGCTGGGGAAGTTGTTCAATCCTTGGCACAGATTGTAATGGTGCTTCATGTAGGGGCCATATACTGAGAGACCAGGACAAGAGCAGCTGGTAAAGTACTGTAGGGAAGTCTGACCTTATTCTGAGATCGACTAATGGAGGAAATCTCACTGCCACAAGAGACAGACCCTGAACAAAGAAGGAGCATTTTGGTGCTGCTGGTTTAGTAGCTAATCTGCTATAGGCAGAAATCATTTCTGCTCTTGATGTTTAACATGGAAGTTATAGGTTAAGGAGAATGGTCTTTAATTTGGAAGACTACCTCTGTGAGCAATAAATCTGTGCACACTGAATGTTTACCAGTAACATGTTCCCCAAGTTGATACAGGAAATTAGTACACCCATTTAATCATACAATATAACCTCTATAGAAGAGGCCAATAGATAAAAAGATATTCTTCTACATTAAATTGTATCTCTTCTCTCAAATAGCATTTTATATCCTCCTATAGTGCAAGGATCTTGTAGCCTTCCCTTGTCTTTCACTGGGAGAGAATAGATTTATACACTTCTCATTGTCAGTTGCTGGTTCTCTGGCAAAATACCAGGTGCATTCTCTTAATGGAATTGGTGGTGGTGATGGGGTTTCTTCAGTCATGTTCAAATAATCTGAGATAACTATATGGGTAGTCTTGGGTACATACTTGGCTAATCCTCAAACCACAGCTTAGAGTGGACAAATCATATAAGTATCTATATCGTATATCTATATATTTTACTCAGACAGTCAGAGATCAATATGATCTGTATGAAATGATCTGTATTAAGCATTATATGTAGGTACTGTGATACAGAAAGATACATATTTAAAGAAATATGCAATCAAATTCTGATTAGTTAGGCTATATTCCCTTTGCTTCAATAAAAAAAAATGAAACAAAGAAAACATCTAATTAATATGAATGCCCTTTAAAATCTGAAGATTTCTGTGAGATTTTTCTAAATAACACAAACAAGTCTGTCTATCCATAGTGCACATTGGGACTTCACAGTCTAGGCCAGATGAAACCCCATAAATCACATCTCTTAAATTTTAATCAGTTTTAACATTCACAGATTGATTAAATAATTTTAAAGCTAATTAGAAAATTTTAGTTGTTACACTCCAAATCACTCACCATGACAAAATTGGTTTCTCAAGCCACAGAGAATACACACATGTGCAGAGATACACACATGTATCAAATTCATGTGTGTATTGCAGAGATACACACATGAATTAGACTATATACTTTTTGTACTACCTAGGCTGCAGTGGGATCACTGGCAAAAGTAAGCGTAGACAGAAATTTAAATTTTCACATGACTGCAGTCCATTTAATTATCTGTTTGGTCCATATCTCCATACCTTAGGTAGCTTGCTTTCTTTTCAAGCAATCACCAGCATTTGGAGCAATGATTTGTATATGGTCTGTACATTGTCAAATAGCTCCTCTTGAAATCTTCTTCTTGTAGCAGCATAGATAAGCAGGTAATTTGCATTTGTCAATTATTTTATGGTTTACCAAAAATATAGAGAAAATGTGTCAACCTAATTCATATTTACTTGCAGTATGATTGTTATACACCCATTTAGAATTAACCCCTCCTCCCCCTCCAATTAATAGAAAATATTTTGGGCTATATACACTTTCAAATGGCATATTAAGAAATTAAATATGACAAGCAAAGACAGATTCATAGTCCTACTTCTGTGCTTAGTAAACAGTAAAACTGACATGTTTACTTATATTCCTCTATGAAAAACATAACTACCTTAAAATAGTTTTTTCAGAAGTTCTTACTGGAAATGCCATGCTAAGTCAACTGCTAGTTCTGTGTAGGCTAAGGGAATAGATCCAGAGGAGGGCAAAGAACACAATTAGCAAGATAAGCTAAAAAGTAGCAAGACAAACAGATGGACACATATGATAGCTCAGTGTGTCAATTTCTTAGGAATGAAAGTTAAAAGTAATCCCCAACCTTATACTTTGTATTCCCAAAAGATCAAGAGGTTAACTGAAGTTTCCCAAGTTGTAAATAGAATATTATCTTCCATTGTCTATATTTTACTATCCATGTTAAAATTCGATTTGACGAGTAGCTATTGAACTCCATTTGAGATAAAATTTCCTCATATCATATTCACTTTTAAACGGCTTCAACTAATTTACAAAAATATGCAACAAGTGTAGCATAAACCCAAAATATTCACTATCTACCCTGCACCTGTCACTAAAGTAGATGATTTTACAGCCTTTTACCACAGGATTTAATTCAAGCCATAAAAATAAACACTCTTTTCGTCAAGCTCCTGTCTGTGAAACTAATTCAGCACTACATATGGGAATTCTCCTATCAGCATTCATAAACACAGCACACTGGAGCTAGGCAGGGAAACAAAGCTTATCTCTAATGGTTTTTTTACTGCCACTCAACATCTTCCACAGCTTTTCAACTAAAGGGCTGTCACATCTCCAATCACCTATTTATCCTGATATTCTTGCTTAGTTGCAGTTTTGAAGCTCCTGCTCATGATTACAGCTTTCAAAACCAAGGGGGAAATTCTCCTGACCAGTAATGGTGCAATCCACTTTTGCGATTTTTTAATGAGGGCTTTTTAACAAAGGACATATTTATCCCAATCACAAAAGAACGAAGTTTTCCCTTGCAATGTCCAGAGGAGAATTGCTCCCCTAACACTGCATGAGATACAAGACACCCACTGCCATTTTTGTACTGCCGCCACCTTCAGTCAGTTCCTTAGATGCAGAGATATACATAGAAGATATTTGCCTTTTCTATCTAACATATATATCGACTAGAAACCCCTTTCTTTGATGGGCTCACATGCTCACATAAGTATTCTGACAACAGCTGATGGTATGCACTGCCCAACCACCAAGTAAACGGCGGTGCACTGAAAAGTTCCAATATGACAGCAACTGTAGACTTTGAAAGTGGTGCAGCACTAGATATATGACCTTATGGTAAGATGTCTGAGGTAAAATGTTAAAGAACATGGCTACTGAGGTCACTCAAGTACTGGTAAAATCACAGATTGGGTTGATTTGAGTTGGAAAGGACTTTAGAGATCATGTAGTTCCAACTCTCCTGTCATGTGCTGGTATCATATGATGATATATGTCAGAAGAAATTCCTACACTGAAACAACAGAACCCACTTCCCACAGTGGAAATTAAGAGTTTGGGACACTTTTTGTAAGGCTTACACATGCAAAGGTAAAGAATGAACATCCTTTTTGATGCTGAGTATGTAACAATACAGAGCTAGCTTGAGAAGCGTAAGGCCAACAAAGAACACCAAGAGATGAACCTTCTTAGATTAATTTTAAAAGTATTCTGATGCAGTAAAGAAAGCATCAAGGAAGAATTCTAAGGGACCTTCCCTCTTTCAGAAGGACAACATGGCAGTCAGACTAGATGATTGATGTAGGTCCCTTCTGACTGAACTATTCTGTTCTAGTCTATTCTAACATACCTTACATTTCTGTAACCAGGATTTCATTTGCCATTCTACTGTCTCATCACTCAGAATCAGAAGGTCCTTCTGAAGCTACTCAAGTGATCCTATTTCTTATTTCTTTTCAAGTATCAGACTTCCAAGCCCCTTCACAGTCCTTTTTACAGGTCTTTTCTATGATAACATATGCCATGTGCATTGTGCAAGATCTGTGTTAACAGGTCTCAGCACAGACTGTTGCAGATCTCCAAAGACAATGTTTCTTCACTGCAAAACTTTAGCATATATTCCTACTCTCTGTTTTTTAAGTTTTAGACATCTGTTCATTCTTTTAGTACCCTACTTGTGCCACGGCTGCTTAGTTTCTTAAATTTCTGGTTAGAGAATCTCTTGAAAGCTTTCTGGAAATCTGAGGAAGCTTTAAATACCAAGATCATTTTTATTGATGTAATTTTCCATGTGCAGGGGCACATAATGTCATACATCTAGAACAAAACTGATACAAACTAGAATAGAACTGATCTAAAATTTGAAAGCAAAAATATCAAACCCTATCCCTAGTCAAAAGTATACAATAATTTGCTTTACTGGTTCTTTTCATGCCTTCATGACACATACTGTGAGAACTTAAGAATTTATCCCATTTTTACTTCTTGGGGTACAATAACAACAAAATCAATGTCAAAAAGCCACATTTAAAGCTTTCACAAGCATCAAAGAACCAAAATTACAAGCAACAATGCTAAAGACTGACAGAATGCAAAGAAGCTTTTAGTTTAGCATCCAATTTCCTGAGAATTAAAATACAACTATCAAAGTGATAGCACTATTAAAATGAAAGTTGAAAACTGTCAACTTTTGATAGGAAGATTACTTCTAAAATGTTAGAAACTAGTCAGATGTTTCTAAGTCAAATGCGAGCAACTTAGTTCAGGTTTACATAGGACACTAAAATAAAAAGAGAAAAGTCTTTAAAAAGAAGCAGTTTACAGTTTACAGAAAGGCAGAAGACTGTGCTATACCAAACAAAGTTCCATAGAACTGAAATAACTTCTATTGTAATTAGATATCAATGTAAATGAACACCCTACTTTATTCAGGTAGGGTTAATTAAACTATGTAATGAACCAGTGCAAGGAATTCTGAAATCTATTATGGCAATGTATGCATAGTGACTTAAGCACAAGAAAAAAAAAAGGGGGGGGAAGGCAGTGATTGTCATTGTATTCTCAAGTTCTTCTAAACCCATGTCTCCTACAAGAAGGAATTCTTTAGGAGAGGTAAAGAAAGACTATGAATATCCATTTAAGCAATACATGCATGTAGACAAGCTCTCTCCATCTCGTTCTTTTAGATATCCTCTAGATGTACATTCACAATGTGAGCAAGCTCACAAAGCTCTGCCCCACTCAGTAAGTAAGTGAAAGTAGATTTTAAAACTCCCTGAGGAAATCTGCTTTGTCAAACAAATGCAGCATCAGTCCTGCATGCCTTTGCAATAACAAACTAGTTACTGAAAATTGTGAATGAAATTAACAATAGCCATTGTAGAAGTTTAGAAACTTTTTAATCAATTCTGCCGATATTCTCAGTGTACTGGAATTAGTAAGTATTCTTAACCAAGTTTCAGTTGGACAGGAGACTCCCAGTAGGTGGAAGAATTTAAGCAATTGTTTACACAGTTGTACCTATAGTATCACTCTATTCACTCCTTTTCTGCTTTAGAAGGCTACTATAGCTCATGAAAGAGGTCCTGAATGCATGAGGTTGTAAACATAGGGATTACAGAAAAATATCAAACTAGACCTGCTATCCAGAGACCATGTAACTCGGCAAAGAAAGCTCAGGTTTTGCAAAACCTGATATATTCTGCTTCAAAAAATGATGGAGAAAGAACAGAGAGAAAATGATGCAACACAAAAAAGATGTCAACAGCCTATCTTTGTTGCAGTCGGTGGTAATCTGTCTCTTTATAGAACTTCACAGGTGGAAAGATTAAGCTCACAGCATAGAGTAGCCAAAGACCTACACTGATAAAACGTTCATACACAAATAGCTGGCCAAGGTGGCTTGATGATAAGTGAGTGTACTGTTTTTGCCTGGAAGTAATTTTCTTCACAGCAGCTCATATGGTGCTATGCTTTGGATCTGAGACCAAAACAGTGGTTTGGTAAGCATTTCAGCTCTTGCTGAATAGCATCATGGCCTTCTGTGTTTTTCACACTAGCTCGCCAGTGAATGGGCTGGGGGTGCACAAAAATTCAGAGAGGACACCACCAGGGTAGCCGACCACCAACTGACCAAAGGGATATCACATACTATACGATGCTGTGTTCAGGAATAACAGTTTGGGGAAAGAAGGAGAAAAGCAGGGGGGGCATTTGGAGTTATGGCATTTGTCTTCCCAAGCAACCATAACATATGATGAAGCCCTGCTTTCCTGGAAAGGACTAAATATCCACCTGCCAACGTGAAGTAGTGAATAATTCCGTATTTTGCTTTGCTTGCGCACACAGCTTTTGCTTTACCTGTTAACCTGTAAGTTGAGATGAACACAGTTTTTCTCACTTCCACTGTTCTGATTCTCTTCCCCATACTGCTGGGGAGTGGGATCAAGCAGCTGTGGAGTGCTTAGCTGCCTACTGGGGCTAATCCACAATAGTGGGAAAAACAGTAACTCCTGGATAAGATGGCCATTCTGGACTATTTAGGGACACACTGTTTTCATTTTAGTAATCACATCAGTACCTCTCTGTCCTGTACACACTCTGCCTTGTGGCTAGCGGAATTGCTCTTCCAGTACATATTGGGGTAGTTAAGTCCCCCATATTTAACAGGTTATGGTTTCATGTCGCTTCCTCCAGCTGTTTAAACTGTGTAAAAATATGAAATAATATTCATATCTCTTTTTACATATTGTAATTACTTTCGTGATCTTTGGATGCAAGAATACATTACTTATCTTACATCACTAATTGTCTACTATACTACATCTGTTAATTATGCATTGTCAGGCAAATGAGACAGTATTTTATACTCACAGATGTAAAGTTCTGAGTACTGTTACCTTTTTACATATTTACACAATGTAAGAATATGCAAGTGAGAATGAAGGACAAGAAGGAAATGCATGTAAGCTGGCAGAATGTCAGCCACAAAACCTCAAGAAACATCTAATAACAATTCTACACTCTGGGAACTTTCCCAGAGTCAGTCCCCTCATCAGGCATGATCTGGTCCAGGGACTGGTAAATTTATACTGCTGACAAAACTGTTATTCTAGGACAGGGTAAAGGACTTTCCTGTTTAGCAAAGAGGAATAGCACTCTACTGCTGATCTCAAGGGCCTAATTTGTTTTCCAGAAGACATCTAAAACAGCACAATTTTTTCATTTATTCACGGTAGGCTACAAAAACACAAATGGCTGTTAGACCAGGACCTCCTAAGCAGCAGACAGAAACCATTCTTTCCTTCTCTTTTCTTCCTTCACTACAGAGTTTCAGAAAACAAAACAACAACAAAAATCCCATCCCTCCCTCACCCGTCCCCAGTCACCTAAAACTGGCTTCTGCCATCACTCTCAGGAACATAGATGGTCATTTATCACCAGCTGGCATGCAGTCTTAGTCAAAGCAATGTCCAAATTATCTTATTAATATATGTGATCTGCGATGGAATGACTCCAGTCTAGATAGCCACACTGAAAACTGCAGCATTATTTTTTTGCTGTGTGTGCTTCAAGATGTCAAGCCTGGGAAACAAAAGTCCAGCTACTTGCAACTGAAACATTTGATACCATTGCCTCCACCGACTGATCACATTTCAGACTTGGCAAGGAAGATACTTCACAAATTACTTCAGACTGAATTACAGTTTAACTTCCAGGGGATAGTAGAAAATTTGCTGACCCTAAGGAGGATTCTTTGACTAAATGCCAGGCCCAGAGGAGGGAGAAAAGGATTGGGCCTGACATCCTTCACTGTTCACAGAAGGACTTGCTGGAGCACGAAACTACTGAAAACACACCACAGTACGGCATTATTTCAGCGCTAAGAGTAAGCACATCAAATGCAATGATGCCTCTAGACAGCCCATATGCTAAAAATTTAACCAGATTGAAAAAGGAAGGTGGATAAATTCCTGGAAGACAAATCTGTCCAAAACTCACATAAAAAGGCATGGCATCTGGCTCTTGAAATACGCAGAGCGCGGGAGAATATTCTAGGGAATATCACCAAAAGCTAGCCATTTCCTGACCTTATATTCTTTCCTAGACACTTGTAAGCTACTGTCAAAGACAGACTTTCGGGTAAGATGGAGCTGTGGTATTTTGAAAATTTCTCATAAATACAGCACTGGAGATATCAGCAACCCAAACACCTCTCTGAGTCCTCCTTTTTATGTTGTGAGCAAAGGCATAATTAATTTCTACCTGTAAGAGTTCAAGACTGAATCGTTGTCCCTGTATGGGCTTCTGTTATCAAAGAATAGCTGTCACCTCAAGTAGTGAGCAGGGCATGCATGGCATGCATCACAATGTAGACTGTCATTCTAACACTAATACAGATGATGTCTCAGGAATGCCAAAGAACATTATCCTGTCTATGCAAGAATGTATACACACCATCAGAACAAGTCCTACCTATAAAATGCACATTCAGCTGATGGAACCATTCAAGGAATCCACAAATCTTCCTTGGCAGTCCACGAATCTCTTTAGAGAGCTATGCACTACAATTGCCAGTTATAAACATTATGCAGAGAAAGCCATACAAACAGACCTCATCTACTTCTCCAAGACAAATGGGAACATTTTCTACAAGTGACTATGAAAAGACTTAGATTTGATAAACTTAGGTTGCCATTCCTCAGGTATGAGCTGAAGCTTGGCACACTCTACAGAGAAGTATCATTCTTCTATTCAACAGGGAAAAGTGCCCAGAAAATGGAAAAGCAGGTGTCAGGTATCCTAGGCTCTAGATCCAATCCTGATCTCATCTCAATAGGATAATCAAGTTCAATTTTCTCAACCAACATCCTGTGCAGTGAGGACTAACACTTGATGAAAGCAAAACAGGCAAAGAGAATCATCCTTGGCAAGACAGCAGTTTATTTCAAACTTTGCAGTACAACATGATTACAGATGCCAAATGACAACATTTCATGGTAGCTCATGAAGTTGTCCATAAAACAGGATAACCCTAAATAAACACTCTAGGATCACAGCTTCACCAGTGGTGATAGTTACAGCAACATCACATCAAGGCAATTATCACAAACCAATGGCTTGTATAAACAGCACAAGGCATTCAAGAGGTAAGTAGTTCAAGAACACAGAAGCCTATGTTGTGAACATTCAAAGTGTTCTGAGTAGTTGCTACATCATGGTACATTTCTGCTCATATGCAGCAGGGATGCAACTTATCTTTCTGAAGAGTCTCAGGCGTGGAAAACTGGACATGAGCCAGTCCCCACTAATCATCTCAGGGAACAAATTTCTGTGGACATATTTCTGTACGAAGCATTTTTCTGATTATACTACAATGTCCCTGTTATTATTCTCTGTTATATAAAAATCTATTATTCTTTGCTGCACAATGATCCAGCATGAACAGACTGGCTTGAGAATGAACCTATCTAATATTAATCTACAGTCTGACTCTTAAGGCATTCTCTTGTAAGATGAAGTAGTATGTTTCCATAGCTAGTAACACTCTGAAATTGGTTTCCCACTTTCCTATCCTTTTCAAATGATCAAAAAGGTGGCTAGGTCATCTATATTTTTTCCAAGTTATATTAAATAAAATTCTCCTGTGTAAAAGAACTCCTTTGCTTCTGTTCTGGGGAAAGAATTCTGGACTTGTAAAATTTATAGCCACTGCACTGTCTATGTCTATTATATATTACCCTGTATGTACATTATACACGAAGTCACAAATTATTTTAAAGACCTGTTGCATAGTAGGTAATATTTAGTACAGGTAAATGCCTCTCAAAATCTTCCCCATAATAGTTACTCTTGAGAAAAGGGATACCTTGCTAGTTGTTGTGAAAACATTAGCCTTCATTATGAGACTGCATTTGGATTTGTGCATTTTATAAGTTTGTATACAAAAAGTTGATGTTACAAACAATATTTTCTTTCTTATAATCTAAGAAGATTCAGATTATATTTAGCTTATTTTTACTCAACTTGCAATAGGTAAATTGCAATTCTTTTTAAATCTTTCAAGAACTTTAAGAAACCTAGTCCATATATACAATGTAAATTCTTAATAAAATATCCTGAAAACAGTCTGTCAAAACATATCAATATGAAATTTACATTCATTTGGTTGTGACCTATAATTTTTCAGGATGACAGCTTGGACATATGATGTATTTGCAAAGATCACATATTCCCCTCTCAGAAGGACAGCTTCCACAGCATTTAACCTGTCCTTGACATCTGCTAATGTTTATGATGCTCACTATTACCTATGTATGTATCCTGTACTTACAGTACCTTAAACAGGTGTGATATATTTTAATAGCAATATTCCAAACATCCAATATTTACAAATACAGGGGATTTGTTATAAGACTGTGACTTTCAATGAACTCCACAAAAGAACTTGTCTTTTTACCTATACAACACATGTGAGATATCCGCTTTTACAATTTCTCGTAAAGAGTGCATTAGCAGTGCATGGCTACAATTCACTTCATATTTAGCCTTCTCTCAGCAACCCTCTTTTCCAGAGAATTTCAGTGTCAGGTTTAACTAACTGTACAGGATTAACTAACTGTAATAGCACTAGCAGGCTAATCCACTTCTAGTACCTTATTTTTCAGGATCCTTGGGACTATACTGGACCAGTCCTTCTGGTCCACCCTTCTGGTGGTGGCACATTTTCAGTGGGCTGATTTTCAAAGGACCAAACAGTCTATTTCCTGTCACAGTGGCAAATGCAATCTCATGCCAAAGGAGATGCCATAAATCTTCAGAATAAAATAGTTTCTGGAATTAGACAGCCATCACAGAATGTTCCACAGCCTTTCTCCTGTATTGTCCCACAAAGATGTTTAGGAAGAGCTCAGGAGTAGGCCTAATCAGTTGGTTCTGACAGCAGTAGCTCACTCCAAACTACTTAGAGGAACACACAAGGAGTCTACAGAGAATACAGAATAAGCCTAGCAGCACTTCTAGAATGGAGAAAAAAAAAAGATCTTACAAAACTGCTTTTAGGATTTTATTCTCAGCTTTGCAAGAATATAAGGGGAAAGCTTAAGCTTGAGCATTTTGGTAAATCCTCTCCCCTTGTACGGTTACTGTGGCCTTGTTTGGTGCTTGTAAAGAAAAACAAAGATATGGTGTTTTTTGTTTGAACTGTCTGATAGGATTGCTTCTGATTAGTAATTACATGCAAGGTCAAGCTGCTTTGGCACCAAGAAGTTTGAACAAGGTGCTTCCATGGTTAAGCTACAAAAACACGGTGACAATGTTACTATCAACTCAAGTTTGACATAAATGTGAAAAAGTGATTTGTGGATCCAGGAAATATTACACAACAGGAACGTATCAGCAAATTTAGCTGAGAAATAAATACGTAAATGTCATGCAAAAAAGTGTATGTGTATGAATTTACATATGTACATATTTTATATACATATACATAATAAAAGGGGGTTGTTCCATGAAGTTTCTGTTTCACTTTTCTACCTTAGGAAAGTGAAACAGGATAATAGGAAGGGCCTGTTATAAAACACAACACCTTCTATGCCAGTTATAAAAATGTTCATTCTGCCATCTATCCGCTGACGTAAGTCTGTGAATTCTCACTAAAATTTCCACATGGTTGGTCATAAAAAATAAAGGTAGGAAAAGTTAAAAAAAGATAATTGGATTCTTACATGATTGCAATATAGTCTGACACTTCTAAATAATACCTTCTGCCAGTGAACAAAAGGTTACATGGCATGAGACATGTCTCCTATCACTAAGTAAGCTATGAGATTTATCCACTTGGAAAGTTGGGCCCTATTTAGTCCGTTATGATTTTATTCTAAAATTAGACAAATACAACTTCTCATTAACACAGGCATTTACTGTAAATTATTGTATTTACATAAAATCTATATTAAATTTACTAATAAAATGTAGGGCAAATATTCCAAGGCACTCCTAATGGCACAAAATGGTGTTATTACTTCTACAGACAAAACTGAACTATTCAAGAACAGTAAGTCACCACTACTACAGCTTTAATTATATTTGTTTAATTCTGGGAAGAAGCATTAGTAAGTAAAATGTTCTCTTGTCTGAACAGACACTTCTGTAATGGTGAAAGCCCAAAGAGCTCTCAGTGAGACAGACAATCATTCACTTGTGACAGCTGTGATGAGAAAGACTATGTACTATTAGGTACACTGACAACACTATAGACTCCCTCGTAAGAGAAAGTTCAAGAAAACTCTTATAATAATGTTTTACCTGTATTTTACTTCGAACTACTCCGTGATGACCTCCTGGAACTGCTTCATGAAAAATCTTCCTCTAGGTTAGTCAAAACTTCCTCTGTAGTTTCTCTTTACAGTTATTGGAACTCACTACAGAATTTTGCTATGAAATGAGGATGGACAGCTTTTCACTGGACTTTCAAAATTCAGTTGGCTTATTCTGAGGTAATGAAGAGAAAGGAAAAGTTATCTAAAGAGAAGTGGCAAGATTGCTTTACAAGAGGTAAGAGAGATGAAGACATGGGAACAACATGCAAAAAAGAAACCAAGAAATAGAATGAGAAAAGCAAACAAAAGAAGCACACTGGCAAGGAACAACTGCAGATAATGAAATAAGATAATACATGGATAAACAGGTAGAAATATGAAAGAAAGAAGATTAAACACCTAGGTGGAAAGGTACATTCCTAGACACAATCTGAAATTCAACTCAAAATTCTAAAATACTTAAATGTTTTGTAGAATAGCTAGCTGTCAACAAATCCATTGAAAATTATGTTTCAATGGCCTAAAAATCAAATACATAGTTGAGAGGACAACCTGATAATGCCATCAGCACCTCCAATTACTCAAGTTATATATGGCTGTGTTGCATAGGTAAAGAATGATGACTGATGATAACTCCCATGAGAAGACAATATAATAACATTTACAGGTTTTTTTAATCAAGCTTTAAAGTTACCAAGAAAAGATGACACTAAAATAACAGAGAAGTCAAAGAAAATAACAGCCATTTTAGCATTAGACAAGCAAAAGCTACTTCTTTTATCCCTGAACAGGAGCATCTCATCAGAAAGGAGTGTGATGTTCAGTATTCCATGGGAGTAGGTGAAAAATACTTGCTACTACCAATTATTGTAAGCTTAGAGAAGTTTCCACTTTCCTTGAGAACCGAAGGGCTTTGGAACAGAGGCTGGTTCATTTACATGATTTTATAATGAGTAGAGACAATTGCTGAAATTTCAACACTGCTTAGAAAAAGTTAACAGTACCACTTTAAAATTGTAAAGTAATAAAAATTGTCTTCCTTAGATAACAAGTCAGAACTGTCACCTCAGTATTAACCTGCAGTATCACCAAAATTTCTTCAGTTCTCAGCTGAACAGTGAATATGTAAGACTCAACTATTGTGAAACAGAAGTTATTATTTTGCTCAGTTTGTAGAGGTGAGCTGTCCTGCAGAACCCTGTCCCTGGACACAAAAGCATTTCAACTACTTCCACTTCAATATTTTCTGTTGGATCAGCATCTGAGCACTTTGTGATGTTTACAAGTATCATAAATGTAATTTTCATAGTCATCATCATTCAAGTAAACATTTGATCCTCACAGATTATTTTGAAACATTACTTATAATGAAATACTAAACATAATGCATGAAAAAGAAATTTAAACTTTTCCAATTTTTGCTGCTCTAGTAAGAACTCAAACTCTAATTTTAGAATCTACTAATAAACTTTTCATAATAATGCAAGCATTTCTCAGTACAAGGCAGTTCTTGAATACAGCTATCAGCATAGAGAATATATAACATGAAATATTAAAGTATATTGGCAAAAACACATGATCAGAAATACAGAATTTTGTATCAGTTGTTTAATTAGTCTTGTGATTGTATAAACTGTTTCAAAACTCCTCTTCAAATTATGCCATGTTTATGAGTGTCCTGGGGTAGTACACTGAAACTATGTCAGTAACAGTAAGTAAAGACAGCACACACATCTTCCCAGAGCACTGGGCTTGCTGTGTCTAACAATTATATTGGCAGCACAGCCACAGCAATCTCCACATTAGTTGCTGAAACTCAAATGCCTGTGTATGTCTGCACACACCTCTATGCAGATAGCTATCCCTAACTATTAACATGTTTATTTTCAATAATATATAGGTTACTGTGTGATCCCTAACTCTTTTGGGATGTACTGGTGTCCAAGGTCAGGTTGGATAGGGCTTTGAGCAATGCGGTCTAGCAGAAGGTGTCCCTGCCCATGGCAGTGGGGTGAAACTAGATGATCTTTAAGGTCCCTTCCAATCCAAATCATTTTATGATTCTATTCTATTACATAAAGCCATTCCTTCCATGTTACAGGAGACTTATTTCACACACTGTAAGAATATACCATTTCCCAGAACTGTTATCAGAAAATTATTATGATTTTAATACCCATTATAAGTAGATAAATGAAACTACTTAGAGTATCTTTCAGACATTTTTACATACCTGAATTGTGTTCACGCTATTATCAACACACAGTTTCAGTTTAAGATTCTCATTTGTTCATGCCAACTGATTCTAGAGAATAATGATCTAGTGTAAGGCTGTTTTACAGGGAAAAAAAGAGATAACATTTTCTTTCCATTCTAAATCACCCTGTTTCCTTAATGTGCTGTAACTATTGATGATATCACCAGTTGTACCAACTGCTTTCTTGTGACAAAAACCTGGAGCATCTCAATTTTATCTCATGAGGGAGTTTTTCCCATTAAAGACCTAGATTGTGAAAAAGGGTAATTCATGTACTTAATACTAAAGGAGTTTACATCTAAAACTAACAGTAGGAAAAGACATGCCAGCATCTCCTTTAGAATAATGTCTGTAATAATAAGCTACTCAAAAGGATGAACAGAGTTACTCAAAGTCAAGTATCTCTGAATCAGATTTGTATCAAGATCGGGCAACTTTTATGTGATGTCTGTTGCAGCTGATTGCAGAGACAGCTTTTTATTACAACCACCTTCAGACAAGCCACTTATTGTCAGGTATGCATTTTCGTCTTTTTTCACAGTTGCAGATAAAGTAGTAAAAATATTCTCACTAATGGTTTTAGTTAACTTATCGGTTTCATGTAGTCACTGTTTTTGTGGCATACCGTAGAATTGAAGAGAATTAAAAAAGAAATGATTACCTATTGCCCATGCACATTTTTTAAATTGCCATACCCACATATTTTCCATTTTTAACACTACATTTTTACGCACTGCAAAATGACAACTTGGTAATTTTGAATCAATGGGGTAAACTAGGGCAGCATACGTATTTCATGCATTTCCAGAAACTGGAGGGCTTTATAAAGTCAAACCACTTTGAACCGTTGCCTTTGCCAATAATTTCCTGATGAATTCAGATTCCAAATTTACAAGATCACAGGTGAAAAAGAGGAAGAATGCCAACATATAGAATATATTTGTGTTTATACACATAAATACCTTTTTACAATGCAGTCCCTTAAATCATGGCTCTTGTTTACAGTAGATGTTATTCACCAAATTAATGTACATATGCATATTTTGCCGTTGAAAATGCTCAAGAAGTATCATTTTGGCATTGGGAAGTCAGAGTGCCTTAGAGTTTCTGAGTCATCTACACGAAGGCACCAAATGTGGGAGACCCCTGTCCTTTTACAGTAACAGCTACTGGCCAGATAGGAAACCGTAGGGCCCAGATACCCATCTTTAGCCAACTGAATTGCGACCCAATTGTCTAGTTTTAAAGAAGTCTTGGAACTCTTTTCCTGAAATTTTTATCAACTGCAAACACAAGCAGAGTATTTAACAGATATGCATACGGACAATTATGCTGTTCCTCTGATCAATAAGAAGAAGCTGACAGGAAGATTACTTTTCAGGAAGAACACTACTGCAGATCAAGCCCAAAGACAGTGTGTGTGTGTGTGTGTCTGTGTGTGTGTCTGTGTGTGTGTGATAATCTTTGAATCTTCCCAAAGGTCTCAACACGTTGTAATTGGATTCGAAGTTCCTTCAGTGTAAGTTATTTCACAGGAAGGATTGTGTTTGTGCAGACAGTTATACTAGTTAAGAAATACCTTGATATTTGACAGAAAGTTTCAGTAGGATCTTTATCCCTATTAAAAATCAGCATATGGGAGACACATCAAAAGTACTTGTCGATTCCTAAGCCCCTGTAAATAATATTACTTTGATTGCCGCTTACTCAAGTAAGAGATGGATAAACCACAAAGCAGCTCAACCTGCCAAGACAAATTCAAGTGCCAAGGAGTAATCTTCTGCTAACTACTAAATCTGAATTATTTTTTAGAATGTTTCACCACATGAATAAAAACACAACCGCCAGGAAAAATAAACGAAGTATAGACATGGCTGCAAAATAAGTTTGTAGTGAACATCCAAAACTGTACTCCTACAGCTCGACTAAATTTTCCAAAACCTTATGAAGTTGCAATTTAAATGAAAACAGGATTTTACAAGCAGCCACAAAAATTATTTTAGTCTAGTCACTTCTGCTGTTAATTAGGATTTTCTGCACACTGTGCAAAATGACTCTTTGAGTCCATGCTCATCATTTACACAGTGAGCTGGAAGCCACAGTACTCATGGGAAAGAGACTGACCCTGATCAGAGATTATACCTGAAAATGACACTACAATCAATAAACCCTAATGATGGATAGATGAGAAGCAGATTTCACAGATGGCCTCAACTCTCAGATATTTGCATGAGGAGCTGATTTCTGGATAGGCATGGACCTCGAAGTAAGTCTGTCAGCCAAGAGTGGATGCAGCAAATATCTGCTGGAAACATGGGCTGGAAAAATGAGAAAAATGTCCTGCACTTGTTCATCAGCTTGATGATAGGATTAAAGAAAATGCATGAATCAGCATGCATGTCCAAAAATGATTATCTGACAATGCAATGTCTTTAATCAATTTTGCATTCATCACAGATTAAGGTCTGGCATGCTCAAAGACATACATGCAGACATAGATGCCAAGTATATAAGCAACCTGAGACAAGAATTTACTGGCATGCTTAGGCACACTTGCATTCTTTGTTGGAATGAAGAACTGAATGGATTTGTTATTAGCATATTTTTGGACTCAGCTGAGCAAAAAGTAACAAGAAATGCTTGGTTTGGGTTACCTATCATTCAGACATGAAAAAGAAATTCTGAATACAGATCCAGATAAGAATTGCCAGAATTTACCTATAATTTCAAAATACTCCAAATTAAAGTGTTGGGTAAGAGACATTGTATAATGACAGTAAAAATCCCAGATAAAAGTATTAAGATACCCCTCTGTGTCTTAAATAGATTACCACAAGACAATCCCAAAACTGAGAACAGTTTGGCAATCATTAGGTTTACCAAAAAACAATAGAGATATACAGTACCATACTTAAGGAAAGGGAGGGATATTTTCTTTTAGCACAGAAATTTCATTTATCTCAGATTTAAGATTAACCTTCACTTACAGGAATAAGAAAGCAACGATCTATACATACTTCCTGTATTACTGAAATGCTAGTGTTTAAAAAAATACAATCTATCCCTATTCTTATGAAAAAGGCCTCTGAATAGGGATTAGGAATGCAAGGTGCAAGCTGGACAAAGAGCAGAATCATACATATATCCTAATTATACAGTATTAAGAACCCGATAACCCATGTTGATGGGTTACTGCAGACACTTCAGAAGTAGTAAAATGACTTGCCCTAAAAAGGCAAGCCTGATGAGACTGCTATATTGCTCTCAGCCATTAGTCAAATGTGCTGTTAAGACAACAGTATATGGTAACAAAAGAGTATTATTAAAGAAGATTAAAAAATACCTTTTCTCATAAATGTATATGTTTTCATTGAAGCCCTGTTATTTTGGTTGGAGGATAGGCACAATTTTCACTGCTGATCTGAGTAAAGTTGACTTTGCTTTTCCTTTGAGGAGGTAGAATTTGAGATTTCAGGAGCCTCAAGTTTGCTGTTATCCTAAACATGCAATGCTCAATAGTAACATGAAATTAACTGTACTCCTTAAAATGCAGTATCTTTGATTGCATTTTCAATTTTTTAATGTATACTCGTGTATTCGAATCAATAAAGACCTGTAATATTGCCATAGCTTGCAAAGCTATGATCAGTTGCATCAAGAACTGAAGCATGTCTACAATGCTTAACCTGAAACAATCTTTTGGAACAGGGAAAGTCCTTAGTGACATCTTGGGTAAATTGTTGCAAAACTTGACTGAAATGTCATGGTAATTCCACCTTTGAAAAATCAGTGATGAGAAAGTATACTTATCCCCCAAAGCACAGGGGTTTTTTTAGTCTTTTTTAGTGGTATTTAAATGAAGTAGTATCACAACTTAACATCATGACTATTAAGTTCAAAGGTGTAACAAGTGATCCAGATCATCTAAATTTAAAGCTGTAACTTTCTCTACATAGACTGAACAAGAAGAAAGCATTGAATGTTCATGAAACATTCAATGTTCTTTAAACAACATAATTAACAAGATAATTTAATTAGACTGCCATATAAGGCTATCTGAAGGCTATCTGTCCTGGTGCAGCTCACTAAAACTATGCCACTAACAGAAAGTAAAGACAGCACACACATCTTCCCAGAGCACTGTGCTTGATTTCAGCATTAGCTGCTGAAATGCAAACACCTGAATATATTTGCACATACCTCTACGCAGATAGGTATCCCTAACTACTAATATGATTATCCCCAATAATATATAAGCTCTTATATGATCCCTACTATTTTAGGATGTGCTGGTAGCCAAAGCCAGGTTGGATGGGTCTTTGAACAACCTGGTCCAATAGAAGGCATCCCTGCCCACAGCAGTGGGGTGAAACTAGATGATCTTTAAGGTCCCTTCCAACTGAAACCAGTCTCCCTTTCTATGACTTCTGGGAGGACCTTGCAATAGCCAGCCAGTGAACTAAGGGAAGAAGATGTCACTGCTGAAAGGCTTAGTGAGCTCATTACATTCCTTAAAAGATTCTGAGACAACCTCTTGACTTCCTTCTAGGTCTAGGAAAAACACAGGTCATCCAACAATGAATGTCCCAAGAGAAGTAATAATATGACTTTGCACTTCAGACAAACAAATAACTCTGACCACTGCCAAGACACAGTAAAGGGTTTACTAAAAACTGAACCTTCCTTCTAAAGAATAGAAGGCTTTAGAACCCCGTGTTGGCTCAGATAACAAGGAGGAGGTGCAGGACATCTCTGCATAACGCTGTTACTGCTCTCTTTTCAAGACTGCTTACAACCTTCTTTCTTAAATGGTCTGGGGGAGTTTCTTTTTGAGAGTAGAGCAAGAGATTCCAGAGAAATTTATTTAATAAGCCAAGATATTTCCATTTTGTTTCTCTTTTCTTGGTGTTTGATTTAAATACTTCCAAGTTTTGAAATCAGCACCAGGAAAAGACTGAGTACTTTTTATTTATGTGCATGTGCACCTCTGTGAAATATATATATAAAATATGGGTGTCTTCAAATCTCCTAGCAAAAATCCTCACAGCCTGAAGAAGTGCTGTATCTAAAGAAATCAAGCCAGGGAAACAGTACTATGCTATGATTTTTCACATACAACATTTTTCTCTAATAATGTTGTGCATTAATTTACAATTCCTCATTAACAAATAAATATTTTGGGAAAACTGATAGATAGTTGTGTAAAAAAATTCCTTGTTTCTGAAATCAAACTAATTGCTTGGTTTAGAAAAAACTTATGTATATGCTCTTTTATCATTTTTAGGTTAATGAATGGGGTTTTCAGTACACATTGTACAATTTCTTGAATCTTGAAAAGTTTTCCTCATAACTCCTATTCCAAAAGCTATCTACTTCTCTACAATATAGAGAAATACATCTTTACAGTATTTTTAATGATAATAGACAGCAGTGCTGTTCAATATATAAAATCCAAATTCCATAGTTCAATTCTTAGAAAACAAATAGAAGCTGTCTCTCCAGGTTTTACAGACCTGATATTATGAAGTTTTCAGAATTGTTTATAATAAATATATCCTCAGAAATAGTGAATGCTTGAGGCACAACCACAAATAAGGAAATTATTTGGGTACTTTTGTATGACTAACATATATTGAAGTTTTCAAAAGTAATTCTTCAGTTTCAGAGGCTGATATGTATTATGTGACTTACTAGTAATATTGACAAATATATTAATTTGCAACATCAGAGTGAGTCTCTTAACTGAGGTGGAAAAAAAATAATAGATGTTCGGAATCACTCTGTTAAATCTAAACGTCCACATATTGGTAGAAAACAGGTAAGTTTAACATCAAATTTAACATAATGGCAATTTGTGAACAGATTGTTAAGATTTTCAGGGCTATACACCCCTAACAGAGAATCAGTTTTTTAAACGCTATTTGCAGTTTTCCTCTGCTGTCTTCAAAAATTCGTCCAAATGTTAAACTTGCCTGACCTTTAGAAATTATCTAGAGCATAGTAGTTAAACAAACACTTCAATAATTTGACATAGTATTCCCCATTATTTGCTGACTAAAGTCACTTACTATAAATAATTGTCAGAAACTAATAAGTAAAACTAGCACTTATATTAACATGTTAATTTTCAAAAGGTTTTTGTACAGCATTTTAATTACAAACAGTATACATGATACAAGGTACACTGCCCAGGAGTATTTTTACCTGACATTCAGAAAAAGGTATTTGACTGCTCAGTGAAAACTATTGTATTAAAAAGAACTTCTAAACTAGAAGGCTCAAGACCATCTTCTTTCCTTTAAAGCTGTGATGAAATACATACTGCTCCTCCTTTGAACATCATAATAGTTTAAAAAAGACAATAATACCCATATTTATACACTCACATAGTACCTATGGACTGAAACCCGTTGTATTGGTTTAAATTAAGAAAATAGGTTACAATACCATGTTAAGAGACCCATTATTACCAATTCATTGACAAACTGCAAAGCTTGCTTAAGAGGGGCTCCCCTACTGTCTCCTGGTAGATATTGTTTATCACTTCATTAATAATTGAAAAGACAGAGTATAGTTACATCTGAGCATTACATTAGGCCAAGGAGATCTAGAAGCCAGAGCTAGAAATTTTGATATACAGGAGTAAAACTCACAATAATCATATTAAACTGAAAACATGATCTAGGAGAAAATTAAGATGTAATTAAAGAAGGTAAACAGTTTACCTAAGAATAATGAACTAAGAAAATAAAGGATGAGGGCAAATAACATGTAGCTATTCTGGTATTTTGGTGGTGAAAGTTACCATGAGCTAAAAGTGATCAGCAATATAATACCTTTGCATAAAAGACAATACATTACCTTGAACTGTAAGCTAATCTTTATGGTTTACTTGTTGGTAAAGTTACAGCTGTATTTTTTTTTATAGAGCATTCTCTATCTAAGAAATACAGAAGAAATTAAAGGAATTCAGCAGAAAATATTAAGTACCAGAGGTCTAAAAAAGGTGACAAAGAAAGCAAAAATTAAATAATGAGCAGTCTTTCAGTTGAGAGGAAACTGAGTGGAGATGTAACAGATGACAGGGAAAAACATCCAGAATGGGCATGCAAAGTTAAAGCTTATTCTGCTCACTCTGCAGGAATACTACCTGTTTGTGGTGACCAGAAGGAATCCTTTCTCAAAGGCTATCCCTCACTTTCTATAAATATATAGTATGTACTCCCCAGTGCCTGGGCACTGAACTTGTAAATAGGATTCCATTTTGTATCAGTTTCTTGCTTCTGTAGACACACTACACACAGTTAACTAGTTTCACCCCGATTTTATCTACTTCAACCACACCAGATGGGTTTAACAATGAAGGAACAAATTTTCTATCACGGATCAAGAGAAGCCTTTAAATACAGCAATACAAAGTCCGCAAACAGAACTGCAAGAAAAAAGCTGCATAGCAACTACAGTTTTCAGGTAAAAGCAGATACCTCAGCTGTTTCTCCAGGTATACCTTTACCCAAAATCCCCAAGGTGTGCATTATCTTCAAAAGCTAGTGACTAACTTCCCACACTTCCACACCTTAATGCCACTTTATATGCCTTCCTTGCTCTTCACTTGGCCATTTTCATTGTTTAAGATTTCACACACTGTAAAAAGAACATTTGCTCAACACACAGATTTAAGCTCCTGACTTCCAACACAAGCTCAGCTTTTGATAGCAACAGCTACATACAATTTGGACATGTAATCAGAACCTAAAGTTCATTAGCAAACAAAGCATTTTGTTTTAGTATATTCTAAAAAAGAGAAATTCCATATTCCACCTCTGTGTAGCTTAAGCACTGTTGCATCAATAGGACTTCTGTGAGTTTAACTGAGATCCCGATATGAATAAAATTAATTCAAATACCTATTTACAGAACTGAGTACTAAATCCATAGGCATGTAAATATTAAAACTATAACCCAAAATCTTAAATAAGACCCAACATCACTACGTTAATTCGTTCTTACCTTTTAGTTACATTCTAGCAGTGATTTAATAAGCAGTACATTCATTTTCATTAAAAAATGTTGAAAAGTTAACCAATGACAGTTCAGAATGACATCTTCTTTTAAAGCACTACACATGCTTGCTCCTATGCAAACCAAGTTTTAACTGTCATGCTGTCAAGAAAAATGATAGTTCCCTAGTCATACCTTATCTTTTTAAGAAAGTAAGAACTACAGAAGACTTTACAATAGAAAATTGTTTTATATGTTTAACAAAATCTGCCTTTTGCATGAAAGCCCAGAGAGATGTTATATTTGAAGCTGACAGTGAAAAAAAAAAAGGCAAAACCCCAATCAATGAACAAATTACACAAAACTGGGAAGCATTTCAAGCTTTATATGTGCCTGTGCTTCTATGTCCTTAGCCCTCTCTCAGCTTAATACAATATAAAAGTCCATGAATAAAAACCTGACCATACATAAAGCAGTCTTAGAGCTGCACTGGGTCATTAACTGTGATAGACCTTCTTAAGGACTATAACTATGTGCCTATTAAGAAAAGTCCCAGTCTGAAAATCACCTTAAGTACAGTGCCTTTTCAATGTCCAACAATTACAGGCAGTACCTGCAGGTACATTGCTAAATCTAGCCCACTTTTGAATGCTCCCCTAAATTTGGTACCATATTTGTTGTATCATTAAATAAAGAAAACCAAAAAAACCCAGAATAACAAACCCCCAAACCCAAAATGAATACTTTTCTGATCTAATGAAATGAAGTTCATCACATTTAGGGTTTTTCTTTGGCTTTTGCAACAAATGTTGTGGGATTACCTTGGTATTTGAAAATTTGGATGTAAAACAGAATTGTAGCTGATAATTAAGGCAGAATATCTCTGATTAACCCAGGGAGTTAGTGGACAACATTCTCTATAAGAGAAAATTGCTTCATTTGAAATGGCTTGAATCTTTTCACTCTCAGTGCAGTTTGCAGTGTACACTTCTTTGTTCAGGCTGCTAAAAGGAAGGAGACTACTGAAGGTACAGATTTTTTGTTGTTTTACTTTAAGGTGGTTCAGTGTTGTTTTTCTCACTGTAGCAAAGGTACCTACAACCTCTGTGGGGCACTCTGTTCACTTTTTCTTCCTTAAATGATTTTAGAAGAACTAAGCAAACTATATGAATCTGACTTACTGTCCTTATGAGCAAAGGGGGAAGAAAATAATTCTGAAACATTTAAAGTGGGATTTAATTTCCAACAGCATTAATGATAATGCAAATATTTTATTGCAAGTTTATGCTTAATCCACAAATGTTCAGTTAAAAAAAGCCCAAACGAAGTATGATTCAAAAAGAACAGCAGCTGCATTTACAGTTATGTCATACAACACAACAGACATACTGAAGTCTCAAATGTACTGCTGTGCATCTCCTTCTGGTAGGACTTGGCTGTTTGTTTTTCCTAAAGATAACCAAACTGACACAACGAAGTAAGCAAATTTCACAGAAGAGTACAATGTAGCCATTAAAGACGCCGACATCACACCTCTACTGATACTTAATCCTACTAAACTAAACACCCGAGTGACACAAGTTCAGCCAGCTGCTGGCGGCGCCGCTCCTGCGCCGCGAGGGAAAGGCGCGGCACCCACTGCCCACGGCGACAGGCTGCGCCCCCTTTCCCGCGCCGATCCTCTTCCCCTCCTTCCCGCCCCTCGCCCCGCTGCAAACTTTCTGCCTGCCGCGGCACGGCCGCCGACACGGCTTCCGAGCCGCTAGGGCAGCGGGATGCCAGCGGCCGCCTCCCAGCCCTCCCGCCGCATGGCGGGAGCGTGCACAGCTCAGGAACCCGGTGAGGTGCCGGAGCAACTGAAGAGTTCTCGCCGACAAAACTGATGTGCAACCTAGGGGATGCCTCCCGCCTTCCTCCTCCGCCCTCTCGCGCTCGGGCAGCAGCGCAAAGAAAAACTTTCCAGGTGACGCTTGCGCCTCTCCGGCACTCCCGAAGGCGTGTCGGGCGCGGGCGGGCCGGGCCGGGCCGGGCAAGGCGTGCGGGGCTGTTACCTGATGTCCCCGCTCGGCTGCAGGAGCAGGGCAGAGTCCCCCGGTCCCCTTCATGCCCGAAGGGGCTGCCGAGCCGCCCTGAGGTACACGCCTTCATCCAGCTGCCTCCCCAAGGGCTGCGCCTCCTTTCCTCGCCCTGGCGGGGCGGCGGACGCGGGGCGGGCGCCGCTCTCGCGGTCTCGCCGGCGCGGCAGGGAGGGAAGGAGGAACAGAGGGCGGGAGCGGGGGGGAGGAGGAGGGGAGGAGGAGGAGAAGCCGAACAGAGGGCGGGAGGAGAGCTGTGCCCTCCCTGTCTCCGCCCCAGCCGCCGAGCGGACACACAGCAACCGGAGAGCGGCCGCGCTGCCCGCGCCGCCCGTGCCGCCGTCCCGCCATGGGAAGTGCAGGGGGTCCCTCTGAGTGCCTGTGCGCCAAGGCTGAGCTCTGTCTGCCCGGCTTTTGGGTCGGGCAGGGCAGGACGGGACAGGGCGCAGCCGGAGCCTCTGGAGGGCGCCCCCGTCCCGCCTGGCGCTATCGCAGAGCGCGCCTGCGCCTGGTGCTGGAGATGGAGTTTGGGACCGCTGGCGAGGGCCAGTGTGGGAGATAAAGAGGGAAACTGAACGTGACAGAGGAGAAAGGTGGCGTGCAGATCGGGAGATGACAAATTTTACAAGAAAGGTGTTCAGAAAGGTAGAAGGAAGTGACTACCAGTGGGATATCTGAAGAGGAGAAAGGAGTAGAAAAGCGCTGTCGGGCAACAAAGAGGAGAACGTATCCTGTGAGTGGTCAAGGGCAGGGTTTTGGAAGGTGAGGAGATAAGGTGTTTGAGGAAGCCAAAATTTTACTGGGCTTGGCAGGAGATACATGTGAAACCGAGATGATGGATATGGAGAAGAAGTTTGACTACCTTCTCCCAGAGTTTAGAAAAATGAGCCATTGAGGAAGCGATTTTAACTTAAAAGGGATTTTATTTAGTGGAAATATGCATAAAGCATTGGAAAAGTAAGAAATAAGCACTGCAGGCATTGCTGGACAAAAAGGAACTCTGAGATAAAAAGAACAAGTCACAGCTTGAAAGAGCTAGTGCTTCTGAGCAGAACACACACAGTACTTGGCTGAAAGGAGGTAGGAGTATTGGTTCTATATGGGATAGAAATTACACTGTCCAGAAACTTTTTCTGTAAGAATTGTGCAGTATATCTTGTCTTTTTCTGGCAAATTATGCCATCCCACATGGGTAGTGGAGAATTGGATTCAGGCTTTCCATACTGAACTTGCCTTTACAGCCAGTGCAGCAAAGTGGACCCTGAACATGCAGGACTAGCTGTAAAAGCAATATTTCCTACAGAGTTGGTATCATCCTAGTCCTTGGAGAACTGAATTGAGCTTTAGCTTTTAGCCAACCCAATTTGAAGCATGTATGGTCATGTAGATTCAGTGCTTTAAGTGTTTACTCATGGGAAGGGACTAAATTCATGCTGCTTAACTGAACTGCCCATGTGTGTTTACTGTCCCTCTAGTGGAAGATGACAGAGAGATGAGACAGCATACACACTGGGATATATGGAACTGAAGCAGAAATTACTGTGTTTACACTGAATTGTGTCATTTAAATATTTACTGCATAAATGAGAGGAAAAAATGCTGAATGTCAAATTCATCTCTTCATCCAGATGATGAATTATGTGTCTAATAACCCTCCATTGACTTCCTGTAAGTTTTAGCATGACTTACAACACTTTAAAGTGCTTTGTTTATAAAGTCAGAGTCTCATTCTGGTCTATTCTAACCCCTTGTATTTCAGCAATTGTGGGACCAGCTGTAGTGAACTGTAGTAAATTTGTGTCTGGCACAAGACTTGTGTTGTATGGGTGATTTACAATAAGCAGAGTATTATAGGCACAGGCTAGCCAGGGTATAGGTTGGATTGATATAGAAAAAAACAAGAAAAAAAAAAAAGAAAAGCTAGCCTGCTTTAGTGTAGGACTATGTAATCCATATCTTTCCCTTTGTTTTTCTCTCTTCATTTTTCTTCCTGCCCTTCATTGTGCAGAATCTTTCTTCTTCTTAAAGCTCATCAATCCTACCACTGTACTAATGTCTAACAATACTTCTACATATTTTGTATGTATATAAATTTTTAGAAAGTTGTTACCAGAGATCTGGAGGATGATACTTCAGTAGCCATCTCTTGCATAAAAATGGTGTGCCAGTCTGGGCTTCCAGGTGCTGTGGTAGTATTGGTGAAAATAACGATGATTAATATAAATGTTTAGCTCTTTGTTCGTAGGAGTTGGAGGTTCTCTGGGAGTTACCTTTGGAGCTGCTGCTCAGGATTGGTAAAAATTCTATAGATATGAAAGAAGGCGAGATCAGCATTTTTAAGTTATTTCTGAACTTTATTGTCCCTGGTTTTTTGGTGGTCATTGTAAAGATTTGTAGATAATCAGGAAATCTTTTGTGAGCGGCCTCTCTCAGAGGTGCTGTTTTCTACCAGTTGGTACTGTGTGTAACAAATTTCTTTTGCTCCCTTGAACTGTTATATATCTGAATTTAAGGTAGTGTACTGAAAATTATTTTCCTGGATACAGTAGCAAGCTAAATCAAAATCAGTAGAAAATTCAGTCACTTTCTTAAAAGTATGTACTTGTTAACATACCATAATGTTCATGGATTTGTAAATCCAAAATATTATTTTTTAAATTACTGGTACAAGTAAAATGCTCAGAGTAGGTTTTAATCACCGGGATAGCATTAGAATTTGATATGTTGATCACCTAGATTCAAAGGTAGTAATATCTTGTGCATAAGAATCTATTTCATATCAAATATAATATTGCATTATTGATAACAGCTGAAAAATCCCTGGAGAAAACACATTTATTTTGAATGGCTGTGTATTCACTTTTTGAAGACAGATGGCTTGTACAGTGAAATAAGCAATGAGTGAGATATGAACATAAAGATGTTTGGTTTTGTAATTAACTGGCTAACATGTGGCTGGGTTCAGTTTTGTGGCATCTGTACCATCATGTTCACCTTATCCTTCCTCACCTGTCCCCACCCCCCATCCATCCCTCGTTTGCCATGTTGCTTATGTCTTTTTTTTGGATTCCTGCTCAGCTGTAATAGAAGCTAAATGACTTTTCCAGTAAAGAAACTCAAGGTCAGAGCTGGGAGTAGCTCATATCGACAGCATGGATCCACCTGTACTCAGCTGGCTTACAGCAGCTTACCCATTCTTCTCTAAAGATGCAGCCTTTGGGTTATGATATGACTTCTCACTGTGCTGTCATGTACCATGTAGTTGTTAATCTGCCAACATAGCCCTACCCTTCAGAAATTATATACTGGAATGTGAAAGAGCTGTGTTGTTTCTGGAAAATCTCTCTGGCTCATGCTACATATCCAATACAGTTGCAAAAACCCCCAAAAACAAGTGAAAAAAACCCCAAAAGCAAACCTTAACAAAATGAACAAACCCCCTAGAGTTCCTAATGTTTTCAAGGATTATGCCTGAGTAATCAGCTTCCTTCTGAGAAAAAAATGTTAGGTGGTTTTGTGAGGCCATCTCCCTGGACACCATCCAATCTGTGTAAGTTCAAGGTCCAAAAATGCAAGGTGGTCTACCTCTGGACTAAAGGATGCAACAACTGTCCTGCAGCTATGTACCATCACCTGCTTTTTCTGTGAGGACTTACATAAAACATAAAGCAAGGCCTTGACAGCATGCTATCCCTTTCAAGAAAGACAGGGCTTTATCTGAGCTCCATGGTAAGGTATCAGTAATAGCTCTCTTCTTGAAATCTAAGGGTAGGATGACAGGGTGTTTTTTCACATTCAGACCATGTCCATGAAAAGGTCTCAGTCTAGATATAAGCTGCAGAGGACTGTAGCCCACAGACAACCTTTAGTGCTTCTTATAACCCTGAGATCCTGAGGCACGTAGAAATTCATACATGCTCCTCTTCAGTTGTTGCCCATTTTGTTTCTCGTACAGCATCTGGAACCCGTGCCTCTCAAAGTTGTTTATGCTCTTTGTATAGCCTACAAAAAGCTAAGTGCATCCTGAGCATTCTGGAGAATGCTTTTGAAGATTCCTGTCTACTGTTCATTCTACAAGAACTTCAGCAGTAATTTGAGGATTCATTTGTAAACTGCGATTTGCAGCTTTTTCTGGCACCTTCTCCACTGAGGGGCCCCAGCGTGTAGGTACTGGCTAAGTCCAAGGCTCCTTTCAACCTAGTAGATTGGACCTACTAGGTCCAACCAAGAGGAAACCCAGACAGGATATTTTCCTTAGTGTTTTTTCCTGGTAGGCAGTTCTTTACATGCCTACCTTGTCTCCTTTTTTCCCTTCATCCTTCTAAAACTTTTTTTCCTCCTATATTTGAATGTACTCTTTCAAAGATTTCTTCCTTCAATGTGATTTTACTGTGATTAATTTAGTCTACACATTTTGCTTGTCTTATTGCACCCTTAAGGTCTGACCAATATGAATGCACTGTTAGCAGAGTGAACACAGTTCTCATTTCTACCAGTTCTGTACCAATTTATATTGTATTATTTTCTTCTCAATTGCTGTTTTATCTTTTTTTCCTCTATCTGTGGAGAAAGGGATAAACTAATTAGATATTAAATGCCATATTGCAGTTCTAAATAAGGAATTATTAATTAGAAATAACCTTTAATTATGACACATTTTGTCACAAGATGTGTCCTATAGGTCAGACATTGTCTGTAATTTAAGTTTTTAACATTTTTAAAAATTTTTAGTTATTTTTTTTTAATTCTACCTGCTTAAACAAAATTAGTCAGTGATACAATGCAGTTGGATAAGTGTTTTGGTAGCGTTCTGGTAAGGATGGTTCATAAGCATGAAAGTGTTATTGTAAAGCATTTGTAGTAGGTTGACAATTGCTTGAAAAAATAATTGCCTCACAATGATGTATGACTAAGACTTTTTTTTTAAATGGAATTATTTCCTAAACTTACTAGAATTTTTATCTCTGTAGTCATACAAAGAAGATGGATCTCTGTTACAGGTATTCTAGCAGTGGTTTAAACAAGCCCTTTAATATCCATCTAAAAGTGGGCTCTAGAGCACTGTTTACTAGGTTTTCTTGTTTTCCTTTGGGTTTGGTTTTATTTTTTCTATCTAAATTATGCTATGTCTCTTACCAAATTGCTATCAACATGTATGTGGCATAACAATTTTATTCTCAAGTCTTTACTGTCAGCCTAATTATGTCCTTCCATGACACTGTATGGGGAAGTGTGAATTCCTTAGAGACTTTATAATAGTAATCAGTACTTTTGAAATTTCTTTTGTGCCATTATTCGGACTTTAGTAAGAACGTCATATAGCCCTGAAGAGGAATCATTTGTTGACTCATTAATGCCTGTGTCATCTAGAGGAATGCATGCCCACTGTATGTCTTTTAAATGTACCAAGTAATGGTAGTAACAAATCTAGCGCTTCAGCTATGTTACTACATTGAAATGTTATTTTACATCGTTCCTTTTCTGTGCAGTAGTTTTGCTGGAATTACCTCAGCTACCATGTGTTATATTTGCCATGAAATTTTAAATTTATATTATTAAGTTTAGTTTATATTATTATGTGCATCTTTGCTTCACTTTTTACTTGTAAGAATAAAGACAGCACAGGTCCCAATAAGGAGCACAAGGAAAGTAAATAACAATAAATAAACAAAATATTGTTCATTACAACAGTCAATATAGAGACAAATTAATACACAGTAGTACTAGCATGAACGGACCATGAATTCTATCCTATTTGCAGGCTGTTAGGAATATATACAATTCACCTCAGCTGTTGTACTGAGTATACTCAATTATATACGTGGCTAAATATTTACATCATTGACCATTACTTTATATACAGTAATCCACAGAAAAGTTCCTTGATAGCATCTAAAGATAAACCCATTTAGAATAGTTCATAAGAATCAGTGTAGGACTAGTCAGGTCTTACTGCACAATCTCACATGTGGAATAGGGATGTACCATCTTCGCTGTGCTGTTGCTTCTGTCCTGACTAAAGGAAGAAAAATTTGGACGGTTATGAAATGCCCAAACAATTCCTTCAGAATTGCTTGTACCTAATTAAAGCAACTTTCACCTTTCAATCTCAAGGCTACACTGATACTTGAAGTTATATTCTTCTGTGAGAGGTGAGTGACACAGTATACCCCAAATCGTCCCTTATCTGCTTCTAGAAGAATTTCTGCTGTATCTTCTTACAGAAATTCAGAAGGTTTCTGAAGTTAGATTACAGCGTGGCAGATCACATACAACTTTAAAAAAATATAGGAGCTTCAGAGAGCCCTCGGTCTTGCACTTCTGCTGTTCTGAAACACAATAAAGACACAACTATACTTTCCCACTGAAAAGGAGGGAATTATAACAAACGGCAGCCAGAATAAAATAGCTACTTTAGAGTTGCAGCTACCTTTGCAAAATTGAAGCCCAGTTCCAATAAAATACAAGAATTTTCAGTAACAGTAATAGAGATGAAATAGTCATGAGGAAACCCACTATTAAATCATAGAACTCTTTAGCATATTTTCTCTGTTAAAAAAAAAGTATATCAGCTTTTATTTTAATATTAAACATTTTTTTTTCTCAAACAAAATACAGTTATGGCATTGAAAAGAACAGTCAAAGAGATTTTGCTTCTGTGTAACTAGCTCAGGATACACAGTTTCTTTGCAAAATATAAATTCATTTAGGATAAATGTAATAAAAATGAGAATTGATTATATTGGCATACTGTAGAAAAAATATTTTAAAATTTCCTGTTTCCCAATCCTGGTTCAACTTTTCAACCTTCAGTGTTATTAAAGCCGTAAATGTAGGTCCTGATTAACTTGTTATGTCTAGGATCTGTATTTCCACTGCTGAGTTTTGAGCATATGGGTTTCATTCTTTAGAATTGGTGAACTGTGAAGGAAAGAAAGGTTAGATATTCCTCTATGGGCAGTGTTTCTTAGCTTTCTGCTTTACCTCTGTATTATTTTGGATTCCATTATGGGAATCCTATCTTACGCCTTGTGGATCCTAATACAAGTTCCTGTAGTTCATACTGAGAATGAGAGTCTCCATTACCTATGAAGATCAACTGAAATCCAATGCATTCTAGTGTGAGTGAAGTATGTGTATATCTAAAGCCATATGCTTAAAATTACCTTCATAGAGTAATTACTTCATTGATTATTTTAATGATATAATTAATTAATTTTTACTTCATAGAGTAGTTCTGAACCGAAAGGAGCTGTGGAGGTCATCTTCATCTATTCCCTGCTCAAAGCATGTCAAATTAGGTCAGGTTGCTTTGGGCCATGTCAAGCTGAGCCTTGAACACCTCCGAGTCTCTGGACAACCTCTCTGGGCAACTTGTTCAAAAATTGGATAACACTCAAGGTAATTTTTTCCCCTTAATATCTGCTCAGAATTTTCTGTGTTCCTGTCTGTGTCTGTTTTCTTTCCTCCCACCCCAGATCACCTCCAAGAAGACTCTGTCTCCATCTTTACTGTATCTACTGATCAATTCAATTTTATTTGCATAAACACATTAGTGGATATATTCCTAAGTGATGAGGGAGCCAGAAGTCCATTTATTTCTATAAGATACTGGGAAAAACAGAACCATCACCTTTCCTCCGTGTCTTTAATAGAGAGAACTTGTATTTTTCTGGGCAGAACTTGCATGTGGGTCCTTTGGGTGCTTGACCTGTTTCACTTCAGGTGAGGTGGGATCTTGGCACTGAACTGTGAAAGCCAAGTTTTTCTGAGTACGTGTAGGTTCAGAACTGTTTGTGACTAATCAGGATTGTGTCTAATCAGGAACTCCATAGGACTGGGTGCACCAGAGAGATTTTTTTAGCCACAGTTTGGTCTTATACCCATGCAAAAGTTGTTCTGAGTCAAGTCAACTGGCCATCTGTAGGGTCCAGTGCTCTTTGATACACCCTAAGGGTATATTACCTGGCACCCAGCAGTGTGCAACTTCCCTTCTGTCCTTTGTAATTTTGCCATTCCCATATAGATCTCTTGGACAACATAAGACAACTCAAATGACATTAAACACTTGTATGTGAATATATGCTTATCCCCATTGTTTGGTTTCTTGTTCCTGTTCTAAGGATGGGATTCAGTTTGAGATTAAGAAACCTTCATGCAACTGCCCTTATATATCTGTGAACTAAAGGTTTACCCTTCCGTTATCATCAGTGGGGATTTGGGACTTGATTCATCTGCTTACACAACTAAGTGAACATGGCATGCTCTAGCATATCCAAGACAGCTTTGGGATCAAACAGATGTGAGGTGGGATTTGTAGGAGACCACTGCCATTCTGGGGCAGCAGCTGGAAACCAGCTATTTTAAATGTATATATTTTATATTATTAAGTTTAGTTTATATTATTATATAAATAATATAATATTATATTATTTCACTTTTTACTTTTAAGAATATAGATATAGCTAAAACACCCTATAGAATCTGAAATTGCAGTAAACATTTGCTGGCTAGTTGAAAACTTGTTATAGGCTTATTTCTTTCTTTACTTCAGGATACATGTGGAAACTTTCACTGTGCAGTAGTATGTCACCCTGCTGTCACTGTTCAATTATCACTTAATTGAAAATTGGCTTTATTATGAATTGCATGCTTATTAAAATCAATTTAAACATAAATTGCAGTTCAATAATATACTTTGATGTCATTCAATGTTATTAGCAAAGATGCTATGCTTTTTTCCATACTTCATTGATGCTTATTTCAAACCAATGAATAAATATTTTATAAAAATGTAATGAAAAGTACAACTTCTTCCTTCCACACAGGTTTTGTAGTACATGAAATGTGCTTTGCAGACTTTTCCCCTAGTTTCGTTAAGTGCGGTTGATTTCAGTCATCTTTCTTTGAAGTTACAAATATGTATGTATAATGCAACTACTTTATATATAGCCATACACTTCTCTTTCACAGTGTATACCGCAATAAATCATCTCATTAACAATAAATCATCTCATAAAGTAATTTGAGGGGTACATAATGAGCAACTTTGGGATATAAACTTTATTCTATATATGAGTTGAAGTCTTCATTACTATCCTTGAAAGTATTTTTTGACTATTGGGATTAATTATATATCACACAGATGCCTGTCATGCACTCTGTTTACACTGTAGGGAGATGAAATAGGATAGTTGATTTTCTTTTATTCTGTTAAAATGCCAAGGTTTAATTAAACTGCTTCAGCTTAAGGGTTGCACAGCTACTTTCAGCTGTCATGAAGCATACTAGAAATTGATTTGCCATTGCCTACATGCCCAAGAAGGCATTCAGCAGCCTTTGTAATTTCACTCAAAATTGTTTTTATTAATCATAGTTACTCTCCAATTTCTAAAATTTGTAGGAGAAACAGTGTATTAAAATAAGTTTCATCCATATGTTCGGGGAGTAAAAACAATACAGGTGCCAAGTATCTGAAATTTACATTCAGTTTTGAATTAACATCTGGGGTTTGCTTTTTGTATAAGATTTTTATAACACTAAAATTTCATGCATTTTTGAACGTCTTACATAATTATTTCAGTTATACAATAACAATTAGACAGCATCATGAATTAGCAAGACAATTGCAAAGCAATAAAGCCATAATTTTACAATTATGAAAAATAAAAACATAGTAACAGACAACTAAAACTAACCACTTGCTTCCAGCAATACATAGTTATATATAATAACCACGATATAGAGGATTTTCAAAAATGTTGGCAAAAGCAACATTAAGCTTGCTTGCTTGCTCCCTTCCAGCACTCCACACCGAGCCTTCACTGATGTAAGAAAAAAAGCAACCATGCCAAACAAGAGAAGGCAGCCTCTACTGAATCTGCATTTCCATTATAAAAAGCACAAAGCCAAAAACTAGAAATATAAGAAGGCCCTTAGTGCTCCCTTTAAACACTTGGGGAAAACTGGTGTTAACAGCATCCTTTGTCCTCTACCACTCTCCGAGTTTCCAGTGAAAGCTCTATCTGAAGTCTGTGCAAAGCCTGCTTCCAGCATGTACAGAACTGCCTAGAGTTTGGCAGTATTAAGTATCAGCTTCTGCACTAATGAACATGTAAGGTTTCGCATGAAATGTAATAATTTGCATGGGAATAGTTGCATAATAGGAATACAAATAAAACTAGAACTGTCTGCATGGGGCTCACTCCCTAGGTTGGAAACCTTTATTAGGCTCATTATTGGGATTTCACTTTTGATCCAACCTTCCAGTTTCCCATTCCTCAAGGGTAGCTAAACAATTTTTAGCTTCTGTGGCTGTAATTAACACGGTGTTATTTGAAAAGTTCTGTATCTTAGATGCCAGGAAAGCGTAGCAATTCTGATATTTTTAATCAAGGAACTGTTGGCTCTTGATCCTAACCTGTGTTTTAATTATGGATAAGGTGTTTTCTTTAGTGTTAGAGTGAAGATCAAATACCAAATTAATTTAAATCAGAGAGGAGCTAATCTGAAGCCATTTCCCATCCAGTTCCCTTCAGTTCAGTTAGAAGCACCTAATTCTTTTTGAAAGGCTGGGCTTGAATTCTCTTCCATACTTTTAGTTTGTGATGCCTAACTTATCATGCAAGCAGACCCTTCTTCTTGGCCTTTCCCTATCTGAAAATATAGCAACAATTTATTAATTGAGCACTGAGCTTTTATGCACCTCTCATCAGGGTATTTGTGTGAGGTAAGAGTGCATAACTCTGAGAGCAATATGAACAACTGTAAATATAGTAAAAATTACTTTCTGACAGTCTTATCAAAACATGGTGACAGAACAAGTTAATTTTAGCAAACTGAATGTAGAGTTCTAGGATACAGTTGATTATATTAACTATTAGAGGAAAGTAAACCAAATCTTAGGCACTAAAGTAATAGATAATTTTATAGTATTTTAGTAAGGTAAAAGGAAGTAATCTAATATATTCCCTGTGTGGCCTCCAGCAATTTTTTATATAGACATTGAGATATTTAAAACAATTACAATTGCATAGAAATTTTTGTATAATATTTTTATTTGGAGAACCAAATGGAATGAGCAGTTCTAAATATCCAATATCACTTTGTGAGGAGGAGCAGGAGGTAGATTATCATGTGATGTGAACTGGCATGGATCCTTTCCTCTTATTGAAGGTGATGCTGATAAGAATGTGGGCCATAGACTTTAGACATAGAGAGTTGAATCAGAAAGGAAAAACTTTTTTTTCATATATGTCTGTCAAGCACTTCAGTGATACTTCATTTAAAATAAAAACCTTCAGCTGACATAATACACCTTAAGGTCTCCATGTAAAATTCTTATCATTGTTGCATGGTTTCTGGCACAGTAGAAAACCTTGCATTTTAATTTTCTAAGGTTTGTCTACCACACTTGGTTTATTTTAAAAGCAGACATTGAAGCTGAAAATACTTTTTGAGGAAATTACCTTCACTTTTCCCTCTTGCTTCAACTGTCATCTGCCTCAGATACACTGAGTGACATTATTCATATTCATTCATGCAGGGATGCACTTAATAGGCTCACAGGAAAAGTGATCATTAGTTGATTGACTGTAACTTGATTGCTTGTAGATAAGGCTCACAGGTTTATTTCTTCATTTCAACAAGGAATGGGAGCTGCCACACCTCAGTCTGCATAATTATCAGTATGGGTTTTATTGGCATGGGTAAACATTAATACAATAATAAAATGACCAGTGCAAAACATTCAGCTCATGATGTCTTCAATTACACATGGTGTGGAAAGATGGCTGCAGATAAAATTAGAGGAAACTGAGAAGTTATATTCACATCCTAACAGAAGTTATAAAGGTATGGAAATCGTAGGGTAAAACACAGCTGCTCCCCGGATGGAATGTGGTTGGCATGCTCCACAATGAGTCCCTGTACGCCCAATCTACAACCATAAGCACTTGCTAAGGGGGATGGAACAGGGGGTGCAGTGGAGTGGAAGCACTGTGGCCAGGCTCTGTTGAAATCCTTGAAGGAAGGGGAACTCAATGGTACTTTGCTGCTGATAACTCACATAGCACCTGTCAACCATGGGAGAAAGGAGAAGATGTCTTGCTATTGAGCCAGCAGTTTTGACAAAATTGCCCTCCTCAGATGAACTTGGTTGATTTTGGCCTAATATTAACTCATACCTCCTTCCCAAATTACCCACCTTCAGGGTACAAACACCCCCCACTGGGCACACGTTCAATATTTTTTTGAGCGAGAGTATCTTTAAGAGCGAAGCGAGAGAATTTTACACCAAGCAGCAGCAAAGGTATGTATGACTGAAGTCACTCAAGCTCCACCATAAATAGTATAAAAATAAGAGAGAATGAGGAGAAGTCAGGGAAGACTCTGTCATAACTGCTGGGATCAGACGATGGGCTGATCCTGTGTTCCCTCCCACAGGGATGCCTATTGTGTAAAAACCATCCTCTACGCATGCTGTACTTTTATTGGAGTTTAGAGTTTGTCTGTGCAGCATTTTGAATATATCTTTTGATGTCAGATACCATCACTGGCAATCCTTGAACCTTAATCTGTCACAATTTTATGTTAATAAAGAGTGTTATTCCATAAACTGTTAATGTGAGTCCTTCATGGGTTCTGGCAGTTGCTGGCAGCAGGTACCACACTTGAATAAAGTGGAAGATCCTCTGAGGGGTCAAAAAAGTGAGAAGATCCATTGAGAGGATCTCCCTTATGCTGTTGGTGTGTGTCCCTGAATAAGTCAGTTGTACTGCCCTCCAGTCTGTCAAACTGCTCAGTGAAGGGTCCCCCTAATGGAACACTGACAGACTGGTCAGGCACAAGGGTCTTGGCTTTACTGGGGCACTTACAGACAAATAGATATTCTAAAGGAGTGAAAAAGGTCCTTTTATTTTGCTTTATGATCAATATTTTAATAGAAGATGTAAATGTTTTTGTAAGAAGGGTCTGTCCCAAGTGCCTGATTTAGTTAGGAAGTAATACACTTGTATAGTGGTAACTTCAGGTGTTCACAAGATAAAAAAATCAATAAAATTTGAAAAATGAAACAGCTATAGCCATAATTTTGGGGAGGCTGTTTTCTGAAGATATGTTAGACAACTTGTTAATGGGATTTAGTAATATTTTAGAACTTTGTTTTCAGAATTCCTTGGGACATTTCTAATCTTTGGGAGAGGAAAGAAGGTCTCAGAAATGCTTATTTTCGAAAAATGTTTGCCAAAAACTTGTTAAAAACCTTTGTCCAAGTAGAAATGATTATAGAATAAGTGGGTAGAGGGACACCACTTCTTTTTAGTATTGTGGCAAACAGACACCTTCTGTTTTCAGTGGTAGCAGCCCTGTGTCACACACACACACAACTATTCTTAATCTGTCTGTCTGCCTCTCATGGTACCTACGTGTTCATGATGCTTCTATGCACTCCTGGATTGATAAGTATATTTGTAAAGAAGAGCAAATAGATTTTGTTTCTCGTAATAGATGTTAGGAGCTATGTATTCCCTCTGTCACTTTTTTATGAATCGGTCCTGGAAGTTTTCGTGTGCATATTCCAATTAATCTTTAAATTTCAATGTAGATTTATTATTTCTTCCTGCTTTGCATAGATCTTTTCACAAGTTAAAAGGGGGGTGTTACTGGGTTGCTGATAGAATAGTGGGAATTGAAATTAATTTGAGTTGAGAAGAAAGATAATATTTCTGGTTCCTTTATGACTCAGAAGAAATAAAATAATAATAAAAGGGGTGAAAGCAACATACAAGCGAGTCTGTAGATGTGTGTAGTGTAGTCAGTCATTTCAGGGTTAGTAGCAAACAGACATAATTTAGAAATGTATTTTTAACAGGTTTTTACTGTGTTTTTAGTTTGAAATTTTGCTATGAGCAAAAGTGGAATTCAACAACATAGCACATTTTTCTTAAACTGGCAGAATTAGTTGCTCCTTTGTAAATCAATGTCTCTCTCTGTTGACAAGAGAGAGGGCCTGGATTATATAGTGGTCTTCAATACGGCTAGATGAGTATTGTGACCTGCCCCAGAAAGCGTGGGGAGTAACCAAGGTTCTTATTAATAAATCCCTTGGGGTGGATTAGGGTGAAATTACACTGAATAATCAGTGTTTGAAAACATATATATGTAGGGTTTATTTTAAAACCGTTTTGTTTCAAAGGTAAACAGGTATGTTGCCATTTTGGGTGTTATCATCTATATCTGTCATCTACAGCAATATGGTATAAAGATAACATATAGGGAAAATGCAAAAGGGAGAGAAAAGAAAAGACAGGATAAGGGTAAGGGAGAGTAAGGGACAGAAAAGATGAGAGTGGAAAAATGTATATAGTCACCGCCCATGGGGTCCAGCGATGGAACTTCATAGTTGCACTTTCCATGTCTGTCAGTTGAAGTGGTGGTCTTGATCCATTGGGGGTGGGGGAGGGAAGCCCACACACTCAAAGAAGTTATGACTTATTATATCCATGGATAGTGTCCCGGGCTGTGCCACGAGCCTTCGTCTCCTAGACCTGCACAGAGTTCCTTTGAGGGGCATGGTAAAAGGGTTTTTCCTGCCTTTCAGGATTGGCAGGGGGATGGGCTTTGATGGGCCAACAGCTACCATGACACTCTTCCCAGGCTGTAAATGTCCTCTGTTGATACTAGAATGCATAAATCATTAACCATTTCAGTCTCTGACAAATGAGTGAATGAGGATAAAACAAGGAATCCTAAGCAATGTTTCAAGTTTTTTTTCAGAAAGTGTTTCCACTGACAATATTTGAAAAAGCAAGACCTTTCTATGCTGCATGAAGTTTGCATGCATGTTAGCATATGGCTCCATAACATGTCCATGACATAACCTGTCTATGTTGACTTGCAAAGTTGCTGCCGGTGAAACACTGAGGATAAAAGGGCTACATAAGTGTCATAAAAATGTAAACCAAATTACAGTATTTTGTGATGTTTTGTCATACCCATTCCTACCAAGACAAAGTCTGTGGGGAATAGGATTGCTAGCATTGTCATGTTAGTGGTATAAACAGTACTGCAGCATTGCTAGCTCTAGGGACATATTGCAACCCCACTAGTTTTATCTTCCCATAATTGAACAGGAGAGCTCTTGGGCAGATTTTTTTCTGCCTATGCTTTGTCAGGTAATTTGGGCATTCTGAATAATGGTTGAGGAGAACAGGAAGAGTACTCTGTTTCAGCTTGGTACAGTTATGCTGAAGGAGGTATATCATGAGGATTATGCTGACAGATGCTGCATCCCATTAATTGTAACAACCTAATTAAATCATACAGTAAAAGCAGACTCACAGTCAAATGGTCACGTAGCAACTCTGTCGTCTGTATAGTCTCTCTTTGGAGTTGGCTCCAACTTAACTATGAGAATTATGGAGTGTCGGTGTGCAGTGCAGTTGCCTCCTGTTTTCCCAGACCACATTGTCTTTCACTTAGTGTTAGTTTCAGTCAGGTTTTATCACTAATGTGTCTCACCAAAGGTCATCACAGAAGCATGGTGCCACTGCTGTTGTTATAAAACTAGACTAATTTTAAGATGAACTTTAATTTATTACGAAAAGTAGTATCTGACTGATTACTGAGATTCAGGACCTCAGGGAACCCTTTTTATGCACAACTCTTGTTTTGTAAGTTTACTAATGGAACATTGAACACTTTCCTGCATCACAGTGCCTTCAGAGATGTTAAAATGATGCTGATCACTGGTGGTGATTTAATTCCATTTCAGTTCTTCTCTGATTAATGTATGTGTAATAATTATCTTATGGAAAAGATCTCCATGTAACAGATTTTATTTGCTTCCCTAGACTTAATGAAAATCCTGTGCATGGTATGTTTTGCTGATATCTTGTCCTTTATAATTTGGAATTTATACAGGTAATATTTCATAATATAGCAGAACAGATTGGCGTCTGGATCACAAAAGTGTAATGTCTTGTTCCCTGGAGAATATAGAGGACATCTAGTCTTCCCATTTATATATCAAATAATTGAGAAAATAGATTGTTCTATATCGAGAAATTAGTATGTAGTGAATGGAAAATATGAGATGAGATGAGCGGGTCATGTAAATTGAATACAACAAAATTTTTTGATGCTGAGTAACGTCTTCATGCTTTTGTTGCACTCTTCAGCCTCTGGTCTGTAAAACTTGTGGTTTCAGTCTTTGTTTGCACTGCAAAAGGGCCAGTCAGGAATTCAGAAATGATAAGGTGTTTTTGACAATTTTCATTAAATGTTAGTGGGAGTAATAAACCCTCATATTACTTGGAAAAGGGAATATTAGCTAATTCTGATGCACAGATCTGTCCTAGTTTTTAAGATTTTTCTGAATATAACTAAGTAACTAAGTACAATGATCACAGATTGCAGCCATAAGACAGGGAACTTGTATCTGGCAAAGTTGCATGTAGTCTCTGACTCCCAAATGACAGACACAATGATTAGGCAAAAAGAACAGGATGAATCTTGTAGGAAAGAAGGCACTGTAAGTTATGCAAAGAGCAACTGATTAATGTAAACATATTGTAAGTAAATGATTGATTAATAAGCATGACTAATACATGAATTAAGTAATATTTTTCAGCTGCTAACACTGTGGTCTCACATTTTAAAACTGTGTATAATTACAGTGATTATGCATGCAAATCAGATAATGACACAAGTAGCCACTTAGATGCACAACTGGCCATTTGGATATAAATTTGCATGCAGTCACATTATAGACTCATTAAGTACAGAACTTTGATTAATTTTGTGGGCATTATCATTCTTTGAATGAGGTAGATCCTCAGAGAAAACTGATATATGACCATACAGTTAAATAAGATGCCTAGGCACCTGAAAACAAATTTAGAGTTATACAGGCAACCCTTAATGGTAACATTTTCTAATTTCTGCAGTGGTTAATTTTGAAGACTTCATGTTTTTGGGTTTTTTTTAGCATTGCTTTTAAATTGTGTAATTAGCGTTCAGATTGAGCCATATGAAGAGGACACTGAGGGGAGACCTCATTGCAGTCCACAACTTCCTCATGAGGGAAAGAGGGGGGGCAGGCACTGATCTCTTCTATGTGGTGACCAGTGACAGGCCCTGAGGGAATGGCCTGAAGTTGTGTCAGGGGAGGTGTAGGTTAGATATTAAAAAAAGGTTCTTCAACCAGAGAGTGGTTGGGTAGTGGAACAGGCTCCCCAGGGAAGTGGTCACAGCACCAAGCCTGACAGAGTTCAAGAAACGTTTGGACAATACTCTCAGGCACATGGAGAGACTCTTGGGAATGGTCCTGTGCAGAACCAGGAGTTGGACTCAATGATCCTCATGGGTCCCTTCCAACTCGGCATATTCTGTGCTTCTGTGATATAAACATTAATTTTTATATCTAAACAGATTTTTAAGGTAAGATCAGTGTCCTTGTGATTTTGAAATCGAATGTTCTTCAGGCTACTCTGACCAAGACTCGGTAAATGTTAACTCATTTTCAAAAAGAGTGGCCTTCTCAAAAAAAAATTTGAAGCCTGTTCGGTTTTCACAAGGTGACTTAGTGATTTAAAATCATAGTCCCAGAGGCTGCCATTGGAGTTAAGAATCTTGAATCACTTGTGTGGATCTGGATATACTATCTAAAGCTCTGTTCCAAAATGTCTAAGGAGCATATTTTAATAGTTGTATAATTACGTAAAATATTTATGAGTGGTAAATGATAATTTAATATTATTTTTTTTATTTGATGTATAAGTTGCTTATGACTACCACTGTCTCTATCTAAATGTCTTTGCAAATCTGGCCAAATCACTTCTGAGAAAATTGTGGCTTAATATTCCAATTAACTTTGGTACTTTACAATGTTGACTCAATATATTAACTCTCCAGATTTAGTGTTTTTCATCAATCATGCATCAAAAAAAATAACAAATTAGTTTGAAATCTTGATCTTTAATCCTGACAGTAACCATTAAGACCTTTGGGGAAAGTCTGGAGAACCAAGAACTGAGTTCCTAATTGATTTTTATTTAATCCATAAATATTCTCCATTGTCTTTGATTGTAAAGTATTATTGTAGAATGTAAAGTGTTATTGAAGAAGAGCACTCCCTAGGTTCTCAAAGGCACCTGCAACTCCCACAAATAATAATCTGTAGGTTAATCAAGTGCCACTTTCTCTTTTTAAGTACTTTTATGACAGATTTGATTTTCTCTCATGCTTGTGATAAAATTTTTGAGTCTACAGTAAAGTAGAAATCTGTGAGACTTCTACAGGTGCCTGGCGCTATTAGTTTTAGTGTCATGTCAGTTTGGATATCTGTGCCTCTGTTAACAATTAAAAGAGGCTACTGGATCAATAGTCTTTCAGGGTTCACAGCTGTGATATATAATGTCTGAAACTCATTGAACCCTAAACCCTCTTTGCCAGCTGTTGCTCCTAAATAGCCTTCAAAAAGAACATCACATTTAAAATCTGAACAGGCAGCTTTGTTACCTTTTAATGGTGGAATAAGACTGAGAAGAATAGAACAAATTGTCTCTGTGAACTTTTTTTCTTGAACTTTATTCCTGGTGAACATCTCATCTTTTCACAAAGGAGAACACTCACATCCCTTTGTTTTAGTCCATGAAGTATTCAGGTAGACCATATAGTTTGGCTTTCTTTCGGACTTATGATTGCCTTTGAAAGGAGGCTTAGTATTTGTAAATATCACTGAGTCACAGAACAGCTGAGGTTGCAAGGGACCTCTGGAGATCAGTCCAACAGGGGTCATCTAGATCAGGTTGCTCAGGGCCCTCTCCAGTCAGGTTTTGAGTATCTCCAAGGATGAAGACTCCACAACCTTTCTGGGTAACCTGTGCCAGTACTTGGCCACATTCACGATAAAAAACTTTTCCATAAGTTTGAGTGGAATTAATTTGTGCCCATTGCTTCTTGTCCTGTCACTGTGCACAACTGAGGAGAATCTGGCTCTGTCTTTTTTACTACCCCTCCATCAAGTCCATATAAATGTGGACAAGATTCTCAATGAATACCCTCTTCTAGAATCTAAACATCCTTTCTCAGTCACTTGACTGTTAGATGCTTCAATCTCTTAAATCCCTGTAATTGTCTTCATGGTCCGTCATTGGACTCACTCTAGTATGCCCTTATCTTTTTTGTACTGGAGACCCCAGAGGTGGACACAGCAATCCAGACGTGGCCTCACCAGTGCTCAGCTTGCTGGCAACATTCTCTCTAATGGCAGCCAGGATGCTCCTTGTTTTTTTTGATGAAAAGATGCACCAGTGCCCCATTTCTCCTGCCTGTTGAGGTCCCTCTGAATAGCAGCACAACCATCTGGTGTATCAACATTTCCTCCCAGTTTTTTATCTGAGTGTGCACTCTGTCCTGCTGTCCAGTTCATTAATAAAGTTGTTAAACAACATTGACTTGACACTGACCCTCAGGTGTTCTGTTAGTGGCTGGCATCCAGATGGATTTTCTGTCACTGCTCACAAGATTTTTGTACTGGCAGTTGAGGCAGTTTTCAGTCCACCTCATTGTCTACTTACCTATCCTGTAGTTCATTATCCATAAGGATATTATAGGATACAGCAACAAAACACTTGCTACAGCCAAGGTAAAAAACATTCAGTGCTCTTTCCTTGTCCACCAAGACTATAATTTTATGATAGAATACTGTCACATTGGTTAAGCATGGTTTTTCCTTCATAAATCAATGCTGACTACTCCCAGGTGTCTATTCCTGAAGACAGTAAATACAGTATACTTAGTACTTAGATTGTAGTTTGGCTGATTCATGGAAGACTTGTGATGAAATCATGCCAGGAATACTGAAAAAAAAATAATAAACTAGGGGAATAGATACTGTGTTGGAATTAAGCATTATTGTTGGCAATGACTTTAAAGCTTATAATAATTCATATTATCCCTATGTGCAGTACAGGAAGAAAATACCTGAGGCTTTTAAAGGAGACACAGAAGGTTATTTTACTTCCTATGAATATCAGTCCTTACTAGAAAACAAATGAGAATCATTTGAAATGCGTTTCATATAAGGGTAAAATGCACGTATAATAAAAAAGACCTCTTCTGTAGTATGCTCTTCAGAACAGGACTGTAAATATATTTAAGGTCATACAAGACCTTGGATATTTTAATGGCAAAATAGAAACTAAAAATGATTAACATTAAACAATTAACAATTAAATATCCATGTTAAAGTATGAACTGAGGAAAATCTTGAAAGCTCCATAGTGATATCCTCCTAGCCATTTCCACATATATACCTACATGCAACCTACATTTAATATGTAAACTACACTTAAGTATATATATTTGCTCTGTTCCAATGACTTATGAAACCTATTTTTCCCTTCCTATGTGTAGGGTACTCATACATTCCTGAAGTGTTCTAATAGTTCCTGAATTTATTTAAATGACAAGGTTTTATTTAAAGGTATCCATTGTATAATAAAAGGTAATTTGCATTAATATAAGGAGGTATTTAGTCTAAATTATTCTAGTGAGAGTAGCTATGAAAATTCTTTTGAAGGATTTATTTTCTACTTACAAGTTTCTTTCAAATGCGGATTACATACTCAGAGGAGAACAAGTAATTGATAAAAATAGCTTTTTGCCTTTTAATAATATTTTCACTTCCATTATCCTGTTCTAGAATAAGATGTTAAATCTTTACAATTTGAGACAATGAAATAATAACCATCCCTAAATCCTTACTCTATAGTCAAAGAGTTTTAAATTGTTGGCTACCCGCAGTATAAAGCTCACCTAACCTAGTTGTTCAAGATCTCAGAATTTTCTTTTCTGCTTTGTTCAATTGTATGGAAGCAGTTCTCTTTGATTACAGTATACAATGAAAACAAATCTCTGGATTTGCCACATGCTAGTGCCTTTGTTAATATTGTAATAAAGTAATTTACAACCCAGTGGTGGAGCTTGACTACTGATGAAGAGTCATAAATCTGAAGCAAACACAAATAGCAACCATTTTGTGAATGTATGTAGTGCTCCTTGAGTGCCTCCATGGTCAGTTTTGCCCACATCAGAGCTGGAGTGCATACTCTGCTTTTTCTGTCATCCACCATGCAGGTATCTCACAGGAGGAAAATTCTGGATGAGACCAGTGGTGCAGGATAAGGAAGAGAAAAGAAATTATCTTCATATTTTGGTCCCCCCCTTCTTTAACCATAAACTGTAACAGTGTTTCTTTTGTCTTAGTATCAGAGAAGGTGAAACATAATTTGTTCAAATCTAAAATTCAGAATAATGAAACTGGCTTAATGCTACATTTTATCTGGTGTTGTGAGCTAATTAATGTTAGCATTTAAAGAAATAATTTATTTTGGCTCAAGCTTTCTAAAATAAAGTGGCCAATTAAAGAATGTGAATAGGAAAACTTCCTCACCTAGATTCTGTTCTACTTGTCTCCAATCAAAGAAAAACTTTTTTTTTTCATTAACTGTCATCTAGTTACAGGGTAAAAGCAATTAAATACCAGTAAGAATATATGAACTTGGCAAAAACTTTTTTTTATTATTATAATGATATTTTTCATGTCGTTTATGAGCTACCTGTGGCTGTTCAGCCTTAGCCTACGATTTTGTCAGCTGGAATCACACTTGATTGGTACATGATCTAGGAACATATGTATCCATCATGGAAAATTTCTGTTTCCCAGTAGGATGATATTAATCACCCAGTAGGCGGTACCCGTTTGTCTGAATTTAATGTGGAAGAAATCACTGTGATGTCCAGATTTTCAACCTTCTGATTGGTTCAGAAGTGGAAGCTTGTCTCTAGGTTTAAAATAAAAATAAAGTTTTATATTATTCTGGCAAGAGTTCAGCTCTAAACAGTCTAGAAAAATATAAACTAGCTTATAATATCTTCCTAAACTTTGCATTCCTACACTGATTATGTAGAATACTGTTATGTTGATTTTTTTTTTTTTTGAACCAATGCTTCAAATTTGAGTGTTTTCTAACAGGAAGCAAAGAAAGTTCCTCACACTTCAAAGCACATGCTTATAAAGTGTACAGCTTTCCATTTAAAACTCAGAAGAGTTTAGCAAAAAATCTTCAACTACTCAGGACCTTTTTAGATAACTTATATACATATGTACATGCATATATATAAAATAATGTATATTTTTCAGGAAAACTGTTGGCAAATAAGTATTTTGTTAATGTGCATCTAAGTTGGATTAAATAGGCTATTTATTGTAATGCAGAAGTTTCTTGGGTATTTCAAATTTAATATTATTGCTAAGAATTCTTTTCTTGGTATCCTTGGAAAAACTGCAAGACTTTCTATGGAATCTATGTTATACTTTATCTCAGTTTTGTAGAAGGAACAATAGATACAGTTCTGGGAAGGGGCAAATAGAGTGAAAAGTTAAATGAACATTTTGATGACAACTAGAATGTCCATTTTGGAGAAAGGGATTTTGGAACTTTGAAGAAATCCAAACACAAGCAATTTATTAAGTGTCCTAGGAATATGTAACAGGAAATTACAAACTGCTTAGTATATCATCAGTTGTAAGAAAGGATTAAATCTGCCTCGTAACTCTAAATATGACTCTTTTTATCTTACAGATAAAAAGATTAATATAGAGGATCTTGTTTTAAAATAGTTTTATTGCTCCTGAATGGCCAACATTCCACAAGGAAAAAAGTCATACCTTTTCCATTTAGAAGAAGATTTTATGTGGATAGAGTCCAAAACAGAAAATTTGTTAACCAAAAGCAAATGCTTTTTTCCTTCAGAAATTATTCTGTGTAATCTTAATATTATGTTAGTATTTCAGTACAAAGTGCTAATTTGACCATGGAAAAGAAACAGAGAAATCGAGGCTGTAATATTTTCTGACTGTCGTGTGAGCAGAGCGGTAGTGGGAATCTGGGGAAGATTTCTAACTTTGTTGATGATGCCTATCAGAGTCATGGGGCCATCATCCAGATCTCTTCAGCATCATTGGTAGGCAGTTCTCTTTCCCTCAATAGAACAGTTCCCAAACCTGTACAAGGAATTGAACGAGGAAAAGTACTGCTTCTTTCTTCATGACCTTGTCTACATGTGCTGGTCAGATTCTTCAGAGCCCAAATATTTCCAAATAACAAGAAAATTCTGTAAAGCTATCAATCAGTAATTGTCTTAAAGTATTCCTATTTTTTATGCTTTATTCATATTTCACTCAATCATTTTCTGATTATCTGACTGCCAGATTTATTCAAAGGCTTTTCCTGCAGTATTCAAGATCATCAGAACAATGTCACGGCTCTTCTTTTTTCTTGAAAATTATTTTTTCTTAGTGCAATTGTTGTGGCCAGATTCTAGGCACCCACTAAAGTTGTTCTGAGCTGGGAGAGGTCACACAGGCAAAACAAATTCAACATGGGGTTGACAGTGCCTGCTCCAGGCTGGGTGCCAGGAGGCCCGGGCCAGGCTGCTGCCACCTCCTCCCCACGGCAGGGGAGGTGGCAGGGCCACCCGGGAGCTTTGGTCAGCTCTCCCTGGCTCGAAAAATTCTTCTGCACAACAAGTTTGTTCTTAAATATGTTATCACAGAGGCGTGATTATTGTCTCTCCCTTGGCCAGCAGCAGTAAGTCCCTCCTGTAACCAGCTGTCATTGACTTCATTGAGGGGAAAACTTCTAGCAGCTTCTAACCGAAGCCACCCTATGTAGCCACCCCCTGCTACGAAAAAATGCAGCCACCTCAACCCACGACAGCAATGTACTGTAATTTTACCTAATGACTTCACTGTAGTCTGTATAATTTAAAATGATAAAAAGGCCTTTGTCTGAAAATACTTTGAAGAGAAAATTAACTTAATTGTGGAGCTTTGAGTCCATTTTGAGTCCAACTTCAAGAGAAACTTTTACATTGAGTCATGTCTATGTAAGTTTGCTAGCTACACATCAAAAAGAAACTGATTCATAGTAATAGGTCTGTTGCTTAGAGGTTTTAGGTATGATTGTGTAGGTGACTAGAACTGGAGAAAAGGTAGTTGTGATATTATTGTGTAATAAAACAGTTGTAAAATTTATGGTTTTTTCCTCTGAGCATGTAAGAAAAGGTGACTTGAGTTCCTGAGCTGTAGTCTCACGTAGCAGAGGAGTAGTGTTTCACATTGTCGTTGTAAAACTACAGTGGGAGAGAGTGTTGCCAATAGGGACACTCTGAGGACCTGACTGACAAAACTGGAAGAGTCCTTGTTGTGAGTACATTGCTGAATTAGGAGCTGGGAGACACCAACTGAATCGAGGCCAGTCCACTGTTATTCCAAGCAATCATCCTTCACAGCTCTACTCAGATTTAAGACGGGTCTGTTTAGAAGCTTAAGTGTTGATTTTTTTTAGCTAATGAGAGGTTCACTCCACACCAAAGCTTCCTCTAGCACAATCCCAGTGCAGCTACTTTTATTCACATTTGTGGTCTAATTCATCAAATTACCAACACATTTCTGACAGAGCTGGATTTTTGCTTCTATGCTGTGTATCTGCAGATCACCTAGATGATTTAGAAAAATAGTAGATTATTTTTGAGATATTTTTGTTCCTTTTTAATTAGACCTAGTGCATTTTTCTACACTGCTTGCTTTAATTCTAAATCCTAACTAATCCATGGTAAATTATTTCTGGGTGAATGTCACACTTTTACCAAAGCAATCCTATTTTGAGTGTTTTAACATGGTGCATAGGTTTTAGCTGACCTTCAACAGAAAAGACCTGTGTATTTACAAAGGGTATTCTACAAATCGATAAGTAACCAAAATGCCCTATACATGAATAAATCTGTGGTCATCTAAAACCAGTTGTGTTTTGCAATTGCAGTTGGGAATTCAAACTAAGTATCTGTAATTGAGTAGTATAAGAGCTACTATTGTTCTATGAGATTTAAACTTGAAAGTTATGAATGTGCTTGAAAAATCTGCTAAGAGTTCCATGAAATATGCTGTCACTAAATAGAATAACTAATTATCAAGAGGTTTTTTTTTCTGGAATATGAAGCGTTATATAATAAACTGCTAATCCAAGCGAAAACTGTAATTACTAAAAACTCTTTGCTTTCAAATTTCAAATGTCATCGAAGTCCATCTTTGACCTTATACTTGGCTATCAGATACGTTATTTTTGCTACAGAATGATGGTCAAGACTTATGAAAAGATGACTCATTTACCAAAGGGAAAATTAAATTAAAAAGTAGGACTTCATACTGTCTTGCTTCCTTAGACTTCAAAGATGAAGTGAAACTATTTCAATGCTTTCAAATAGCTAAATTATTCTCACCGCAGTTTTTACTGATTCTTTATCATTTGTGAGGTTTGCATTAATCATAGCTAGAGAGTTAAGTTCTGAGATGTAGCTATGCTTGGAAGCATGGAGTTCCGAGGTCAGTTCTTCAAACATTTAATTCTACCCTGAAATAGCTGGCTAACCTCTTTCTGTAGAGTAGAAAGGCTGCAGTGGGAATCCATTTGACATATTTTAGGCAGCTGTTGGGGGTGAAATGTAGGGATTGGGACATGTAGTGCCTGTCCCTTCCTACTGACCTGGAGGGAGTCCAGGAAGCTTGCTTACAATATAACATGTAGTTACTGCAGGTTTAACATGAAACAGTTATACAAAGTTATAAGAATCCCTCACAATTTGAATAACGTTCACCTTAGCATCTCCAAAGGGTCTCTGGCTATGCTTCTGCAGATGAAACGTATTTTCTCACCTATATTTATCCCCTGTTCTGCTTGCTGTTAGCAGTATAACTGCAAGTCCACACAAAGAGATGTGGTATTTTTGTCTGCTAAAGGATCAGTAGAATATAAGAGAAGATTTCCCTGAACCTGGCTTGTCACCTCTCTTTCTCCATGGTTTTCTTGAATCAAAGCCCCACTTGAGTCATCATTCTGCTTACATAGGGGATAGAAGGATAAATAGTTTTTGCTATTCCTTAAGAAACAGAGTGTGGATAAAGACAGGATATATCATGGATATATGTCAGGATAAATGTCCTTGTTCTCAAGGAGAAAGTGATAACTCTTTTTGCAGGAAGATGTGGCTTAGATTGCTGGATGTCATATGAAATATGTAACCTGAGTCAGTACTGAATTCCAAAGAATTGTGGAAAATAATGCTAATTCAGTACAAGTCTTTTCCTTAAAAGCTGATGGGTTGCTCAGTAATAAAGAGAAGATTGCCAACTGGACAAGGAAAATATTGTCAGAAATATCAAAGTATTTGTAACCAAAACAGAACTAATTAAAGATATACTAATAAAAAGATATATTTAGCCTGAATTGCTAATCTCTTTCTGTGAAAGAAATAAATAATATTTCACACTGACATGGGAAAGATTTTTTTAAAAAAGCAACCAAGAAAGCACAGCATTATTTCTACCTCTGCAAGAGGAGATTTTTTAACTACTGCTCCTGTCCTGTTTGGTTTCTTTCTGGGCTTACTGACATGAAGAATCTGTGTCAGTGAAAATTTTCTTGAGTGGAGGAAAGTGACCTGGGTGTCAGAGTCCTCTGCCCTGTGACTCAGTGCTCTTCCTGTGACACTGACTGGAATTTGAAACAGATAATTAGGATTTTCTATGGTTTAAAAATTTTATAAACCTGTGAGACTGTGCTCACATGAGAACCTGCTGCAGTGTGGATTTGCCATCCTATATTTATAGTAGAGAGGTAGCACAGCTACAGGTAGCCACAGTTAAATGTGGCTAGCCATAGGCAGTATGTTAATTTTTCCATCTATCCTGTGAAAATGCTGCTGTGAACGGCAGTTACATTATGTCAGGAACAGAGGAGGTCTGCTGGACTTACTGTTTCTTGTGTGTCAGAGGATAATGTTTTGTGTATTGTGATCTGTCTGCTAAACAAGACACTTCCTCTAAAGGATGCATCTTTCTGTTTTACTTCCGCTATTTAGTTTTTCACAGACAGTATAGACAAATTTAGGAGGTGGAGAAAGGTCTGTGGAGTTATCTCTGCATGCATTTGCTTTGTTGATTAGTCTGGCTGTTCAAGAGCTGTGAGCAGGCTGCTGCCTGCTCCTGGAGACTGGATCAGTGACAAATCAGTCACTGCTTTACTTCATTGGACTGTTTAGTATAAAGTGTTTCTTGTGCTTCTTCGGTATTTCTGTACAAAAAAATAAAGAAAAAGCAGCAACTGAAATCTATAGACAATTTTTTAAAAGATAAAGGTGTGTCATCCTATTCATAAGACACTAATGTATATCATAAAAAAGCAAATACAAATATTAATACAAATACAAATGAATTATTAAAATGGAATATAGAGACAAATGGCTATTTTTAACCTATGCACACCACATATTTCTCATTGCATGGTGGGCAGCCTCAGAGTCCTAGACAAGGAATTCTGACTTCATGTCAGTTTGGTGCTTGTTTTCCCATCTCTGCTTAAAAGGTATACGGTTGCTGTCTATACCAGCAGCCAAGCTGTTAATTCATCCCAGTGGCTCTCCTCTATTAGCTGGAGATCTAGGAAGAAGGCAAAAATTTTGCTAGTAAGGAAATTCATACACCAGAAGACATCTGTGCTGTCTTTTCCTGCTGCACAGATGAAGAAAGCTTTTCTCCTGAAGGAAAGTTGCCTTCTCCAGATTCTTTCTAGCCCCCAGATGGTTCCCTTTCAGTTGACACAGAAATCCAGAAATCCATCTGACCGGACAAAGACTTTGGGGTCATCTTCTTGGTTGCAGACCTAGCAATCTTAACAGCAACATCTGCACAGCTAGCTACCACTAGCTATGGAGCACTATGTGGAAATCTCAAAAACAAAAAAACTTTAGTTGCCAAAGGATGTGAGTTGGAGTTTTAGATGTGACTAAGAGTTTTAAATGGATTTAAAACAGAGTAAAAGTGACAGAGCAGGACAGATTCATGTGATAAAATGCAGATGGCTTTAGCTGAGCTAGTCACAGAGGTCCTTTTTCACTGTCAGAGAAGAGATATGGACCTGACTGATCTGGGGTGATCTAAAAGCCTTTAGTTCTTCCTCATGACTTTAAATTATCTGAAAAAAGTAGCTCAGAATGAAGTGTGTATGTTTTAGTAATCTAAAGTTAGGCAATGTGAATGTCACCCATTCTGTCCTACCTATGGCAAATTCTAGTCTGCTCACCACAAACTTGGGCATCTCAGCCTTTCTGGGCTGATGGCTGCTGTGACAGAGGAGTCCCTCAAAATCCTTCCCTTTTGTAGTTACCATGTGGGAACTAACAGTCTTTTCCTTTAAAACAATTTAGTTATCAAAACAACATACGTCCATCTGGATGAGGCATTTTCTGATTAACAGATTCTCTTTTTTTTTTTCTCCAAGAACTTTCATATGTAATATAGTTTTGTTTCCTTCTTGATCTCTTCTACAAGTCCTCTAGATGTGGCTTCATTGCAAATTTGATAGTTTTCTAATATGAAAAGGCATGTGGATGGGTAATGCAACTTTAATTCCAGAAAATACTGAGATTTCCCACTTGGTTATCCGCAAGCTAGAAAAAGTTTTGTACTTCTTATGAAATATATTTCCTATTTTTGAGTGAGTAGTCTATGGCATTGTTAATTGTAAGCAATTTATATTCCTAGTATACCATTGTACATATATTTTGCTTTCTTGTCACCTTTCCAATTATCTTTTTATACTTTAGCAATAAAGAAAATTTTTAGTGTCCCTATATTACTGGTTCCCCTCATACATTTTTAACCACTGGGAGCAATTACTGATATTAAAATTATTATGGAATGGGTGCAATATGTGTTATAATTATTGCAACAGTTTTACTGCTTTTAAAATAAAAAAGCCAACATAGTAAACCTGTTACATTTGCTTCTCTTTTATATCTGTTTCCAACTATTACATGCAGTTGTTTTAAAATCTCTTTAGTCCTGTATTTTTTGACCTACTTGTCATCCACTGTTTTTAATATTGTATCAGTTTATATCACATTATCTCCATTTTTGAAAACAACTCTGGCAGCACTACATAATAATTAGTAATTAGGAAAATCTTTCTTATAACCCAGGACACAGAGGTTCCTTTTTAATATCTTTGCTTGGATAAGAAAAGGAGCAGAGTCTTAATTTGTTTTCTCTGGTGTCCATTTGTGTGGAATTTTTCTTTCTAAGTATTCCCATAAGAAGCAGTGATGTCTCAGTGCACATAGGTCTTGTCACCATCTTTCCTTTTTACAAGCTTTATTTAGAGAGGCTTGTTCGAGCTGGTGTTAGTGAAACCTGCTGGAATGCCTCTTCTCAGGATTATATATATATAAAAAATGTATGTCTGAGCTCCATCTTTTGAGAGACTGTCACTGAAGCCCTGGTTCATTTTAGGAATTAACTCTGTATTTTCTCTCAACCAGGGCAATGCAGAAAGCATCAGAAAACATGTACCTCTGAAGATAATACTTCTAGAGAATGTAGTGATGGGAGAACAGAGGATCGATCTACCTTCCTCACAGGAGAGTTCCCTTTTTAGCTTGTGAAACTGGAAATTTGGAAAAGAAATTGTTCATTAGTGATGAAAAAATTGCTTGATATTGAGTATGCTTTTTAAATCCCCTATATTACTTTTATTTCTATAGCACTTAGTATCTGTATCCATAAACAGACATCTGCATATACAAAGCCCTACACAAACACAAGCTTTAAAAAAAAAAAAATCTATCCTCCACCCACAAATTTCTATATCCGAGTAGAAGGGCGGCAGATGAGTACAAACAAAGGCATAGTACAGAAACATAGAGGCTCTCTAGCTCAGCGTCATAGATCTTAGCAGAAGTTGAAACACATTGTCAGTCTTCATTTCAGGGACTTCTAAGGTATAAAAATCCCAGTAAAGGAAGGATTTGTTGGAGAATAAGGAGGTGGTTTTGTGGCTTTTTACACGGAGCTCCTTCCAAGTATGGTGTGTAGAGTAGGAGAAAGCAAGATGCTGTTTGACTTGCAAAAGGCTGCAGCCAATTTAAAACGTTGATCAGCACAAGGCTATTCTGCCTGTCCTATGAAATATTTAAAGTATGTTCTAAGATACGTAAATAGTCACAGACTTTGCAAAAGCATGTGTAAATTGGATGGTTTATTGAACATATTGAGTGTTTAACAGGAATTTTTCTGTCCTTGATTGGAAGGCCAAATCTGTTTAAAGGGAGGTGTTGAACTGATCTGTCATTATTTAAGTACTGATAGGGAGAAAGATTGCAGTTGTTCTGATTCATCTGCTAACATATAGACCAAATTTTGCATTGTTACTTCCAAAAAGGCATGCATATTTAACTGGACTTTTTAAAAAGAAGTGATTAAATACTTTGATCACATTATGTTGAGCTGACCTAGTTTTTCTCCTTGCCTTGGTCCACTCTGGTGCATTGGTACTGCTGTCTGCCATTTACATCTATTTCTTAGCACCCCAGTCCCAAAGCAGCACAGAGCTGCTGGGAGGTCGCAGCTCCCTTCTCTGGCAGCAGTGGGTGCCTAGCTAAAGTAGAAGCTTTCTCCATGATATCTCTGTTCTTGTCATGTCCCTACTGATGTGTCATGTTTTCTTTTGGCACAAACAAAATGCACTGGGAAACCAGATGGACTTGTGAGGGAGACACGTTATTTGAATTGTGCTCTTGTGCTGTGCTCATGCCTCATTTCATTTGTACTGGTCGTGCTGAGCAAGACAAAGTCTTAGGCACAGGGTAATTCTTCAGTGGGATTTTGCAAATAAATAGTGCTTTCTATGCTGCAAAGATATATTTATGATCTTCTCTAGAATGTTTCTTAAATAACACAGAATTTGGAGAAATTCACTCATGTTCCTGGACTGTCTGAAGCTACAGATGAGGAAAGATAAAATGAATGCATTTGCATGTTTCAAAATGTCTCCACTAAAACAACTCTGCAAAGGTTTTGCTTCTCAGGAATACAACACTCCAACAGAACAATGGTTCCAGGGAGAAAAAAAGTATTTTTCACACTTTGCCCTTGCTGATGTTTCAATTCTATTACAGTGGCAGTTGTTAATTGCTAAATAATACAAGTCACTTGTCAGGAGTTTCTATTAGCATGTTATTATCTCTGCAGAAAAAGGGAGATTAGCTTGGCACTTCAGCGACAGGACCTAGGCAGGATTTCATACAGAAAAACAAAAACATGCAGAGCACAAAGTTTTCTCATAAGGTCAGATAAGTATAGGAATTTTTGTTTTGACTTTTAATATGAAATAACATTGTAATATAAATACAAAGTCTTCAGTGCCAGAACATTAGCAAAAAATTATCAAATTCATAAATTACAGATATTTATTTTATTTTATTTTAAATAAAATTCAAGAGAATATTTTGTTTGAACAAAATTTCTTGTCAGACTCACAGTACCAACATTACGTTAGAAGCAACATGTAATTGGAGTGTGTCCCTTAACAGTAATGAAAGATTTCATGGATTATGAAGTCATAATAAAAGAACTGTTGTCCGTGCTATTTATTTGGCAGGTTTGAAGTTTTATGCTATTTTTCCACATTTTGTAAACATTCAATTACCCTGATTGAAAAAAAATCTGACTGCAGCACTAGAAACGCAAAATCCTGCCCTGAAGCCTTTATAGTCTCAAAGGCAGAACACTACAAAGAAGATTAAAGCACACAGTTTTTTGTGTGAGTAATTATGGTTCATGTCTTCAATGAAGGTGTCTTCTTTAGATTCCTATCTAAATTTTTCCTATTTTTTTGTGTATCCTGAATCTTTTTTACTGCATCTCTCATTTACCTGTTCATGCTTTGCTAAGACATACTTAATCTCCGCGATGTATCCCCAGCTTTCCAATCCCTTAATTCCCAACTTCCCTACCTTGTCCTGGTTTTTGAATAAAACAAAACCAAAACATGCCATCAGAGGGAGACCACAACACCAATTTTGATTCTGAGTATGGAAAATGTTTTTTTTAATCTAATAATTCAAATTAATGTCTTTTCTTCACCTGATAGCTATAAGCGATGAAGATTTGTTTTCAGGCAAAAGCTATGGGAAGCAGAGAGGGGCTGTCCATAGTGAGTGAGATTGCTCATTGTCCCTAGGTTATGGAACTCATTTCCTAGAGACCAAAAAATCTGAAGTTTCTTCCTGGTATACACTTCTGCAAAGGCGGACCACAGGCTGGCCATCTGACAGTGACATTACTGCAAGGCCATGATAAACTGCTTCTGTTCCCAAGTCTGAATGAGAGGCAGCACTCAGAATGACAAATTCATACAGAAATCATGAGCTTCATACACAAGAGGTTTTACACTTTTTACTGTCACTTTTGTCACTTTTATTCATTATCAAATTACATACAAGGTTTTAATTTTTAAATTACAGTCTCCTTTTTGAAATAAACTCTGCAACTCAACTGGAATAGATTTGTTAGATATTTCAGCAACCAGCAACTCTCATTCTCATGTTCACTGACAGTCAGAAGAGCTTAGCACTGAAGATAAGATCTCTTTAGTCATTGCAGCCAGTTCTCTGCCCTTGCAGGTAAACTGGATACACATATTCCCTTCATAAAATTCTTCAATTCTAAGCATGTGAAAATGTTTTGTTCATGTTACTCTTTCTGGAAAGTTGTTCCACACAGGTTTGTGAATAGATTTATTTCAGTAGCTTCAGCATTTAAAGATACTTGTTTTCAGTTTATTACTCCCAGTTGTTCTTGTTCAAGCATTGTTCTTTAGCATAAACAGTTTTATTTGCCCTTAGCATTTAACAGAACATGTATTTACTAGCAGCCATAAATTTTCTTAGTCTGCATTTTGCCAAACCAAGCAAACAAAGCCTTTCACACTCTGGCTGATACCAGTGGTGCTATTCGGCACCTTTTCCAACTCAGAAGTCACTTCTTGAGCATTGGTGACAAACGTTATGTGTCATACCGCAGATGAGGTGCCATGAGCACCTTCTACAACAGCAATGATGCTTCACTTCCTTTACAGCAAACACTGCCTAGTGTAGGAGCAGCTATCTGGATGATAAAAGAAGAAGAAAATACTAAAGCAAAAATATTGTGGTCCTGAGCAAGTCAGAGCTAAGACTAGTGTGTGTGTGAAAAGAATCACAAGGTCAAACCGGAAAGCCACTTGAAGCATGGCTGTTCTTTGTGGCTGGAAGCAATCATATGGGGGTGTGTAGTATGTGGGGAGATAAGGAAACATCTTGCTGGCTGGAAAGCTAGGACCTGGGGTTGGTAGAGAGTCTGTGTATAGAAATGGAGTAATAAAGTTGCAAGAGAGTTCTTCCTGGACAAAATCTGTCTCCCATGGATTCATTCACCACAAACAGTGCAGAGTGAGGACCTTTTTCCTACAGCCTAGCATTGTGTTTTATTGTTTCGTTAACAAAAAATGAGCTATTGTTACTTCTCTTCATGATCATTTTCATTCATTACTTTCTAACTTGAAGCAGAAGTTCCTTTTACCTGTATTCAACTAATTTTCTTAGGGCTATGTGCTCCTTGTGTACTCCATTAAGAGATGTAATTGCTTCCAGCAAGGAGCAGAGCAGAATCACCCTGTTAACACGCCTTTTTCTGTTCTGCTTTTATTGGCTTCTGGGTAACAGACTTAGTAAGTAGCAGAACTGAGATGCCTGAATTAAAGGTGATACATACAGATTTCCGTACGTGGCACCTAGTTCGTTCCCTGTGATCCTTGTCACAGAATCACAGAACTGATTAGGTTTGAAAAGACCTCTGAGATCATCAAGTCCAAGCTATGACCAAACACCACCATGTCAATTAGACCATGGCACTAAGGGCCACGTCCAGTCTTTCCTAAATTGCCTACAGGGATGGTGACTCCATCACCTCACTGGGCAGCCCATTCCAGTATCTAAACACCCCTTCTGTGACGAATTTCTTCCTAATGTCCAACCTAAACCTCCCCTGTCACAGTTTGAGACTGTCTCCTCTTGTCCTGTTGCTAGTTGCCTTGGAAAAGAGACTGATATGCACCTGGCTACACCTTGTTCCAATCCGCTTAGATGCAGAGGGGAACCATTCCCATAAGCAAGATTAAGGCACAAATGAGGCCAGATGCTGGATCCCACAACAATAATTCAACTTTATTTTGTAACACAAAAGAGCAGAGAGAAAGAAGGAAGATAGAAGAGTAGAAAAAGCTAAGTGTAACTGTTAAAAGCACTGGAGTTACCATCACCATGAAGTGCTGCCAGCTTGCAAGCTGGTAGATCTCTATAAGATTTCTTCCCTGATCTCCTTAAAGCCTCCGAGGAGTGAACTGGCAAGTGGGGTTACAGAGTGGCAGCAGTTCCCTCAGTAGTCCTTCAAGTTCCCCAGCAGTCCCCTCAGCAGTCGCCCTGTTCACCCTGGGCACTGCCTTAAATATTCTCGCTGTGGTAGACCCTGAGTGTCCATTGGCCAGTTCACCAGTATCCAAGCAAAGTTCACCTAGTACCAAGATGGACCCTGAGTGTATATTGGCTGGTTCCCCAGTATCCAAGCAAGATCTGCCTGACATACCTTATTTGGGAGAGTAAGTCCTTGCCATTCTTGATTGTAACAACTTTTTATATTTTTTTGCTAGGAATAGCTTGTCTACCTGCTTCTGATAGCTTGCTAGGTATCTCCTGGAACTTTTGCAAGTAGCTCAGCTCCTTCAGCAGCCTAGCTGTTGCACCAAGACTTTTTAGCTCCATGCTCGAGGCACTGGCAAAGCAGACTCTATCTTAAATCAGTCCATTACAAACCTCCTTTCATGTAGGTGTAGAAAGGGATAAGGTGCCCCTCAGCCTCCTTTTTTCTAGGCTAAACAACCCTAGATCCCCCAACCACTCCTCATAGGACATGTGCTTCAGACCCTTCACCAGCTCCGTTGCCCTTCTCTGGACCTGCTCCAGCACCTCAATGTCCTTTGCATAGTGAGGGGCCCAAAACTGAACGCATTACTGTGAGGTGTGACCTCATCAGTGCAAAGTACAGGGGGACAATCATTGCCTTTGTCCTGCTGTCCACACTATTGCTGACAGGGGCCAGGATGCCACTGACCTTCTGGGCCACCTAGGCATGCTACTGGCTCATGTTCAGCCACTGTCGACTAACGTCCTTTTCTGTTGGGCCAATTCCTAGTCACCTTGTAGTGCTTCACGAGCTCTTCCACCAGCTCCCCCATCACCCTAGGAAGAATCCCATTTGGCCCCATAGACTTCTAGCATCTAAGTGGCTCAGTAGGTCTTATTAGCTACTTCTTCCTGGCTCCTCTGTAAGTCATGAAGAACCCCTTGGTATCAGCTGCACCCCTTTGTTTTACGTCACCAGCAAATTTTTCAGCATAAAATGTACCATTTGATTCATAGAAACAAAATTGATAAGGCTGAGATGTAATCCACAGCAATGTCTTCAAGGATTCTGTTTGCATACTCCCTTTCAACACTTAACTACTGCCACCTCGTCTTAACCTGCCCCCTTAATATCATCCAGCTGTTCATCCCGCAGTGACTCAGATCAAGTTTTTTGGTCTTCTTAAGTATGGGTAGTATTTTGAGTACCCTCCAGACATGTGGGACACCACTCTCCAGACAATGGATATGAAACACTGGGTAACGCTATCCAGTACTTTTAATTTTGGGCAGCAGCATGTGAGAAGTTTATTTCAACAGGACTTGCAGAACAGCTGCTCCACATGTCACCATGCTATCTGTGCCAATCATCCATAGAACGACTTCTTATAACAACTTTAAAACCTGCAGTAAAAGAAAAAAGTCAGTGTTTTTTAAGTGCAACAAAACAAATCAGAGGAAGCAAACTACCAAAATCAGAGGAAACAAACTACCAATGTCCCGGGTTTTCCTTTTTGTTAAACATGGTAAACATTTGTTAAACAAGATAAGCAATACAATGTTAGAAAAACTTGACTTCAGAATCTGCAAGTTGATATGGCAGTTCTTACAAAGCTTTGGTCAAAATTCACTAATATCTTGGGGACTTGCTTCTGCTTAAGTTGAGATAATTTACATTCCCATTATCAGTCCTGCTTTGCCCCCAAATTCAACATCATTAACTGTATTGACAAGTGAAGCGAGTGCTCATTTAGTTTTGAAGACCTTTCAAGATTGCCTTTAATCTTGACCTTCTCAACAAATTTCTTTTTCCTTGCTTTATTTTAATTAAAATGTTTGAGAAATGTTTGCTACTATGTCAAATAACCTTTGAAAGCTCTATCAGAGCTTGACTTGCTGTCCTCTTGAACTCTTGATATATGGCTGTTTATTCTAGCATTTCAATGGGAGTTAAATGCTAACCTCTTCTGAAAATCTAGCTCCAGGAATGAGTTCCAAGTTCATAAAAATTCTAACCTGAATCCTTAAGTATTTTAAAAAGCATGCAAGAAATGAAGAAGGTTAATTACCAGTGACTTCATGTAAGTGATTTAGATACTTTTGAAATTCTTTTCAAGGGTGTAAAAAGCGTCAGTCATGTAATCCAAATCTTTTGTAGTTGGCTCATTTTGTGTACAATGAAGAACTACTAATTTATACTTCTGTATTTTCAAGTGTAAAAAGAAACAAGTTTCCACATTGTACTATGATCAGAATCAGTTCACTGCATATGTTCCTTATTTACTATTCCACACTTTTGTTTTGTGTTAATACAAAAATTACAATGTATCAGCTTGTAACATTTTCACTTGCTGGTTTATCTAGTTTGTTTACATTTGTTTTATTACATATTAGTAAAAATAATGATATTTTTAGAATCAAGAACTGAAAAGATCAAAGCTTCCTAATAAATCTTTTCAGAGTTTGTGCTAACAATTATACTATTCCATCAAACTATTTTGAGGCATTTCGTAAAATAAGATACTATTTCATGATTCTACATTCTGGATTATTACTTGGGAAGCAGCTGCAAATGCCCTGTCCCTTTTAATACAGGCAATATTTTTTACTTCTGTTTCATCTACGAACAGTGGCATTAAACTGGACGTTTAAAATGCTTTTTAAAAAGAAGTCTCTTGGTATTTGTCATAGAGTTTATACACCTTGATGATTCCAACAGCTGGATAAACACTAAATAGACTTTTTTCTAAAATACAATAACCTTGTAGAAATTAGAAAGTGTGAATCTGACATACTCTCAAGGTTATATAAAGACAAAGCAATTAACTACCAAGATTATATGCATAAAAGAAAGACTTCCTGACTCTAGGCACAACCTGCATATATTGGAATGAAGAGAACAGATGACTATTCTGGCAGTACCAACACATATGCAGGAGATAGAAATGATAAAGTATTGCCCTTATGGCAGGAGCAAATCATTACAGTTTGAGTCACTGATCCTCCACCCATTGGCATAAAACAAGGGTGACACAGAAGACAAGATGTTAGTTCAACAGCTTCCATATTGTCTGGGGGTCAAACTCAGGACTGTAATGGTTATTTTATTAAGAACTAGCCATTTCTGCACAAGCAGAGAAAAGTTTCATGTGCAGTTCTGTTTTTATTTGGCATTATGTGAGTATGACATATGAGAAAACTGCCCTATGCTGCATTTGGAAAGTGCCCTGTCATTCCCAAGCCATGGGATATGTTTTTTGTGCCTCTATACTTCTGACACCTCAGTCTGCTTGATGAAGATACAGTATGCTTGTCTAGCACATGACAGGAGTGGTTGTCCCTGCTTTGGCTGTCCTGTAGTTCTTGTACCATGACTACATTGATTCCTTTTAACATACTCTACCCTGTGAAATCAGTGAGATCTGATGATTTATCCCAATTGAAAATTAAATTCTGATACCTACAACTAGCCCCATGAACACCACTGAATTCAAGTAGTGTCCTTCTCTTTCCTATGTCTACACAGGAACTTGAAGTTTAGTACCAGTATAACTATTGGTCTTATTCTTTATTTTGTGATCTAAAATTCTAGGCACTTCATGTAATTCAAATAAGTGTTATTGTCTTGGTTATCCAGTACCACGGAAGTGTCTTCCACTGTTCTCATGTTATTAATTTAAAATTTTTTAGGGATGCAAGAAGTTTCCAATTTTACCCCTTTTTTTACTCTTTAAGAATGTGGTTAACAATTTTTGTGCTATGAAATAACCATGAAAAGGAAGAAAACTAGCAATGGAATAAGTATTTCATTCCTTCTGGTATTTTGCTCTGAAAAACTAATATGAACCACTAGAAAATGTTACAGTGTCTGACCTCACTGAATAGTAATTTACGATGCAAAGATATGTAATTTTCCTTAAGCATAGTAGACTTGGGGAAAAAAAATAAGGTATGCAGTCCTGCCCTGTAAATACATGAAGGAAACTGCCCCTGAAGCTGCTATTCCAATCTCATTTTTCTTTATCAACTCTATTTTCATTAAGTTTATGTTACATTGTTGGTTTTTTATGACTGTCCTGGCAGTCTTATATGGAGACTCTAAACAGTGGTAAACACTAATAAATAGCTCTTAAAATAGATCTCAAAAAGCAGAAAATAATTGCTTCCTTTTAACAAACCTTTCAGTCTTGGTTCCAAAGGAATAGGCTTATATTTTCTCCCATGTTTTAAACCCTGGTGAGGAACATATGTGTAGGTAGTTGAAGATCTCAATATCTATCCCAGCTCTAGGCTCTTTTGTGTGTTTGCTATGAAGTGGTAGAAGGAAGGACAGAGGACCAGAGGAGTGGTGGTAGGCTCCATGCTTGTGCTTCCCTGGTATCATGTGAAAGAAACACGGCTGTAGGAGTTAACTGTGAAATATATTTTTTTACCAGCCTCCTTTCCCTGCACATGGAGCATTCCTCATCTCTAGCTGGCTGTATGGAAGAAATTGGGAAGCATTTCAGCAAAAATATTGCAGTCTGTGAAATTTTTCTCAGTGATCAGAATAATTTTTCCCTTTCACCTTTCACTTATCATTAGTTCTAGCATATGTCTTGACTGTGGCATCTCTCAGACTGAAGGATTTACAGAATTATGTGAAGCCTAGTATCGGCACACTGAGTAATAACCCAAAAAAACTTCCCTCTGTTCTTTTCAAACCTAAGACAGATACTACCAGTGACCTTTGTCCTATTCAGAGCCTGTGGCTTCATCTCCATTTGGGTTGCAACAACGGTGTGAACTTGAAGGAGAGTTCTGAGTGTCCTCATTCCCCATGTGTCAGAACTTGTAAAGCAGTTCTGGGGGTTGGAAGTGAATTTCTTTTGGAGGAAACTCAATGGGAAGCTCCCCTCCTGAGTGCATTACATGCAGTGCCATCACAAATGCACACAGACATAGGAGGCAAAGACTGACCCTTCAAACAGCTTCAAGCTGCATGTTTCATGACCATGTTAGATTCAGGAGACCAGACTATACCTAAGCAGATAATATCCATGAGCCACAGGTTGTGTGGGATTAGGGGGCTCAGCACTACTTCTTTTGATCTACTGATCCACACCTTTAGTGTACAATTAGGTGCTTGCATAAACATACCCTGAGTCTTACAGCTAGATTCCCCTCTTCTTAGAGAAACCATCATTTATATATATGTATATATGTGTGTGTGTGTATATATATATACACATATATGTATGTAAAATAATGAGTGTAAGCACAGGGACTATCAGCAAAATTGAAATTAAATCTTTTTCTACTTCCTAAAAATACCGTAATTTTATCAGTGGAAATAAAATGCTTACAGAGTGTGATTTTCAGTGAGAATGTTATTCACTGTTTTCCAGAGGGACTGATTGATGGTGAGTGGGTTGCAGTCGAGTCCCCTGCCAAGGTCACACGTTGAGTCATTGCTTTTTCTAAGACTGCAGCCCAACATCTTGCTGACTAGCAGTCCTGCTTAATAGAAGCATACTCCACCTTTTAGAAATTACTAGAAATGACCATATGACTTCCAGCCACTGAAGGAAAATGTAACAGAATTGCGTGGTCCCCACATTAATGGATCTAGTTTTCAGGTAAATACTACGCAAAGGCAAAAACAATTCTGTCATCTGGATTACTGAAGGGTGTTTTCTTCTGTGGTGATCACATACACGTTATTTTGTTGGCCAATTTATTGTGCCCAGTGCATATTTAGGGTACATTCTAAAATACTTTTAAAAAATATTAATAAATATTGAAAATTGAAAACATAGCCCTGTGCTCTTCTTAGTCCTGACCTACTTTGGTAAAGAAGAAAGTTTAAGTTGCACTGTGTACATTATAATATGTTGAAGAGCAACTGTCTCTAATCTGTGCTTTTTGTCATGAAATTGTTTCTTAATGCTGCCTCATCTCCTGCTGTCCAGGTATGCTGTTTTGCTCCATATGAAATCTGTATGTGAAGAAAATTATATTCTTTGCCATTCAGATTGGAGTAACTGAAGTGTTTTTCTTTTCAGTCAGAATTACTGGAAATATTTCATGCCACTTAAGTCTTCTTGTGTTCAGAATCATCAACTAAGTGGATGAGAAAAGGGTGGTGAAGCCTGTAAACATATTAACAGAAAATAATTATGAAATGTTTGATTATATATATCACTAAGTGGCAGTGTAAGCATACTTTGAAGGTAAGTATCAGCCTAACGTTCCAAAATCAGGAATGATGTAGAAAAAAATGAAATGATCTCTTTCAAAAGTAGAAGAATTACATGAAAATAAAAAGAACTTGACGTAACTTATAATTGTTAAATAATTTAGATTAAAAAATTGTTGACAGAAAAAGCTATTCCCTTGTTAAAAAAAACTTGGTTCAAGGATAAAATAAAGTGGTCACTTTAAGTGTTTAAATATTAGTAATGCTTTTTTCTACATGATATACATTTTTCTCTTGACTAATTAAAAACCCTGCTTTCAAATGCAAATATTCATGTAAACAATGTATCTCTTAATGAAATTAACAAAATATGGTGTTGGGGCCCCAAATTCAGTCAATGATCTTTGGAAAGGCTGACTATAAAACATCTGCGTGCCTGATTAAAATCACTGCACTGTGTAGTTACAGTGAGGTGGATTGACTCTGGCAGGACACCAGGTGCCCACCAAAGCCAATCTGTCACTGCCCTCCTCAGATGGACAGAGGAGAGAAAATATAACAAAAGGCTCATGGGTCAAGATAAAGGCAGGAAGAGATCACTCACCAGTTACCATATTAGGCAGAACTGGGAAAAATTAATTTAGTTTATTACCAAGCAAGTCAGAGTAGGATAATGAGAAATAAAAACAAATCTTAAAACACCTTTCCTCCACCCCTCCCTTTTTCACAGACTTAATTCTACCTCCTCCCCACCAGTGGCGCAGGGGGACAGGGAATGAGGACTGCAGTGAGTTCATCACATGTTGTCTCTGCTGCTCCTTCCTCCTCAGCAGAGGACTCCTCACACTCCTTCTCTGTTCCAGCCTGGGGTTCCTGCCACAGGTGACAGTTTTCCATGAACTTCTCCAATGTGAGTCCTTCCCACAGGCTTTAGTTCTTCACTAACTGCTCCAAGCACTGATCCCTTCCATGGGGTACAGTCTTCAAGAACAAACAGTTCCAGTGTGAGTCCCTCATGGGGTCACAAGTTCTGCCAACAAATCTGCTCCAGCATGGGCTCCTCTCTTCATGGAGCCACAGGCCCATCAGGAGCCTCCTCCAGTGAGGGCTTCTCACAGGGCCACAGCCTCCTTCAGGCATCCACTTGCTGCAGTGTGGGATCTCTGCACCCCCGTGGACCTCCATGGGCTGCAAGGGCACAGCTTCCTCATCATGGTCTGCACCACGGGCTGCAGGAGAATATCTGCTCTGGCGCCTGGAGCACCTCCTGCCCCTCCTTCTCACAGACCTTGGTGTCTGCAGAGCTGTTTCTCTCACATATTCTCCCAGCTTCTCCAGCTCTCTCCAGCTTCTGCTGCTTCTTTTCCCCTCTCTTTCTTTTGTCTGTTGTCCCAGATGGATGGGCTTGGGCTTGGCCAGCAGGGGGTCTGTCGTGGAGCTAGCTGGCATTGGCTCTATTGAACATGGGAGAAGCTTCTGGCAGCTTCTCTCAGAAGCCACCCCTGTAGCCTCCTCGCTACCCAAACCTTGCTGTGCAAACCCAATACACACATAGAAAAATTATTCACAAAGGAACAGGTTGTGCTTGACTGGTTTTGAACATCTGCCTGATAAGCAAATCCTTACTAATATTAAGCATCTCTTTTTTTCAGTGTTCTGTTTTAAATCCAAATTACTGAGAGACATTTTCTCAGAACAAGTATTCTAAGTAACTATCTCTCCTGTTCCCAAACAAGAACTAAGTATTTTCTTGTTACTCCAAGTGATCTCTAGCACATCTTTGAAACAGATGATTTAATGTTAGCTATTATGTAGACTTTTCTTTTGCATCACTCCTGAAGTTCGCTTTGCATATTCCTAAGGAGAATTCTTATGCATTAAAGTTTTCACAATTCAAGACGCACTCTGTAAGTAACATTGTCACTTTAGAAACTCCACTGCAAACTAACCAAAATTTAGAAGACTATGATAATGCAGGCAGTGCAGGAAAACCTACATAAGTTTCAGACTAGCCTTATCTAAGGGATCTTTCAAACACCACAACTGAGTGTTCCTAAACAGCTGTGAATGTATGCAGTTTTATCAGTTTCATCTAAAGGTAGTTAATTATCTGAAAGATTATCCTCTTAGGAAGATGAAAATATAAAACCAGACTTTTTTTTTTTTTCCCAAAGCCTCTCCTTGTTGGGCTGCCTATCAATATGGGAACTGCAGAGGTGTCTCTAGCTCCACAATCAAGAGAAGGATCAATACAGCAGCTTTACCAGGAAATCTTTGTACCTGGCATGAAGACCCATGCATTTTCCTTGTCATTCACATCAGTGTTTCACCTACTGAAAGTCTGGGGTGCTTTCAACACGTAGCTGTATTCAGAACTGCTTTATGTGGACAAAGAGCAGACTCAGATGCCTCAGAGAAAAGCAAAAGTAAGGAGGCCAAGAATTTTAGATACTGCTTGGGAATATTCTGCTAGTCATCTGCAATCTAAATAATCCAAAAAACAGCCTGCCTAGTGCATTGTGTGCTTTGCTGCAACCAGGTATCTAAATCTATAACAGGATGCTTTGCAGTGTTTTCTGGAGCCTTTGTTTCCTTCCGTCAAATAGATAAACTAAAACCCATTCCTATTAAGGAAGTACATACAACTTATTCATTACTGTAGCTAATAAATAAGTTCATGCAGAGAGCTAGCAATGAGAACCTCACCCCAAAAAAATATTTTAGTAGAGCAAAAGTAGCCTATTGTGTGCAGATGAAATAATCTCCCAAAACCAAGCATATCAAAACATCCAGTGAGAAGCAAGAAGTCTGCTTTAAGTGATTTTTTCACTGGAGAGCTGTGATATAATCTTACATCATGCTTAAAAGTAGTCTCATAAATCTGGGGCAAATTAGATCATTTACCAAACACATAGTTATTAGGTACAACCTAATGGGATGCTCAGAAGAACACCTGAAAGTGCATTATTGTTAATGCAGTAGATAATGTTCAAAAATAGTTTAAATGAACCAAGTTACTTGAAAAAAGATGTATTCAGATTCTGAAATCTTTCCAGAGCTTTGTTCATTAAAAGACAATAGTTGGCAGGCTGCCTAAGAAAGAGAATGTGATAAAGAGAAAACTATTATATCTGGCACTTCTGCAGGAAACTCTAACTCCTCTGTCTCATTTTTCTGCTCTACTTGATAATGTAATAATTCTCATGAAGGGAATGCACAGAAATATAATGAAAAATGATATTATTGCACTGTGAAAGATAAAGCAATTTGAAACTTGGTTGTTTCAGAGTACTGCACAGTGCTTTGGCTAGTCCATTGAAATCAACACAACTCATTTGCCTTTAAGTATTCACACTACCTTAAAAATAAAGTTGAGTTCATTTGAGTCTTAGTTTCTGTCTACCTGGACATATCTCTAGGTCATTTCCAGCTCTGTGAGTGCACAGAGCAAGTGGCACAGAACTGCATCTAAATTTTACTTTTAATCACAGGCAAAGCCCATTTGAAAGGGGAGGATGTGTGTTTGATACTCCAGTGTTAACCATTCAACCCCTCTTTCCTTTACCTCAATAAATTTCTGCCACATCTAATTCTCTTTAAAAAATATGAAATATGAACATATACAAAATACTTCTAAGTAATATAAAAATACAATCTGCAACTGATATTGGGCTATTATCGTTAATGCTGTTGTTATCAATCAATCAATCAATCAACTATAGGCAAACTGCTCATTTACTTGTAGGTATTTCTGGGGAATAATTAATTCAAAATTTAATCCAGATTGTACCAAGATCACCAGCAGGTTTTTTTTCTTATTCACTACAGCAGCCAGCTTTTAAACAAACTCTTGACATGTCCCATTAGGTGAGTACGTTGAGAATTTGCTCTACCTGATTTATTAAAAGAAGCAGTGAGCAATTTATTCTTACACTGTATCAGCAAGTAGCATTCAAACCTGGAAAATATCGTCACGTGTGATGATATCTCTCTCTCTCAAAACAGAGAAGCATTTGGAAACACTTGAAAGCCTCTATACTAATGAGGACAAAGTGCTCTTTGCAGACGGTGTCACTATGGGGGAACTCAGCCTCCTGCGTGCTCTGCAGTGGGATGTGCTGCCCAGTCTCCTCCTGTGTGACAAGTGATGTGCTGCAGAGTCAGAGAGAAACAGAGGAAAGTCTGAGAGCTGCACAGTACTGCTGCTATAACAGAGCACAGGACCTAAGTTCAGGTGTCAAAGATTGATTTCATTTAGACACATCTTCATAACACTCAGAATACAGAGCAGCCTCAGGGCAAAGCCCTTCAAAACAAGTGCTATCTACCACTGCACCCAAACATTGCTCTTCAGGAGATAAACCGAGTGTCTGTATTTTTGTGACGTTATAGCTACTAGATCCATTTTACACTAATATGGAAAGTTCAGAAAACAATAACAAGGAGAAAAGATCAAAGTCATTTAAAGGCATTCCTGAACCCATAAATAACAGTTTCTTGTACAGATAGATGACATTTGGGACCTAAATTAAAAAGATCAAATCAGCATCACTAATATATGACCCCACGGAGTAACAACTCAAGAACTTATCCTTGAGGGACTGATTCAAGCCTATAAGCAGCTTCAGATCACCTGAAGGTGATTAATAACACTTCATCCAGGCTAAGGCCTGTTCTTATACATGCTTATCCTATCGCTATCAGCTAAACTGGCAAAAATTATGCTTAATAAAGCAATCAAATAAAGAAATATATTTCTTTATGAACATCTGTTATCTTAGGATCAAAAAATGTCAGTCATAAGGAGAGGCAAAGATAATGCAATGTGGAGATGTAAGTCAAAATTTTGGAACACTAGAATCACATTAGTATTTATATTAGCAGTATAGTAAGTAATAGTATGGAAGCGCTTTACAACTGCCAGTAGAAAAGAGAGAGAGAGATCATAGCAACAGAAGCAACAGCCTGTCCTGGGACAGCACATCCATCAGCATCAGCTGGACAAGTAAATAGGACAACTGGGAAATTACAATTGTATGAATAACTTCATTTTAACGCTTAAGGTTAAAGAAATTTTCATTTTTGTAGAGGTAGAGATTTAGAAAAAACACCTCCTTAGTTCAGAGGAAAGGTAAATACACTGTATGTTAATGACTAGGAGTTACAAAAATTCTCACTGAATAAGGAGCTCTTAGTCGTAAGAGCTGTGGAATCCAGCTTCATGTAAAGCAGTAGAATCATCCTAAAAATTATAATTCACAATTTCATTGTAACTATAATGGAATGTGAGCTTGCAGATCAAACAAACTCCTCATTAAAAGCCATGAATCAAAGAAACATTAAAGCAAAGACATATTTGATAATCTGATGCAGATACCGAAATTGGTATTGGGCTAATTAAAATGTTCACTATAATACAGAACACTTCAGATATAAAAATGTTATCATAAGCTGCCAAAAAGAAAGATTTAAAAACTGATAAAGCAGTTCCCTAAATGACTCAAATCTACCACAGTGTCCTTCTAGGGTTTTGGAGTTTACTTCAAACCCTGCATAGTGTTCAGAACAGAAGAAGAAGCTGCTTGAAAAAAGGTGTTTATTACAAATATTGGTTTCAATAAATCATAAAGTGGTACAGTTGGAAGGGACCTCTTGAGATTGCCTAGACTGGAGCAGAGTCAGCTAGCCTAGGTTGCCCAGGACTGTGTCCACTTGAGTTTTGAATATCTCTACAGATGGAGAAGGCACAGCCTCTCTGGCAACCTGTTCCAGTGCTTACTCATCCTTATAGTAAACTAAAAAGTTTTCTTGCATTTGGATGGAATTTAATGTGTTGTAATTTGTGTCCTCTTTTCCTGTCATTGGGCACTACTGAGTAAATTCCAGCTTCCTTTTCTTAATTCCCTCCCAACAGGTATTAATACACATTGATAGGATCACCCTCTGTTCTCTGGTTTTCCTTTTAAGCTCAGAAGAAGAAAATATATATAGATATACTTTTTTGTAATTCAGCAGGACATTGGGTAAATCTCACAAAAAATTCTGGAGTTAAAATACTTGTAAATTGTGCCCCCTCCCTCCGGGTTGTTGATTCAAGTGGGATTCCCAGAGTTTGTTCCATCCCAGATTTTATAAGGCATTTTGAGAAATCTTTGAGAAACTTTCTGCTCTTGGCTCTTTAATTGAAATACATTGCTAATGAAAAGCTGTGAGCACAGTTAACTTCAGAAGGGTTGGTTTCCTTTGCTGAAGAGAGGATCCCAAATAGTGTTTCTTTTTAGTGCTGTGTCTATCAGCAGAGCAACATTCTACCCTGAAATCCTTGCACAGATCTAAATACATAAGTCTATAAATAAATGAGGTTATAAGCTATTTACCAGAGAGGCTGTAGCTTGGCCTTTAATTATACTCCCACAAAAAATCTAATATCAATCATTTGAAGGAAAAAATGGATACTGCTGTGTATAATATGAAGGAGCAATTTACCTTTTGTTCTGCAGAGCAGAGATTGGGAGTTGTACCACATTTTAATTCTAACATTTATGTCCTCAAATCACTGCTTGAATTTCAAGCCTTGCAAATGTTTTGGACTTGTGCGGCCATTTCCCAAGTGCAGCCATGAGCTGATTGAGCTCCTAGTTCACAGGAGAACTGAAGGAGGAAGGCTGTCCACAGGGATCCAGATGCTTTCCAGAGGGTCCTGTATCCTAAGGATCTCTCTTGATCTCCCCACTCAAAGACAAAGTATACAGTCAAGTGTCTTCTACTGCAAAATGCTGTGTGGGGGTCATGTCCAGAAAGGTAATACAGTGCCCCAGAACCCTTATATAAATTTGGAGATGCCTTGGACACCAACAAAAGACACCCATTTAGGGTCCTTTTAATAAGTAGTAGTTAATTGTCACTTGAAATGAGTCTTGATTTGAAAATTGAAAAATTCTATGGAAAAAAGAAGTATAGTAGCCTTCTTCAGTGATTAGAAAGCAATTAATATTCTGCAGATCTCAGTGCTGAATACATGCTGTGTTTTCTCTGTTTTCATAAGAAATTAAAGAAAGTGAACATCGTGATGAAAAGATGAAGCAGTATGTGCTACGTTGCCAGACATGCTGGAAATATCATTTTGTTGGAGAATTTACCTGACAGTTTATTCAGCTGCTTTCCTGGCAGGAAGAGTACAATAATGATATTTCAAGGTGGCTGAAAAACAGTCAGAGCAATTACACATAGCGGAGTATTCAAAATGAGATAACAGAAATCTTGACATTTAAATCTGTGAACATATCGGTTGTTTTTATTTTTGACTGCATTATTAGATGTAAAACAGCCAAACCTAATAATTGTCAGAAACAAAGAAGATGCATTTTGGACAAAATTAAAGACTTAGGAACACTGAATACATTCTTCTGTATACCTACACACCTGCATAGGCAGCAAACAGTTTAATAATCATTAGAAATAGTACACGGTCACTTAGTACATTAACTATAATGTCTAGTCAGTGTGAACATAGTTTACATCAACTGCAGACATACCAGGGAAGATTATCCAGGGAATAGAAATCACATTAATTAAATGTGAAGATGATACCAATCTCAGAGCTTTTCTTAATATTAGAGAAGAAAGCAAAAATGACATGAGAATACAGAAGTATTAGTATATTCAGTAAATGAGAATTCCGAATTCCTATTAGATTCGAAAGGCAAGCTTACAGATCTGCTTGAAAAATCATCTGTGATAATCAATATGAGAGAAACACGAAAAGCAGGGGAAATAGTGTGCATCAAATGATATGTTAATTTGTAGCATGATACAACAGGAAAATAGATGAAAACTGCCTGTGCGACTACATTAAGCCTGCAGTAAGCTGGTGATAGTCTCATGCTACACAGCTCTATCAGAGCAGTTTCTGAAATATTGCCTTTATTTTAGAGACTGTCTTTAAACGAATAAAGTAAACAAAATGAAAAGAAGTTCAGAAACAACTGTGAGGAAAGACTGTTCCAACAAGAGCTGCTGAAAGACCTCCCTACACTTCTTCTGGACAGGTGGTTACTGAAGCAGAGTCTGTGGTGTTGTGTTTGGTCATGGCTCAACAGAGTAAAGCCATACATGGTCATTGTAAGATGAGTGTGCATGTGGTTTTATAAGTGCTACAGATGGCTATATATGGAAAAAGCACCTTTTGGTTCTTGCACAATATTAATTTCTTTTCCGGTTCCAAAAACCTGACATGGATAGACAAACTGGAAAGTTGAATGTGGCACATGATGTTGTAGAGGGCAGGATTCAGCACCTCTCCCACCAGGGAGATTGTAAGGAAGGCATTAAAGACTGCGTGAATTTTAATGGGTCTGCCAAGAGGTAAGGGATGCCTTGCTACAAACTGCTTAACCTAGTGAGACCAGCTTTCATCTGACAAAGGGCACAACTCCTGCTTTGATTTACAAAAACTTAGATGGGGTTGAGGCAGAATCTGAGGTTTTCTATCCTGGTAAACCCTTAACAACTCTCTGAGCACTGGGAAGCACTCTGAGTTCTCTAAGGAAGGCAATGGTTTTTTCAAAAGGACATGTGTGAAAAAAAGAAAAGTAATAAATATGAAAGGGAAAATATATTTTGAGGAGTTAAAACTGGGATCTACTATACTGTAGATGGGACTAAAATCCACAGTTTGAGATTTCCAAACCATCTGGAGAGATCAGATGCAACGGTGCAACTGGAATGCTGTTGATAATCATTGATGTCCACATTTAATGTCAATACCTAGTCTTTGTAAAATGAATATCTTGCATTATCATTGTTACCACCATTTTTGGTATTGACAGGGGGCTAAGACTAGGGAATTAGATTTTGGAGATCTCAAACCATGACATGTGGTAAGATTCTGATGCCACATGATTGTTAAACAGACAGAAGATAGTGAACCTAAAGTCCAATCTTAGTACTCAAAGTACCTACATATGTACCAGTAAAGTCAATGTCATGTTTTATAGTCAAGTACTTTGGACTTTGTGTATTGGGTCTGACTGAGATGGAGTTAATTTTCCCCATAGCAGCCCTTATAGCACTGTGCTTTGCATTGGTAACTACAAAGCTGTTGATAACACTCGTGTTTTGGCTACTGCTGAGCAGTGCTGGCACAGCATCAGTGCTGTCTCTCCAACATTCCCTCCTCACTAGTAGGCTAGGTTTGGGCAAGACCCTGGGAGGAGACCTAGCCGGGGCAGCTGACCCAAACTAACCAAAGGGACATTATATACCATATGAGGTTTGCCTAGCAATAAAAGCTAAGTAAAAGGGGAAAGGGGGGCCAGGAGGAAGGCATTTCTTAAAATGTTTATCTTCTGGAGGAAGATAGATTAAAATTGTTTAATTGCTTTTTGCATACATTTCTAAAAAAAACATCAAATTGAAGATTCATGAATATGTGTTACAAGGGATTGATTCTAACTTTTCAAAAGGAGAATCATAAAAAATCTGTTGAAAGAAAACATGGACAGCTTCTCTGTTAGGCTGCCCCTTGGTAACCATGGAAACTGCAGACTTGCCCAGGACATAAAAGAGAACTATATTGCATTGGACACATTTATTTGTTTAGATTTGAAGTTTTACAGCAATGAAAGTCGTATAACACTGCACAGTGGCTCTCTGTCAGGACCGTGACCTCCACACTGCAGCAATACTCCTTGGAAATAAGGAACTCTGTAAATCTCTGGTGATCTGGTACAACAACTGCTGTTACTGTTGTTGGGTCTGTGTTCCTGGGAAGCAGAAAATCATTACAGATCAACAAATCAGACTTCTAAGGAAATATTGGAAGATGATGGTATCACCTCTCTCTCTTCCAGCCTTGGCAGTGAAGAGAGATACAGTGAATGCAGGAGCTGTCCCAGCAGCACCCTTTCCCCCCCAGAGATGCACAAAAGAAGTAGACCTCAAGAACTCATCCCCTCTTTATCAAAATGGTATGTCTCATTCAAGAATTATTAGCTCATAAAGACAGCCCACATCCCCACTGTCTGGAAACACAGTCACATCTATGCTATAGGTACTATTATGATACACAATGATTCTGCTTTGCTTCAGGGTAAAGATGATAGAAAGTGCAGAGTAGTGAACAACTGACCAGCTGAAATTCAATGCACTAAGAAAGCTGTTCCTAAAAAAGGAAAGAAAAGTTAAAAATTAATTTTAATACAGTTTTGTCTGTGACTTGTTCAGTGATGAGGCAGCTGCACAAATTTTTTTTTCAAATACCCTCATAGCAAAAAGGGATACTATTTTAATTACCAATTTTGTGCAATGTCATTTGGAAAAAATACTTAAAAGAAGGTCCATTAAGAATTTTGGATCAAGTGTTATTTATATAGGTACACCCCACTATTAGATTGTTAGCTAATTGCTAACATTCACCCCAAAATCCTGAATGTATTGAGGATTATTGAAATTGAGGGTTAAATTTATTATTTCTTCTTAATTTAACTTAAACAATTTTTGAACATGCTCTGGGGAGAATAATATTTGTTCCCTGGGGAATAAATAGGACTGACTGCTGCTGTGCAGGTTTTTAATCAAATATGTGTCCTATGCATTACAGATCAAACCAAAGCTTTTCTGAATTGGACATACTGCTGAGTTTACTTTCAAGGATTGTCTACTGCTTTAGGCAACATGTGACCAGATGAACTGTGTAGACAACTGAATTTTCAGCTCCGTGGCCAAACAAAACAACAACAATAGACAAAATGCCCAAATAAACAAACAAACAAAAACATAACAAAGAAACCCAAATAAGAAAAAAAATAGTTTAGGAACCGAAGTAAAACTCTTTAGCCTAAAATTCTTGTCTTTAAAGACAATTTCTAAGTCAGGTTGATTTCAAAACTATAAACTTCATACAAAACAAAATAGAATAGCTAAGATTTTTAAAGTCTTTACTTTACCTCTTTATTTACCTGAAAATATTAAAAAAACTACTATTTGAATCATGAGCAGTTTTGGGTATGCTTTGTATATTTGTACAGAATTGTTAGTTGTGTACTTCATAACATGTTTTGCTGAGATCTTTTGAGGACTTGGTAATATCACAAAAATCTTTACACAGAGCACAAGGCTGTAAGATATTAGTTCCAAAGTGGCAGATTTGTTTCCTTGGTATGATTCTACACTGAAAGGTTGTTTGATGATTTCCATGTGTTTTGTTTTTTTTTTTTTCATTAAAAACCATAAGCATTAATCTGGAAAATAAAATGCTATCCTTTTTCATTAGCAAAGTTACTTTTCTTCCTTTTAAAGGCCAGCTTTTCAGAATACACAGTCTGAAAGGGGTACAGGGAACACCTTTCCACATAGTTTTGTGGCTTCATTTTCCATTTCAACCATTTACATAGGTTTTCATCTTTTTCATATTTTAAGTGAAAAGATATTTCCTAGCATTAATTATAAAACACATATATAAACAGAGAATATTGGTGCCGGCAACTTATTTATGCTTTGAAGAGTTTTGACCTAATCTTTAAAATCTCATTCCACCAATTCTTTCTTGGCTTAAATGTGAGTTTGGCTTGAATATCAATTTGGGCAAAGGCCCAAGGAGGAGGAAAGAAAGAGTGAACTTTCTGCTATTATGGACTGTAAGAGAGACAATTAATAACATTCTCTGGAAAGTTGCCAATACTGTGAGAGATGTATCTATTAATCTTGAATAACTTTGAAAGAAAATAAAATAAATGCAAAATAAATAACAAGATTGTTAAAGAGCAAATTCAAACAGAATCTCAATGTGAAAAATAAATTAAAACCATATTTAAATTTCAGATATGACAAATAAATGGAATCTTTCATCACACTGTACAAATTAAATTCTTTTGTTATTTAGGGTCTTTCAGGGAATTTGAGAAAAATAATAAATAACGTGTTCTAAAAAGCTAAGACAAAAGAGAAATATTTTGTGAAGATCGTAGAAAGTAATTAAATGCCAACTCCCTTGGTAATTAGCAATATGAAAACTCTGTAAACATGCTCTTAGGATTATGGGATTATTATAATTTACTAGCTCAATGCATTCCTTTGTCTTTACATGCAGAAAAAGTATTTGACAAGGTTGAGTGGTCAGTTTCTAATCAAGTAAATATTTTTAAAATATTTCAAGGATACAGAAGTGCAAAATGAGTTTTAAAAAGCAGTGGCCTTGACAAGTTTAGAAAGAAATTTACATTCAAAGAGAAAGTAAAATATTTCAGAATTTCACATCTACTGCTGTCCTCCAAAGTAATCATAGCAAAAATAAAGCATTCTGTTACAAAATTCTGGATGTCTACAAGGGCCATTTACATTGTGAATACTATTTCTTTGAGGATATACATTACATAAAGTAATTTAAACTGGGATATGTGAACTGAAACCATATTAAAACTACCAAACATATGGACTGTACTTGTCAGAGGACAGGAACATAGCTATAACAGAGCTGCTAGAGAGCTGAACATCAGTAAACCCCACCATTGCAGGCAATCAAGTCTTTGTTGGGATGAGCTGTAGGATAAGAACTGTGATGATTCTGACCTTCACTCAGAGTGTAACTTGTTGAATTATTGGTATTTGGGGAAAGTGGGAAAAATCCTGATTGAATAATCAATCATGTTCTCATCAGGCATTAGGAAGCAAAGAAACATTGAATTAAATTCTCTGCTGCTTCTCATGAGAGGGAGTGCACAGGATGCATAGCTTGGGGGGCAAGGGGGTGTTTAAGGAAAGGGATGTTTAAGGAAACCCTCTAGTGCAGATTAAGTGAATTACGTGGTAACACAATGCTGCACGCATGAACATGATGCTGCCCAGATGTTGAAAGGACTTCCACCTACCCTGTTGGCAAACATAATACAAGGATAGGATTGTGTAAAGGGTTGGATTAGAAAACAGTATCTGGCCTATTTATTCTAACTATGGACTTTACTCCTCTTTATTTTTTAGTTTTTCAAGGAAATTTATGATAGTAAGAATTTAGTATAGTTTTGTTTTAAAAGCTTCATTAAGTTCCCTTATAACAGAATATTGGAAGAGAAAAAGAATAGTAAGTCCTAAGTTATTATTATTATGTATTTATTGTTCACTTATTTAAATTTGCAGAGCTTGTTACAGATTAAAACAATTTATTTTCACTAAACTGGAAGCTGAAGTAGTGTGTGATTCCTCTGAGATTTGGGATTGTTATTGGTTTGTATATGTCATTCTCTCTGTGAGTGAATGAGAGTATCACACTGTGTTGCTCATAAATATGCCATTGTGATATACAGTAGACTTTAAATCTCTGAACGCAGCAACACATCCGAGACTTTTTCTTAATCATGAACTAAAATTAAACTTGTTCAGCTCATCTCTTAGCATAATAGAGGCATCCTTCCCTCTAATTGCAGCAAAGGTTTCAAAGCATCTCCCTTGCTTAAAAGACTTTATTAGGCTTTTCAAGGTGTATTAAATAGAATAAGGGTTATGTCAAGTGATTTTTCACTCTCAGCAAGCCAGCATGGGAGGAACAGTAGATTTATTCAGTGTATTTTTCCAGTCAATGTATTTACAGCCAACACATTTGCTTGAGATAAAGCTAAGCAAATTCCTAAAAGCTTTTTTTTTTTTAGATGATTTACAGCAGAGACCTCCTGCATAATTTCATATTTTCTCTCTTCATTTCTATGTCTCCAACTCTTCTTATCATTGAAAAATCATCCCCAGGTGGGTGGAACTGGTTCCTCTGAGAACATCTCTGGGTTTTTTGTGTCACTTTAGAGGACACAGGTGCTATGTTTGGGGCAGCAAATTAAACTGCATTGGGCTTGCATTTGCCTTTTGTGTCTTATTCCAGCACAGCCATGTTGCCAGGACAGTAGGTATGTGTTTTTCTCTTTATATGAAGAGTGGTTGGGTGAGTTTTTTTCTACTGCCACAGCTGACCATTTCTGCACAGCTGTGCATCTTCAGAAATGCCAACTGATGCAAGATAGTATGAAAGTCTGTGATTGCACAGTGTAGTGGCTTGAGTACACAATGAGGTCAAATGCCATCCTAGGCTCTGATGGTCGGGGCTATAGGTGAACTTGGGTAATGCCAATAATGCTGGAAAAACAGTGATGATGACTCAGATATGTTGGCTGTAAAAGGCAAAGAATGGGGAGTAACGAGCAGAGAAGTACATGTGTTGCTCCACCTACTACCCTGGTCTAAGGCTTTACTATTTTTCTCTCAATACTAAATGAGAGTATTTGATTGTTAGTAACTTCCAAAAAAACAACAGAGAAAATAGCTATTACCTTGTAACTAACCTTGTTACTCCACTATTTTCTGCTTTTTGCTGTTAACTTTCATTACTATTCCAAGTTACACTATATAACAGGTTTCTATTGTATCTCTTTTCAGTGAGGCTTTTGTACACTGCAAAATTATCATTGCAGTGGTAGACCCATTAAATACTTTCAGAGTGGATTTTGCCTCCATGGACAAGTTTGCAGAGAAAGTACTGGCTCAGGTTGAACATCAAAAGAGTTGTGGAGGAGAAATTAGATTATCTACAGAGTACATCTACCAGCATTGTTTCAATTTTTTGGGGGTGAGGGAGTCTCCCTGAATGGGGGCAACAGGGCAGGTTGAGATGCATCCGTAGGCAGTCCAGTCATCCCTCTTTGCCTGTATATCTTTTTCTTTAGCATGGGAGAGGTTCAGGACGGACACAAGGAGAAGCTTCTTTCCCATGAAGACAATTTCACCTAGACACAGGTTTCCTAGAGAAGTTGTGCAGTCTACGCCTTCAGGGCATTTTCCAGACCTGTCTCTTCCAACCTAGATTGTCCTGTGATCCTGCAGAAAGAGAGGAAGTGTTTTTTGCCTGTCAGAATGCTGGAGGAGCTTTAAGTCAAGATTATTCTCCTTGTATGCATGGATACACAGGTAATATAAACACTATTCCTCAAAGAATTGCTTTATAGTGTAAACACTGATTCAACTTACAGTAAAAATCAAATACTGGATATATTTATGGTAAACTAGTAACACAGCTAAGATTACTCAAAGAAACAGCTTTTCCAGTATTTTCCTTTCACAGTACAATAGGCTGGTATTACCATGTAATTTCACAGTAAATCTAAGTAATAGTCTTGCTAGCTGGCAGCTGAAGGTCCTGAAAATTTCAGGCTTTGGGTGATGTGTATATTTCTATATTCACAGCTGTAATGCTGTAAAGTTCACATTTACACTGAGATAAATGAGCAGCCAAAGTTGCCAGCTTTTGTGCAGCAGAAAGCTGAGGGTGACTGTAGTGCAATACGAAAGACCCATTAGGTGATGTGGTCTTGTCTTGGTACAGCACTGCTACTCACATCAGTAGACCAGGTGGCTAAGAAAGAATAGAAAGATGGTATGGCCTTGAGACAAGTCCTTCTTCACAATTTTCTCAAAGGATTCCAAGTCCAGAGCACTCATATGACCAGAAAAAGTCACCTCTGTCCATACTCCTAAACCTTAAGGGTAAGAACATACTTAGATATTCTGCTGAATCAGGACTGAATTACCTGTAACACGTTCAATCTGATCCCACTGGAATCTGAATGAATCTTGTCCTCATCACTTCAAAATTTGTCCTTATCAGCCCATTGTGAGTCTCTACCAACATGGCAATACCAGGAAATAAAGCACATTATGCTCAGTAAACTGAAAACCAGGAAGGAAGTTCTTCTTCATCACAGACTTTGAAATGTCAGGCCCAGTAAAGCTCACAAGAGCAATATATTTTAATTGCGTGAACACTTTATGTTCTGTTTCACATGAACCATACAAAATCTTTCTGAAATCTAGCTTAATTCCAATGTGTTCTTCATCAGGTTTTCTTTTTGTCTGGAAATGTTGCAATAACATGGGCTGAAAAGACTGGACGTTGCAGCCTCACAAGGCGTGTGGAGAATAGCGGCACCACTTTGTTACAAGAGAAGCGTTACCCATTGTCCTGCATATAATCCTACTGAAACACTTTGGAAACTTTGATTATGAGAAGATTGCATTTCGGACGTGTTCCTCCAGCTCTCTTCTGGGAAAATGAAATGATCAGTGGAGTTTTTTCATCTTATATTTGCTCAAGGCAAGACGTAAAGAGAAGAAAAAAGTATTTACATACATGTATGTATCTGATAAGAATTAAACCTCTATTAATAATTGCTCCTGCACATTGCATTTCCAAACCAAAGATTAAACCCCTTACAGTTTAATTTATATCTAGTGTAGTCTCATATTACCTATTTGCATACCAGTCACAGTACCACAAATCCTGATTTTGTGAGCTGTGAATGTCCTATAAGAGTCCTATTGAAGTCTATGGTAATTTCGAACCCTCAGCATAATAGGAGATCAGGCTGCATAGAGGGTGCATTATAATGTAACTCTATACTTACTTCTTTGTTGTTCTGCTAATAGAAAGATTTCTTTTCTTCATTTCTTACCAGTTATTTGCTGGATCCAGTTTTGTCTCTCTAGATTGTGAGCAGAATTCTCTGCTGACGCAGATGGGTACCTCTGCTTTCATTGATGTTGTGCTTGTCTGCACCAGCAAATCATTGACCCCAACCTCAAGAATAACAGTAATTCCATCATATGAATAGGCTGTATTGTTTTCCCCCCAAATATGTGAATAAGGAACTGAGAAACACCTGCATTATTTCTATGACTTGTGGCACACTGTTTCTGTTCCTGCTGAAGTGGTTGCTGTGGTGTTACATAAAAGAGGTTGCTAAAAGGAGCAAGCAGGCAGGGTGAAACGATGACCCAGGTATGGGGCAGGCCACCAAGGGCAGCCAGGTACAGACTTGGCACAGGAAAACTCCAAACTGGATGATAGTGGCACGCTGAAAAGAAGTAGATGTGAACTAAAAGACTGGAGTTTCCTTACAGCCCTAGCAAATGCTGTTGGGCCACTTTTACCCCAGGAGTTCATGTTGTGGACAGGCACAGACTCCATTCTGCCAGGTACAGCTACATTAATGGCAAAAATAAGAAGAAATTAACATTTGTTTCTGTGCAGCTTGTTTGCTCTCTTGAGAGTTCAACATGTAAGACATCTTGTAACCACAAGACAAACAAAAATATTATCTTGGGAGCTTGTGAGGAGGTGCCTGGTCATACAGGGTGAGACCCAGTTGTCCTTCATCAGTCTCTCAGCATAGCAACACAAGGAGACAGTTCTCTTTCATTTATTTTGGCCATACCAAGTGAAATTCAACTAGTCAGATAGACCTCAGAAACTCAGAAAAGGACAGAGAATAGTAACAGTTGTCTAATAACAGCAAAATGACTCCTCTGTAGCACAATTAATTGTTTTGCTCCCAGTATTTCTCCTGAAAGTGCTTACAAACCCATGCTATTCAATGTCCTGCTTTCATTTTTAAATACTGGGATTATAGCTTGTGGTAAACTACTTGGTATAATACCTGATATCTCTACTTCTTGCTAACATCTAAAAGATAACATTTGTCTAATAATGTGTTAATACATTTGAAGAATCCGTTTTTAAAAAATAAAATTCATATTTCAAGTTTTACATAACCTTTCTTTTCTTGGAAATTTAAGAGATGAATTAAAGTACTTTCAATTCACTATTGCTGTAAAGTGGTTGACTTGATAATGTCAGATAGTATTTAAATCCTCTTCTATGTTCAGTCAGTGTCTGTCTTATTTTAAGCAGCCCAATGTCATCCTTTGCTTTTTCTGGAATAATTATGGAGATTGTAAATGCAAAAAATGTCCTTGATAAAACACCATTATTATCGCCTCTTTGTTCATTGAACAAAAATTATTTCTCTTTGGTCTGTCAGTTTTCAAGTTTCTAATAATCATTCAATGTGATCTCATCTTTGCTGATCCTCAATGATTCTGGTTCAGTCATGGTCTCTGCACTCTCAGAATGTGATTTAAACCAGGCTAGAGAAATTCCAGACTAACCAATTGGTTTTCATGGACCCTTTCTATTACAATCCAACAATAGCAAGACTGGATGAGATAGCTGTATATAAGGTTGATCACACTAAAGTCTCCTAACCCAGAGTAGGTCCCCTTGTCTTTGGACAGAGAGATTAATTAAAGGACCTTTTCAAGTAATCTTTCAGGCTTTTCCAAGTGGCCTGAGGAGTTCAAAATGGTGGGTTCTCATAATAAATTATTCACTTTTTCCCCCAGTATAATATCATCACAACCACTTACAGACTAAGTTTTACTTAGGATACCTTAAAATGCTCTTAGAAAACAAATGGGTTTCTGGAATTTTGCCAGGGTTTGTATTGAATCTTCCCTTGAGGTTTCCTTGGTTAGCCCATTTATCAACAACAGTGAAAACATCAAGTGGTAAGTTGATAATTACTGGTAGTGGAAGCATAGAGGAGGAAACAAGAATGATCAAAGTTATGAAGAAGCTTCTATAGAGGAAACAATACAGACAAAGACTCTGCAGCTTGGAGAAAGGTCAGCCAAGGAAAAATACAGTATAGTTCTATAAAATCATAAGTGTCAAAGATGAGATAAATATAGAAAAAATATTTGTTGTTCTTTTGAAGAAAAATGAAATGAAATCAGAAGATGAATATTTCAAGATAGATAGAAATGCTTGTTCACACAGCAATGGCAAAGCTGTGAAACCCCTCTGTTCAAGAGAGAGTGGAACACAACTTGCAGAGGTTTACACTGAGTAAAAAAAAAAAAGTAAGACAAATGCACAGCAGAAGAAGTTACTCAGGATATTAAATAAAAACAACAATAAAATATGTCAAACCTTTGGCTCAGGAAATCTCCAATCCATTACTTTTGGATGTGAGAAGAATATGTACAAGAGATATCACTATTTGTTTTTCCTCTTTTTTTCTCTTTCCTAGGCATTCACCATTAGTCATTGCCAGGGACAAGAAACTGGGCTAGAGGAATATTTAGTCTTACTCAGCAGAGCTTCTTTTTGTGTTACTCTTTTACAAGTTTCAAATTGATTTAGCAAGTTTGCTATTTCTAGAATTTTCTTCTTATTTCTTAGAGGAATGATGTATAGAATTTTCTTCATAAAAAGCTACAAAAGTAACATATTGTAAATAACCCTTACCAGTTGGTTTTGTATATAAAATAAGAGATAGTTCCCAAGTAGTTTTAAGCTTTAGAGTCAATAACTCGCAAATTTAATTTCCTTTTTCAGAAAATGTTTTTTATGCCTAAGGGTTTTTCTAATGGTTTCTGTCATCACATGCTGTTTCCCTCTAGTATTAGTGACTTCTCAATATACTGTTTTGCATCAGTATTCTTGTGAACAGCTTAGACATTTTATCTTTTGTCCTGGTTTTAACTTTTCTTCAACTCTGTTTATCAGCTGACTGTCAAAGACTGTTTTATGACATGCTTTAGAAGATCTTTCTCTTCTTTCTTTTCTCTTATGATTCATTTGAAAGCAATGTCCTCCAGTTTTGTATGTGAATCTTAATCCTGGAGAAGATTGAGTTTCTTAAACATGTGATCTCACTTCCACTGCAATGTGATCCAACCATGCTAAAACAGCAGGAACTTTACCACTTCATTAATGAATTCAGTTAGTTTGGCATAAATGTGTAGTGTGAATAAGTTACACAGTCTTATTCCTCTAGGAGAAACAACTGATTCAACTGTGAAAATAAAAAGGCTAAATATGTCATTATCTATATATTTTTATTTCCCATCTTCTTATAATAAAATAATATACAACAGAAGACCTTCTACAGATATAATTTTCTTTTGCAGAGTATTGCAACAATTCAAGGAAACACACAATGTAAGAGTTTCTTTTTAATTTGCAATGTACTTCGTTGTTACTAATAACTGAAAAATGTCCCTATTAATGCAACCAATTATATCTTCTTTTTCTTAAACATATATTTGCTTTCAAAAATATAAATTTGTCAGTGTTTCTTGTTATTTTTTCTAAAGCAATAAATGTCTACTAAAAAAGGCTGTCTTTCACACCGCTAGAAAAATTGTAAAATAATTTAAGTAAGGGTATTTTAGTGTTTCCAGTGTTTCCTTCCCTTTAATAGTGCTAATTAGAAGCTGTTCATTTAAAAGAAAGAGATACATTCAATAATTTATCAAAAAACCTGGAAAGCCTTTGGATATTTGATAGGGTTTGACCTGATTGGCAAAGGATTTGTTTGATTTTTGGTAGGTTTTGTTTTTTGGGTTTTGTTTGCTTGTGCATGTGTGTGCATATGGATCTATGGAATATGCCTGAATATAGCTTGGCTTTAAACTTGGAATACTGATTCTTCAGCTGCTCACTTCCCAACTCCTTCATCTCTGCAGCCACTTCAGGTTAGAAAAAAAATAAATCTAAAGAATCTCTAAATGGCTAAAGATTACTGAACTATATCTTTTAGCCAATATGCCTGGATGTGTGAACTATCCCTTTTGCAGTATAGAAGAGGTACCTTTCCCACCTATGATGTTACCTGTGTTAGGGACAAATTACCTCCAAGTTGTGCTGGGCCCTTTATCCTCTGTCTTTGCTTACCAGAGGGCACTCTGGTTCTTTATTTCTAGCCTATATTTCCTCTGTTTTAACACACACAGACTTGTTTAAACAAGCTGCAAGCTTGTATGAAGTCACAATTAGTATGCAATCAGTAGAGTTTGTCTGTCACTCAAAACCTACAAGATTTTGGGCAGAGCAAACACACTTATTGCAACACTGCCATTCCACTACTAAATCAAAATTCCTACAGGTTTCTTCACAGCTTGACTCTAATTTTGATTCAAGTGTTTGACATGTGACATGACATTGATCATGGTGATCTCACTCTGTCTAGACACTAGGTGTTTAACATAAGTGGGCTGTCTCAGTCCTCTTCATAGGAGATATCTCCTCAGGATGATCCATCCAGGCTGGGTTACTGTATTGGGTCCGACTGAGCTGGAGTTCATTTCCCCACAGGACCCCTCACAGTGCTGTGCTTTGCATTGGTAGCTGGAAGGGTGTTGATAACACACCGGTGTTTTGGCTACTGCTGAGCACAGCATCAGCACTGTAACATTCCTCAATCGAGGGCAAGATCCTGGGAGGGGACCCAAGTAGGCCAGCTGATCCAAACTAATCAAAGGGATATTCCATACAATATGATGTCAGTTCAGATATAAAAACTAAGGAAAGGAGCAGGAAGACAGATATTCATTATCTCCAATGGCTGTTTGCTGAGAAACTGTTATGTGTGCTTCTCGGAAGTGGCCGACCATTGCTGCTCATGGGAAGTAAAGACTAAACTGTGTTATCTTTCACTCTGCTTCACCTTATCCCAACTCACAGGCTGTTTTCCACCTTACCCTCTCCCCTGTCTGGCTGCAAAGGGGAGTGATAGAGTGGTTGAGTGGGCACCTGGCATCCAGCCAAGGTCAACCCACCACAGTCACATATTATCTTAAAAGAGTGTGAAGTTCTTCTGTCATCTCACTGTCCTTTGAAACAGAGAAACACTTGAGAAAACTACAAGTGACAAAACAAGGCTTTATATCATCCCATATTAGTGACCCTGATCAGAAGACTATTGCACGTGGAGAAGTTAGAGACACACACAGCAGTTAATCTTTGCACCCACATACAGCATGGCTTTCAGCCCTGTGCTGAGCTGCCAAATCCCTGGGCTGAGGAATGAACTCAACCAGCTTACGGTGACAGAGTGTCCTGCAGGGAACTCCCACCTCCTACCTGCAATTATGCCACCTGCTTGACCTTGCCTTGATCTAAAAGTTAGCAAGAAGTTCTCAGCTGAACAGCGTTTGGCTGTAGAAAAGATACAGTTGTTTACTTTTAAGAAAATCCTGCAAATAGCTTGAATGACAGGGAGAGAAAATCTCTGCTGTGGGCAGGGTCTGTGTGGTGTGCCACACAGGGGTTAGAGTGCTCTTAGATGCTACATCATCTGGGGTCCCCGGGTGGGTCCCCATCTAAAGTGATATAGATTATCTATAACATTCACTTCTTATGATGCTAGCTCTAATAAATAACTGCATTGTGAATCACGCCTTACAGAACCTTAGTGCCCTTCTTAATAGTATCAAAAGAGACCAGTACCTCCTGGTGCGAAACACCTGTGGTAGGCAATACTAATACAAGAAGGCAATAGCTGCTTCTACTGCAGTGTAAAGATCACTAATACTATTTTTCAGACTGTTGTTGTGTATGTAGACCAAAGCTGTTAGGATTTTGGCACTTACACTTCTATTCTTCCTTCTAATAGAGAATTCTAAGCAAATGTAACAAGATTAGGTCTGTGGTTGAAGAGAGTTGTGTACATGCATGTGCGGATGTGTGATAGTTTCAGTCTAGGCCTTCCTGAAGACTAGCTTGTAACCAGGGAAGTACCCTATGTTCCCAGTATTCCATGCTATCCTTTACGTAAACAGAGGCATAAATAAGAAAGGAAGAGGAGCCTTCACTCTCTTCTCTTCCGGTGAGGTTCGGGAACAGTAGGTCCCTGCATTGGTCTTGCTCATCTGGAGTTGAGGCCTGTAGCGACTGCTGTTGTCTGCCACGCAGGAGGTAGAGAGTGCTGGCTGGGTCTGGCTATCCTGCTTTTCTCAAGGGAAGTGGTGAGATTTCATTTTGCTAGTTCTTTATTTTGCTAGTTCCTGGGTTTTTCGGTTGTGAAGATCTGTTTTGTTTTGTCCCTTTTTGTCCCTTTTTCCCTTTTCCCTTCCCCTTTTCCATTTTTTGGGACCTGTTTGGGGTTTCTGTGTTTATATGTACATAGTATCTTAATTTTATAGATCTGTGATATGTATGTAATATATATATATATTTTTGATATAACTTTTGCTATTCCATTTTTTTTTCTTTTCTTCTGGGAGGTTTTCGCTGTAGTCCGTGGGGTTTGGCGGGAAACCAACTACAACTGGCTACAGGATGCTAGCTTTTAATTACCTAAGTATAAATATAGCATCCAAAAGTTCTTAAAACTTGAAAAAGACTTTTGATTTTTGTTTTCTTTTACTTGTCTATCGCAATCAGACAAATGACATTGACTAATATTTCCAAACCCATTATGCGGCCAAGAAAATATATCAGAAACTTTAGCCTAAATATACTTTGATTCAGGAAGGAATTTTTGGTTTGAAATAGAAAGACACTTCCATAAGCTCAAGGCCACCCTGTGGTAGATGGGTTCAGGAAATTATTCAACTATGAAAAATTATTGCACAGATTGACCAAAGGCATTTACCAAAATTGGCCACATGGGATTTTTTTGAACCACTGAAAATACACTCTTGCATTTAAACACAGTGAACAGAACACTGATATGGTGGGAAACAGATAACCTAATTTCCTAGTAGTGAATCCTTTACATCGTAATTTAAGAGCTCTGAGTTCTAGACTAACAGAAGAGATTGGACTGCTAGTCCCTCAGTTCGATCCTTTATAATCTAGTATGAACTAAATTTAGCAGGGTTTGTCCTCAGGGCCAGCTATTTCTCCAGAAAGAAATCTGAAATGGCTAGGTTAGTACTGTTGAAATTATTGAAAAATTTAACTCTTGCCAAACTGAAGAGGGAAGTAATTAGTTTTATATTTCTAAAACATCATGTTAGATAGTGCAGAATAAAATCAGACTAAGTCTCAATAGTGCTGAATACTGCAGCAAGATGATCATGTTATCTATTACCTAGGTTTTTCCTAGACACATTAGTATCCAAGTATGTGTAATGACTGCAGGTGTCCAGCCACCATGACAGCAAAAGGCAATGTTCCTGTACACTTAGGCACCTCTGAGCAGCATGTTTTTTTAGGCGATCACGTTAAGTTTAGAAAGCTGCCTGGAACAGGTGTTGGCCGTAGAAAGACAGAGGGTTTTACTCCAGTGTGCCTTTGAAGTGAGTTTTGGCTTTGAACCAAGCTCATAACACCTCAATCTGGAAACATCTGTGGTAACTGCTAACCAAGCTGAGTTGCTCAGTTTTACTACAGTAATTGAAAATGAGTATGAAATTAATAAAGATATGCTAGCACTAATATGAAATGTGGACCTGACCTCTCTTCATCTGTGTTAGGATTTTTTTCCTGTAATTTAAATTTGCTTTACCTGCAGTCCCTCAAGAATTTTCAGGTGAGACTGAAGTCAGGAAAGCAAAACTGTCAAAAGCAAAACTCAGTAGGAGAGAGGATTGGGCTTTGAAGCCTTCTGATGTTATACTGACACAGTTGAAAGACACCCTTTCAACTTTTAAAATAAAAATTTCAATACATTTCCAAATTTTATCTAATACTTTTTTGAAGATTTGACGGCCTTTTTTAGTAAAGGGAAAAAGAATTTTTTAGATATATTAAGACAGACTTTTCTGTAGCTGAGCTTTATTGTTCTTTCAATGTAGTTGAGTCTTGCAAAATGTCAACATTTCAACTTCTTGTTCAATTTAATTAGAGAAAAAATTTCCAAAACCTCAGATCTCACAGAAGGGAAAGATCAACCTGCTAGACTCAAGTCTAGTTTTGAAGATCTTTTGCATAGATTTACTTTGAACAAATTTGAACAACCTGTTCCGGAACTCCTAGTCCTGTTACTTTGGAAATAAATGTTAGAAACATTAGAAAAACCAGGTCACTGGTGGCAGTAAGAACTTGATTAGACACAGAAGGTAGGATTTACCTAAGCAAGGAATAGACACTTCTGAGGCATGGGACACTTCATCCTTAAATAGATACTTAAAATAGGTCAGATAAAGGCTACCCTAAAAGTGCCTGTTTCTTTTAGCTGACTATAAAAAAGGTGACTAGATTGACTCCAGGCAGCTACTCTTTAGACATGGAGATTAGATGAATGCCACCCAGAGAGACTAAAGAGAATTAAAATAGCTAGTATCATCTACTTTGTTACCAAGTGTCATCTGAAGTGTCTGAAATTTTATTATTATCCATTCAAGACAAGAAGCGTGGGAGATGGGATAAAAATGCAACTGTTCACTAGTAGAATGGTCAGAGAAGTTTGAGAAACATACAGGGGGATGGAACCAGAGATATTGTCTGATTTGTGGGTAACATTTTAGTAAATGGAGAAACAATGGTGACGCTTAAATTTGATAAAATCTTAGAATCACATAGAGAAGGCTTTGGGGTGACCTAATTGAAGCCTTCTAGTACCTGAAAGGAGCCTACAAGAAAGATGGAGAAGGGCATTTAGAAGGGCATGTAGTGACAGGACATGGATGAATGGCTTCACACTGAGAGTAGGTTTAGATTAGGTGTTCGGAAGAAATTCTTTACTGTGAGGGTGGTGAGGCACTGGCACAGGTTGCCCAGAGAAGCTGTGGATGCCCCATTGCTGGAAGCATTCAAGGCCAGGTTGGATGGAGCTCTGAGCAACCTGGTCCAGTGAAAGGTGCCCCTGCCCACAGCAGGGAAGTTGGAACTAAATGATCTTTAAAGTCCCTTTCAATCCAAGTTATTCTATGATTCTATGATCATCTAGTCCAACCTCCTGCTATGGGCAGGGACATCTTCAACTAGAACAGGTTGCTCAAATGTCTGTCCAACCTGACCTTGAACACTTCACACAATGGACATCCAGAACCTCTTTTTCAGCAGTTTTGATTTTAAAATGATGTTGCTCCTTTCCAAAGCAGATAGAGGAGAGGCAGAGAGAGGTGACATCACCTTTATAAGCTTTTATGGAGCAGTGGTGTGATTTGGCATTTCTCTTGAAAATACTTAGAACAAGGTTCACATAAGAAAATGTCCAGACGTATTTAGCCAGTCATTTAGATAGTTGCCACACATTCGTTTGAATTCTTTCTCTTGCTAAACAGTAACTGCCCATTTTTTTAAAAAAGGGTTCTATTGCTCCATTTCATCTTCAGAGAATTTATTGTGCAGTTACTCTTTTGCATCTGCAGTTCAACACTCTCAGTGTAGATGATTTTGTCCATGGACAGTAACCTAGACACTGAAGCAACAATTGTTTTACTTGCAATGCAGTGCATTGAGCATAATTAGAGTGCTTGAAACATATCTAAAAATAATTTGTAGGACAACAGTGTCTAATTAGGTTGGATGCAGAAGTCTGGCAAGTAGCACTAACTACTGTCAATTGTAGCACTGAAAGAATTCTAAATGAAAAAGAAATGTAATTTAAATGGCAACATCAGGATGATAAAACTAGTTTATATGACTGAAGGAAAACAAGAACTAATTAAAAATATTGGGGACTGTGCAGAAAGTCCTTCTATAACTTAACATAAAAGTTAATTTTCACAGTTGCTGTGGCTGTTGATGTGTTTCGGCTTTTTGAAACAATACTGATTAGTCCGTGTAAATTTCTGTGGTTAGATAAAAATTACTGTTCTTTGTGGTCCTTTGGTTTCCCAGCATGATGTGTTTTGTAGGACTAATCCTTTCTGCAGTCTGTCACATAATTAGTGTTGATGCGCATCTGCGTTGACATTTTGAGAAACTGGTGTGTAATTTTATCTGGAAACATTTATTGGGACAAACAAGTTATACAGTGATTGCTTACTTGTCTTTTTTTGTTGATTTCCCATTTGCAAAATAGTAAATTAGCCCTAAGAAGATGCCTTTTTCCCTCCAAACAGAGATTTCCAACATACTTTGAGAAAACACTCTCCTAAGAGCAAGAACAGGTGGCTGCTTGGGGTAGCCAGCTTCTAGGGGCAACCAAATTGCACAGGTACTGTTTTCGCAAGCTGGCAAGGTTGACTGGGCGTTCAGTAACAGACTGGTTGGGCTGGGCAGTTTGCCTAGAGCAGCAGACTCCTCTGGAGCTTACTCTGACTTGACCAGACAAATAAGAACTAATGCTCATTGAACATATGGCTGTACTGCTTAATGTGTAGGACCTCCTCTGGTAAGACGTAATTTTGAGCAGCTGTGTAGTCATGGATTTAGTAAGTGGCTGATTTCTTTCTTAGACAAGAAAAATGAGTTGGTACTGAGTAAATAAATTATCCCAAGTAAGCTTTATTTTTAGTATAGCTTTGGGTAAACATGGGTATTAAGGCCAAATTTCAAGTATAGACTCAAGACTATACAGGACTGTTCAGCAGGGTACAGCAAGAAAAGAACCTTGCCTCTGTGGAGTAAACAAAGGGCCACCCCATAGTTTCTTCTGCTACATGATAAGTGTGGGATCCTGATAGTTGCCCAGGTCCTGTCATTTGTCAAGTCAACTTATGAAATTAGTGTAGGAATCTCCCTCCGTACCCAAGGATTTCTGGCTCATAGTCTTTATGATTATGAAGAAAAATTCATCGACCCCACTCTTTCTTCATGACTCTCCTTGGAGGGTTTGATGAGCTGTTTATGTCATAAATTATTGTGACCTAAGACACTGGGGAACTTTTAACAATGCAAAAACTACTATATCATTAATTTACTTACTCACCAGATAGGGTATATTGCTCACAAATAGATTAAATTATCAGGGTTGGGTTTGGATTTTTTTTTTGGTTGGCTGTTTTTTTGTTTTGGTTTTTGGTTTGTTTTTTTTTTTTTTCTGATGGAAGATAAGACAGAACTCAGCATTGCTCTGTACAACAGGTATATCCTCCAGGGAAAGAAGAGTGAAAATTCATGACAAGACCGAATTTGCAATTAACTGGATGATTGGTTCCCACAAAGAATGGAGATAAAAGAGGAATATCAGGCCAATTACCTGGTGTTGAGGTAACAGCACTGTGTTATCTGAAATACGGTGTTTGTTAAGCATAGCCTTAGTGGCAGCTGGAAAGGTCTGCAACCTCTGACTGTTAGGCAAAGCTAAACTGATAATTTAACAGCACTGAAATGAGCAGGACTGTCAACAATATTTACACAGCTTGGCTGCTGAGGTAGACAAGATAAAACAGAAGGAAATTTTGATACTAAGAAATTAAGACCACAAGTGACAAAACCAGAGGAATGAACTGCTTCAGCATAGCGTTAAGAAAGAAGAGGAATGTGAAAAAGAAGTCAGAAGTGGAATTTTCCCTGCTGGTATTAGAAGTTACTGAGCTTGAAAAGATCTGGAGAGACAGGATTTCTTTGAATGCAAACAAGATAGAAATGCCTTAGTGATGATGTTTTCAATAACACCTCCTTGGATTTAAATATAGAACATTTACAGAAGCAAGAGAACTACAGTACCTTATACAGCACATGGGCTGAACACTTTGCCAGATAAAAATACTCAGCGTCATTAAATTATCCATAATGAGTTCACAAGAGTAAATGTCCTGATTGTAAACTGAATGTTAGGAGTAAAAGTATGGTGGATATGAGAAGATGTGAAACCTTAGTATCACAGTTCTTCAGAAAACCATCAACCAGAGAAGGTCAGGAAGCCTCATACAAATAGCTTTGTATGAAACCACCACTGTCCAAGAAACAGCTTCTCTGCTTTTCTACTGCTGAAAAAGAAATTCTGCGAAGTGGTGTCAATCATATGAAAATGCTCTGTGCAAGAATCATCACTTTGAAGCCCTGTCACAGGACAGAAAAGGAAATCCTAACTCCTAAAAACACCTTATCATTAAAGGGAAGGAGAATATAATACTGAAATTCTCAAAAGCCGTATATTTCACATTTGTAACTACTAACTTCTCTTTTCACTGCATCTTTAACAAAACACTCTAAAGGTTTAATAACATATATTAGGTAGGTATTAAGAAAGAGAAGAATTTTTTTGAGACTTCAAATATAGTTTAAAAGTGTGATGATATAGAGAGGAAGGCACACACCGTATCTGTGGCTCTCATTTATTCTCATTTACTCTCATTTATTATTTAGCACAACCTATTAAATATATAGTTATAGAAATTGCCTAACTGATGCCAACGCATGTTAATTAAAAATCAAAGCAACAAGAACTTCCCCCTTTTCTTTCCAGTAATATTATGGAACTAAGAAAAAAAAAATCTTTTAAAAGGGCTTTCAATGAAGAAATGTCATTAGCTACAAAACCTCTGCTAGTAAGGCAGAACTTGTTTTAGAAAAATGTCTATCATAAAAAAGTGCTTTTATTAGACTTCAGATAGATTCTGGAATTTCATAGTTATTCTCACAGGAAATTTTCAGATAACTTCAAGGTGAACTTTTGTATCTTGGACCATAGCTTCAAAAAACCATAAAGTGAGTGACTGTGTGTTTTATTTCCACAAAGTTAGACAGCTGGGAATTGAATGTTATATTTTGTTGGGTCTTGAGTAGATGTCTAGGGATCTGTAAACAGGGTAAAATAAACCACTACTGAGGTACTATAAATTAGGAACCAAGACTGTTGACAGTTCAAGTACTTTTAATGTGCTTTTAACAGAAGGACTGTTTAACTAATGAGGTACAATGTCAATAGTCTATTTTATAGTACTAATATATAATGTTCACATATTTGTTAAATGATATTAACAGAGGGACTGTTTAACTAATGAGGCACAATGTCAATAGTGTATTTTAAAGTATTAATATATAACGCTCTCATATTTGTTAAAATATCCAATGAACATTCTCTTGCTATTTAATTAGGCATTTAGCTGGGTTACAGTAAACAGGCTATTTAATCTCACTGTTTATATTTAATAAAATAGCTACATTCTTGTAAACAGTTGCCATCAACATTAAAATAATACAATTACCATCTCGTAAATACCATGTTAGGTGCCTCATAAAAGTACAAATGCATAAGGTCACAGCCCTGTGCTTCTATAAATTTTCTTCCTTTTTTAGTGACTTAAAGGCAAATGACTTTAGTCACTTTTAGTTACTTTGCGGCCATTTGGTCTGGAGCAGGAGGCACCTGCCCAGCGCTCTGTGTGAGAAAGGTCAGTGTCCTCTAAAAACAATGACTCATTGCCTGACCAGCATCTAAACACAAATCTGCTGGTCGAAAGATTCCTGGCTGGAGCAGCTGTCTCCCGAAGCAGAGAAACCTTCAATAGTTCACTGTCCCACCATGCTCTACTGTGGCTCCAGCCCCTTGGTGCTGTGTTTGCCAGTGGCTCCCTGTGAGTGCAGGTGCCCCATGGGATTGGGGAACACTGCAGTCGCCCTTCGCAACCTGTCTGAGGGAGCTGGGAGGGCTCGCTATGGTTCTCCACTTCCCACTTTTGTCACAATTTTGGGAAATTATGTGCATTTTCTGAATAAATTCCAATGATTAGATTGTCTTTCATCATACAACTCCTGATCTCTTCTTCAGACATTCCAGATTAGATTGAAAAAGACGGTGTTGTGGTTTAACCCCATGTGGCAACCAAGGGCCACACAGCCACTCACTTACTAATCCTTGGGTGGGATGGGGGAGAGAATTGGAAGGATAAAAGGGAGAAAATTCAATGCTAATGTAGAATCAATGTTTCTTAAATTATTTGGAAGCATAGTTGCAAAGTGGAATTGAAAAATGAAACATACAGTTGCGAAATTAAATACTACCTATCAAAATGTGGTAGGTCGCAACAAAAAAGATGAAAAAAAATTTACTTCTTCAATTTAGCATGGAAAATACTGGAGAAAGAATGCAGCAAAGATTTGATTACTTCTTTACCTAGCCTTTTCTCCTCACCTGCTGACTTCTTTGTCATTTCCCCTACTTACTTTCTTTTGATTAATTTAAAAGAAAATAATTTTTACTGCAGATAATTTTATTTAACTTTTTATTGAAGTCAGTATTTTAAAACAATGTGAAGATTACCTCTGGATATTTCATAAAATTTAACATGTAAAAAGTCTGGACATATATAGCCTAGAAATTGCCTAGAAGATTAATTTTGAATTTCAAAGTTTCTTTTGGTTTGGTCCATGACCATATTGTATTTGTTTCTATAAAGAACAAATTTATACTTTGTGCCCAACTGAAAAGCTTTTATTTTGATTTACAGTAGCAGACACTGAATGTTTTGCAAACGAGACACACAAACAATTGATTGGAGATTTTGGGACTTTTATTAGAAAACAGTATCATTTTATCAAATGTAATTTTTTGGGGGAAGTTATTTGCAAAAAACAAGATGTTTTACCAAATATATGATTTGCTATCAATTATTCACCTGGTGTTAACTCTTAGAAAAAAAGCAAGTACAGGCTTTTGCCTTGTTTGTACATTATGTTCTCTCTGCAAGGTCAAGCACTGCCAGAGCTCAGATGAAACTTTCAGAACAAGTAATATGATCAATATGAGAACTAAGGATGCCTGATTCCCTGCAGATTTCTTTTGAGGTTAGTTGACTTTGATGTCTAAGCAGGCAAGATCTATGAATGAAGCTTTTCACTTCTTGACAATATTAATAATGGCTTACTCTATGTGGATCCTCTGATGTCTAATCAAGGTTAAACCTCCTCTTTCATCAGTGGAGGCCCTGAACAGGCTGCCTCAGCTGCCTTTTTTTTTTTTTTGCTTGGCACTCGTAAAAAGCAAATTGTGTTAGGAACCAGAAAACTTGTACCAGTTTGGATCACTGGCCAGTGTTTTTTGGGGAGGTAAGTTATTTGGAAGACAAGGCAGACAAGTAGAGCTAGAATAGGATCACATAAGTTTTCCCTGCTAAACAAAGTAAAAACCACAGCCCTTAGGAAATGGTACTGAAACTGAGGCCCCCCTCTCAATCTTAGTTAAATCTAAGGCTTCTTGCTGTTACAAGGAGGGAAAATGTCCCTGCGTATCTCATGACAGACAAACTGAAGCACTGACCTCTGATGACTTGCTCTGCTCATGTAAGAGGAACTGTTACGAGTTTCTCATTCAAAACAGAGAGGTCTCTGCCCATGATTAACCTGTGTGGTTTTCTGCACAGAGACACTGGTGTCCAGTAATGACTTCAGCTATTTTTGTAGCAGATGACTGAGTCTTTCTCAGCAGGATGTAGGTAGAGTCACTAAAAGAAAGATTTGAAAACACAATTACAGAAACATTCTCAATGTCAACCCATATTTCCAAAGGTAGAGGCATCCTTGCAGAGTCATAAAATGAACAAACACAGAGTCAGTGTTAATACAGTTTATGAAAACTCAGGTTACTGCTAGCAGGTGATGAGACTATCCTTATCAGGCATGAACAGGAGCTAAGAAACTGCTCCTGTTTATGACAGCCCTTATCGACATACTGAACAGATCAAGCTCTGGCGTCCTTCTGATTTTTGCTGAAAAATTTTTGAACTGCTTACTTAAAATCATGGGTTTTTTCAACTTCAGACAGGTGAAGTCTTTATAAAAATACATCAATATTTCAGTGATAAAAACAAACTTTCTTTTGTGTCGCAAAATTTAACTGAGAGGTTAAAAGAAGCTGTTTCTTTAGTTTTATTTCATTTTCACGGTCTTGACAATTTGTCATTTCTCTCTTACTTCCCAGCTTGACCAACCTTCATAGGGAGCAAAAGGAGCTGCTGGAGGCTTGGCTTTGTTTTGGTTTGCAGAGTAGAACCATGAGATCCTGGTGTCATCCAAAGTAAGCTGAAAACAATTAGCATCTTTCCACTGACTGCAGGGAGCACTAGATCAAGCTTTAAATTCTTGTGGCCAAGGGCTATGATACTATATTAAGATCTGATAGTCCAGGTTGCAAAAGATCATAAATCCTTTTTAAGGTTACTGAAAATTAGGGTTTCTGCATATGTAGAATCCAGTCTTGGTGTAAGTTACCGTTTCAGCTGTTCAAGTGGAAACAGATCCTGTGCTTCAGAAGCTGAAATAGATATCGACTTACACTGTTTTTTGTATTCCAGAGAGTGTAAAGGGAACAAGGACATTAATTTGTATCAGTGATGCCAGGAGTGAGACAAACACAAGACACAAGAATGTCTAAATTCTTCCTGCTAATTGGAAAATTAGATAACACATACATTCATATATCTAACAATACCAAGTGATTGTTCACTGTTTATCAAATGAGTCAGTTTTAAACAAATGAACTAGCTAAGTGGAAAATGAGACAAAAGTGCCTGCAAGTTGGTTTTCTTGTATTTTTCAAAAAAGTTTCCCTGACTTGTTAGCAGAGGGAAAAAGACAGTACACAGACTCACAATTTTGCTGTAGTCAGCAACATCTAAAAGAAGAAAGCAGTTTGGCTAAAAAATAGAGCTTGTTATATTTATACAGCAGCATGTGGGGCAGTGTATTTTATTTGACTTTCAATTGCAGCTGTTGCAATTGGTGTCTGTGAATCCTATAGGCAGGTATAAAAATAATATTTGACTTTAGTTTGCAGGTTGCTCATGCACTGAGGAAAATCCACCAGAGGAAAATTCACTTCTTCTGTTTTAAACTGTAATAACTCACCTGCACATTTTCAACAGAGAAAGTCTTTATAAGGTACCTACTAGCTTTAATGGAATCACACACTATTTTTAAATAGCATATCACTCCTGGGCACAAGCAGCAATGATCATGAATTACATACAGGCTAGAAAAAATGACACTGTCATTGGTGAGAAAAGTATGATATACATTTTTAGGATTATATGCTCTTCCTGCTCAGACTGAAGAATTTGAGTCTTTGCTTGTTCTCCTATAAAGAAAAGAAAGAGATACTCTAAGTACAGATTTCTCCTTTCTTCCTCACAGAAAAAATAAAAGCAGAAGGCATTTTTTATGTGTGAGTTTCAGTGTGTTGACATCATAAACATCTTTCAGCATAACACACATTTATAAATATAATTTTTGAGATCCCACAGAATCCCAGCAAACATGAACCACCTTTTAAGCTTCCCACACAAAAATCTTTTAAAATGAGCCTGTGGGAAGTGCTAGCCAAATGTTTAGGTCCTAAAAGATGCAAAAGAACCAACCTTAGGAGTATTTCAGAATACTCAGCTGAGTATCTCAGTGCTATAGTAGAGTGAATGAAATGCCATAACAAGTTCATAAGAAAAAATAGGTTATTTAAAAATTCACAGTGCTACTAATAAACTAGCAATAGATGAAAGTATTGTATATGGATTTAAGGAATAATGTCATCCATACTGTTGTATGTCCCTTACTCTACCTGAACAATAAACCGTCTAAGGCAAGGGTGTGCAAGCAAATTGAGAGGTATATTTTGGTGTATTGAGCATGAGAAGTGAATATATCTTGCAAAATTAAAGACTTTTCTTGTTGCAAATATATAATATATAATAGATATAATGTTTAAAGAAATATTTTTAATTCTAAAAGAATGTAACCAATGTCAAAGACTAAATTAGCAGAAGCACCTCTCAAAACTAAAATCCTCCAAACTAAAAAAATTAGATATTTTACTTCTTACATAATACTTCCTCATAGATAAAGATAGGCAGGAAACTTCCATAGAAATATTTTAACATGCAATAGAGTAACCCTTAATACTTGTTCGTAGTGTAAGAAGTCATTAGCTATACCCAGAGCCATCCATATTTGGCAAAAACTTAAAAATAAACGGTAGAGGAGATAAGAAATCTTCCACCTGGAAGACTCAGAAATTCATTATGCAATTTTTCAAACCAACAACCTTTAAAGTCCAATACTTGTTTCCTTCAGGTCTTGATAGCTAGCAGAAGCAGTATCTGCATTCTCATAGAAGAGAAAAGAATATTATTCAGTTCACCAGACCTATTTGAAATTTAAAGATATACTACTAACAGTGTATTGAAATAACTGAGACCTGATTCTGATATAAATCAGTATCATTAGGAGTTGCCTTTATTTACACTGGCTTCTTTTTTTTTAAACTAAATGATGACATTTACTCTAGTAGTGTTATTCATCATTCACAACAAAGTAGCTTAGAGCAGAAATACACCTTCCTGAGATTCCCCATTTTAGTCACCTTTCTTTGTCAACTTAATTTCTAAAAATGTAGTAAGTAGAAAATAAAGTCTTCCATTCGGTGCTTTGGTTTGACCAAAGGGAAAAACAATTGCTTCTTTCTGCTCATTTCTTTTGCAGGTGAAATGAACCTTTGGTCAGCTAAAGCAGTATTTTTTGGCTTACAGTAGTGACTCACAGTGTCTCTGTTAGCTGAAAAACAGAGGCAACCTGTGTGATAACCCTGAGATTAGCTCAGTTGGTTACAGCATGGTGCTAATAACACCAAGGTTGTGGGTTTAATCCCCATATGGGCCTTTGCATAAGAGTTGGACTTGATGATTCTTGTGGGTCCCTTCCAACTGAGAATATTCTGTGAAAAGTGAACAGCTGTAGAAATAGTCTGTGAAATGGAGGAGTCTTAAGAAAACAATATTACTCAGAAATGGTTTAAGTTTTGATTCGTTACAGAGCTGCTCATTTTTGTTACTGCTTTTCAGATCTTTATGTTAAGTGTAGCTGCCTAGTCTTAAAGCAAGAGTGAAACATTTCCACTCTGTTCCTGGATAGCTGCGCAGCCCGCAAAAAATTGTAAGAAAATGGGGAACAAATGAAAGGGACTCTTGCTGGATGTAAAATGTGTTCAACTTTGTTACCTGAGAGACATTTCTATTAAAGGAAACATAAAAGAAGTGTAGAAAAGTTTCTTACTGCAATAGTACGAGGAAATTCACATCAACTACCTTTGCTGGAATGAATCTGCCATAGGTGATCACAGACACCAGCACTTGGGTCATAGAATCATAGAATCATAGAATCAGCTGGGTTGGAAGGGATCTTTGAGATCATCAAGTCCAACCATTGACACACTACTGCCGTGGTTACTAGGCCATGGCACTAAGTGCCACATCTAGTCTCATCTTAGAAACCTCCAGGGATGGAGAATCCACCACTTCCCTGGGCAGCCCATTCCAATGCCTGATTACCCCCTCTGTAAAGAATTTCTTCCTAATATCTAACCTAAACTTCCCCCGGCACAGCTTAAGACCATGCCCTCTTGTCTTGCTGATAGTTGCCTGGGAGAAGAGATCAACCCCCACCTGGCTACAACCTCCTTTCAGGTAGTCGTAGAGAGTGATGAGGTCTCTCCTGAGCCTTCTCTTCTCCAAACTGAACAACCCCAGCTCCCTCAGCCTCTCCTCACAGGACTTGTGCTTGAGTCCCTTCACCAGCCTAGTTGCTCTTCTCTGGACCTGCTCCAGCACCTCAATATCCTTCCTGAACTGAGGGGCCCAGAACTGGACACAGTACTCGAGGTGTGGCCTCACCAGCACAGAGTCCAGGGCAGGAATCACTTCCCTGTACCTGTTAGCCACGCTGTTCCTGATACAGGCCAGGATGCCATTGGCCTTCCTGGGCACCTGGGCACACTGCTGGCTCCTGTTCAACTTCCTGTCAATCCAAACTCCCAGTCACCTGAGACCTCCCCAGTGAGCCAGGACTGCTGGTAGATGATGGAGAGTGGCTTGGCAAGCTCTTCTGCCAGCTCCCTCATCACCTTTGGGTGGATCCCATCTGGTCCCATAGACTTGTGGGGATCCAAGTGGCTTAGCAGGTCACTGTTTCCTCCTGGATTACAGGGGGGCTATTCTTTCTACAAGCTCCAGAAGCCAGCTGTCCTCAGGACAACCTGTCTTACTGTTGAAAACTGAGACAAAGAAGGTGCTAAATACCTCGGCCTTTTCCTCATCTATATTCCCGCCCATGTCCAATAAAGAATGGAGGTTTTCCTTGCCTCTCCTTTTGCTATTGATGTATCTGTAGAAGGACTTTTTGTTGTCCTTCACAGAAGTGGCAACATTAAGTTTAAGTTGTGCTGTCGTCTCTCTAATTTTCTTTCTACATGACCTAACTCTATTCCTAAACTCTTCCTGAGTAGCCAGCCCTTTTTTCCATGATTGGTAGGCTCTCTTCTTTACCCTAATTTCCTTCAAAATCTCCCTGGAAGACCAGTCGTCTTCCTCGCCGGCTCGCCTTTCAGTAGACTGGGACAGCCTGCTCCTATGTTTTCAAGACTTCCTTCTTGAAACATGTCCATCCCTCCTGGACCCCTTTGTTTTCAAGGGTTTTTTCCCAGGGTACACTCTGAACTAGTCTTCTGAATAGGCCGAAATCTGCCCTCTGGAAGTCCAATGTAGAGGTTTTATTGACAGCCCTCCTTGCATCCCTGAGTATTGAAAACTCTATTATTTCATGGTCACTGTGTCCCAGATGGCCTCCAACCACCACATCTCCCACCAGCCCCTCTCTGTTTGTGAACAGAAGATCTAGCAGGGCCCCATCCCTGGTAGGCTCATTTACCAGCTGGAGCAGGAAATTATCCTCTATACGCTCTAGGAATCTCCTAGACAGCCTCTTCTCTGCTGTGTGGAGTTCCCAGCAGACATCTGGCAGGTTAAAGTCACCCACAAGAACGAGGGCTGGCAATTTTGAGTCTAAAAACTATAGCCTGCAAGTGAAACCAAGAGCCATCTGTCATCTTTAAAGCAGGTGAAGCTGTTTAAGTGTATTCTTTATGCAAACCCTGCACAAGTCCTCAGTGATATAAGCATGCTTGCCAAGCACTGAAATCACAAGAACAGCTAATACAGGAGCAGGATGCACCAAAAAAAAGGCTCATAGGCTCATAGGACCAAAGCAGGGAGAAATGAGCCTTGCTACATGGCTGGCAGTGGCAGTCCCAAGATGGCCATTGGGACTGCAGGGCTGTGGCAACTTTTGTCTGTGAGCATAAGGCATGACTGCACAGTTCTTACAGCTCTGTCTTGGGCAATGATTAATGGAATGAAATTTAAGAAGTCCAAATGCCAGATTCTGCATGTAGGATGGAGTAACACAAGGCACAAGCATAAATTCTGAGAGGAGTAGCTGGAGGGTGATGGAGGGTCCCTGCAGAGAGGGATCTGGGGGTGCTGGTGGGCAGCAGCTCAGTGTGAGTCAGCCAGCAGTGAACTCTGGCAGCTAGGAGGGTGAACCCCATCCCAAGGTGCATCAAACAGCATCACCAGCTGGGTAAAAGAGGGGATTGTCCTGCTGTATTCAGTGTTGTATTGGCATGGCCTCACCTTGACCACTGCGTGCAGTTCTGGCCCTGCAGTTTAAGAAGACCCTTGAATACATCCAGAGGAGGGAAACAAAGCTGGTGAAATGGCTGGATGTCCTTAGAGGAGTAGCTCAGGACTTTGAGCTTTTCTGGTTTGGAGAAAAGGAGGGTGAGTGCTGACCTTGTTTTCTCTACAGCTTCCTGAGGTGGCGAAATGGAGAGAGAGGTACTGAACTCTTCTCCTAGGACACAGTGACAGAACATGTGGGAATGGTTTAAACCTGCACTGAGGTAGTTTCAGCCTGGACATTAAGAAGCATTTCTTTACTGCGAAGGTGGTCAAGCACTGGAACAAGAGTTCTAGAGAGGTGGCAAATGCCCCAAGCCTGACAGTATTTAAGAGGCATTTGGACGATGCACCTATATATGCTGGTGGTCTAGAAGGTCCCTTCCAAGTGAAATTATGCTGTTCTATTCTATTCTATCTTAAAAATTAACTATTAAGCTTGCTTTATTTTTCTAACTTATTTTTCATGCATAAAATCCTATTTGTAAAGCCAGTTGATTCACATTTGGAAAAGGGAAAAATTTTTTTATTTAGTTCAATTTATACAACATTACAATAGAGGCTACCCCTGGTGCATTATTTGCAATCCCCTCCAATCTGACCCAGACTTTGCTGATGCCAGTCACATCCTGGAAGAAAAGATACATGTATATATATTTTACTTTACCATTGTTGGTTTTGCAAGAGTAGCCTAATCAAGTGATTAATTGTGTTTAGGAAAACCAAATCAAGTGGTGTTCACCTTAAATTAGAGTGTTTCGCTAATTTGTTGTGATTTGAGTAGCATGGGTGAGATTTCATGGTCAAAGCATTCATCAAAAATAAGACTTCCTGTACTGAGAAGGGACATAATCTCTGAGACACACTTTTTTGCTCTTACTCTAGAAACACACATCCTACCTGGCAATAGGCAGGCAGTGCCATAGTCAGCAGCATGTAAAATCAGCCTACTGTTGGGCAAAAGGTAAAACATCCTCCCTTCCTTGCAAACACTTGCTCTCCCTTCTGTTATTTTCAGAACCGAGGGCATGGAGCCACTCTGCTCCAGGACAGCAGTGTGAGCTTTCCATCCATGACCACCTTTGGCTCTTCTAGCCTCCTCACAGCCTCTCTCCTGGGAGGTATCTCAGCTTCTCCTTTCTGCTGCCTGTATGATTCAGTCTTCTCTTGCTTATTCCAGGGTTATCAGGAAGTTGATTTGAGACAGCATTAGGACAGTCTTCACCAAGGTCACACTTAGGAAAACTATCCTGTATTTTTATCTTCTTTTAGCAAAGTTTTAGTCATTACGGGTCTGATATGCAGAAATTATTAAAATTGTCTTAATTTTCAGGTAATTCATTCCATGAAATTCTTTAGGCATCATTTGTTTCAGAATATCCGACAATTACAATAATGATGAACAGTTTAATTATATTATGAAGCAGACAGGGAACAATGAAGGAAGATTTTGTTAGGTGTGCTGAAGCTTGTCAGAAAAAGACATCCTATATCAATCTTGTTACCTCAAACGTTCAAAACCTTGAGTATGTCCTTCCATCACCACCTGAAGCTATGAGATTAAAAAAAAAGACAATTTTTTTTCATTGCATGATTCCGAATTTTTAATTTTAGATTAAGAGATTTCAAATTTTTCTTTGGCATGTCTTCTGAGGAGCAAATGCTGTTTTTGACAGACCACATAATAGTGAATGAGGAGTTTCATGGGTTTCTACTTTCATTAAAATTTAAATTGGTAATTTTTTCCCATGTCTGAAAATGTGCTTAAACCACTGTAGGATTCCCTTTTCTGCTGCACCCTGAATCCCACTGGGATCCCATGCTGTTCACAGAGTGGTTAAAATTGGAAAGGACCTTTGAAGGTCATCTTGTCTTGTCATTTTGAAGATGTTAAACAGGACTGAATCCAGTATTGACTCTTAGGATGCACTGCTAGTTACTGACCTCCAACAAGACTTTATGCCACAGGTCACCAACCTCTGGGCCTGTCCATTCAGCCAGTTTTCAATCCAACTGTCTTCTCAACCAGCCTATACTTTATCAGCTTCTCTATGAGGATCTTACAGTAGACAATATTGATTATCTGGACTTCAGTCCTTACTGGCTTGTTTTCAGTAAAGTCTGAAGTCCTGATAGACAACATCCACTGCTCTCTCCACATGTACCAAGCCAGTCATTTCATGACAGAAGGTTGTCAGGTTGTTTGGGCCTGACTTCCCCTCTGTTCATGCCAATCTATTGCTGTCTGTTACTGGATTGTCTCAGCTGTGTGGAAGCCGACGGGAGGGAGATAATAGCAAGCTGCTGCAATCCCTGTTACCTACTCGTTCTGGTCAAGGACCAGTCTGAAGCTTGCACAGGTCCCTTTGCCCTCTGACCGTCTGCTTTAATTTGCTGAGAAGTGACACCAGAAGTGATGCAGCCAGTGGTACATGCTGGTGCATCTGAGCTTTTACTCAATGTGGAGCATGCATTTGAGCTGATGAACACAGACCTGAAAAATCAGAAATCTGAGTAAACATAGCTCTTTTGAAGAAAGGGAATGTATGTGGTTTCAGAGGCTAATCCATAAAGGTCAAAATGTCCTGGAAATGAACCTCTTTCTTTTATGAATAACTGAAGAGGCACGATAGTGCATTACAATTAAAAAATTTCAATTGACACATTTGTGACAATTTCTTTTGCTCACACAATATTTTTGAGTAATTGTATTTTAAGTAACTTACATTGGAAAAAGAATTCATCTGAAACAGAGAATTCATCTGAAACATTTAGAGGGAGAAAGAAATAGCTAATCTTTCCCATGCTGTCTTTTCTCATCTTCTTGGGTTTTTAGTGACCATAGAAGAGAAGAGAGATGAGGTGGTAAGAAAGCTTTTCATTTACACACTTGTTTTTGAGAATCAGGAAAAACACCTTTACTGTGTGACGAGAGCAAAAGATGTGCGTGTGATGTGATTAATATATGGCTAACAGTACAAGTAGGACAAGAGTTTTTTTTTTGTTCTCAAAAAGAAAACAAAGCCATAAACCAAAATATTTTCAATGAGGAAATAAAATGATGATTTTGTGTGTACCAAGGAAAACTTAGGGACTAGCATAGTACCACATGAGAAAACAAATCTGTCTCGGCAAAATCAGGACAGGAAATGATGTCTCCAGTCCAAAGTCACACAATCATTAGGAAGATAGACTTCTGGTACTCTTATAGTCTACAAGAGTAGTGTCACCTGAGAGATGTACTTATTGATGATGCAAAGCCATGAAAAAAATGCTATAAAATGCAGTCTCAGGCTACCTAGACTCTAACACTTTGCAGTAAATGTATTGCTTTGAAATAGAGATGTATTCTTTTGAGGCAAGTCTTACAAAAAGGAAATGAATGAAACAAATCCATCCAAACCAATGCTTCTAATTTTCTATAAATATCAAAAAGAAAGAACATGTGAAGTGCAGCTATTTGTCGTGAGAAAGACATTCATTCAAGAAAGCATACATAATGCTAGAGACTGTTGAAACCATCTTTGGGAAAGCCCAGTGGTCTAATCACTGCTCTGGTTCTGGTCCTCTGACTCACAGTTTTGCTGCACTAACCAGGAACATGCCTTGGAGATGACTCTTTACACAAACTAAGAGCATTTGATCGTGGTTTTGGTTTTCTTCCTACCACAAAAGTATAACATTCTGGGGGATTTTCCAGGTCAAACTGAGGAGGCAGATGGCCAGTATTGGCACAGTGACTAGTCAGTGCCTTGCAGAAATGGACCTTCAGAGTACTCATTTTAATGGAGGCTCCACTTGTGGTCAAATTTATTCAGAGCCATTTTTATTTACCAGATGTTGAATGATTGGGTCATTGTCATGAAGAACAATTGCATTTCTGTAATTCTTCCATCAAAGAAAGCAAATAAACTCTTACGAATCACTGCTTTAATGACAGTTGTGCAATTCATACATTTTAAATAAAGTCCCTAATTGTCTGACTGTGAAATAAAAAGAGAACTAGTGCAGTGAATGGCTTAAATGCAGCAATTGCAATATTTCTTATTCTTTGCCAATCTAAAATTAATGAAAAACCTTTCTTATTGTGACCTTGACAAATGGTGGTGTAACCTTTTTCAGTTCTCAGAGGGTGCTGAATTCTACCCTGTGAGAAAGTGATGTAAAGGAATTGCAGCTGAACATTTATAATTAGTAAACTGAAACTCTGTGACAGGGAAGAAAGCTAAAAAGTACTGATTGGATTTAACTTCCATTAAACACCATCCCCAAGGAATAGAATTTGAAGATAGCTCTGAGTATTTTAATTTTTGCATACCTGATTATCTCTGGGCATTACTGAATCGTGCATTATTGAACTGTCTGCAGAATTCATGCAAACCTGTTAGTTTTCAGTCAAGGTAAAGTCTGGTCCTATAAAATGTTGTATATGTTCAATTCCTACTGCGTTGAAGAGGCGATTAACTCCTCAGAGAATAGGATGCAAAGTGTAGCTTCCCAATTAAAGGTCTAACATTTGCACTGGAGACATTTCACCTATTACTGCCACATTTCACCTGTTACTTAGTGGTTTTGACATGGAGGTACAGCACAGTTAAACCATCTTTAAACACTTTTATGCTTCTAAGATGGTATGAGGGAATCTTCAAATTCAAATCTAGTATATTTAAGAATCATTTTCATGTAGACGTGCAATAGTGCTGGATTACTAAAAGTGATTTGTTGATTTGACACCACAAATGCTCCCAAGAGACATAAAAAACCCAAGAACATTCTTTTCTTTTCCTGCTAGGTCACCGCTCTGATGCATAATTATTCAAGTTACGTTTTGTTTCATCAGCTCTATTTTTATTCCTTCTAAGAGGCAAAGAATCTTCGGGTGATAGATAAAGGAGTATGAGGTTTTGCTCTGTCAAAAGGAGATTTCTGACCTCCATCATGCTAGAATGATCTAAAGAAAAAGTGAAGTATATTTATTTTGCATATAGCATTAGGTTTCAGAAATTCCAGGGTATTCCATGGGCTAGATCATGTGATTCCTTCTGCTAATGGTAAGCCATTTCAGTAGCTGGATGAGTTATGCAAAGCTGACATGCACCACATGCCCATGGGCACAGTCCATTAGTAGTGTGAAGTAAAGGTTCATAACAAAAGTAGTCTTGAAGAACACTATCTGTGGTCTTTAAGATCAGAGTCAAAAGAAATAACATCTAAAAAAAATTGCTTTTTGCATTCTGCTTTTCCTGACATTTATAATGGGCACAGAACAAAATAACACTGCTAAAGTTATTGGGCCATAAGAACAAGAGAAACAATAAAAACACGAATCTTCCCCTTTATATTTTTTGTGTTCCTAAATCCCATTTTCAACTACCAGACTGTCTAAAATCTCTAGGGTGTGTTACAAGTGCTGGTATGATTTCTATGATTATTTCCTAATTTTTTTGACAATTCAGAAAAGTTCTCAATGCCTTTTGAGAAGCTGAACATCTCATGTTTTTTTCAGTAATTCATATCCTGACAATGCTTTGTTATTATGAGTCCCACCTCCTTGACTCCTTTCTGCTAAGCAAACCAAGCGCAAATGAAGGTCAGGAGAACTAATACCCCAATTCCCTTCCTGTCCTGAACGAAGCATATTAAAATTTTCAGCGTAATTAAAGAGACTCTGCAAGGTTAGTGGAGCAGGTCTTTCTGACATTTATTTTTATTATATGCTAACTATTTTGCAAGTTCATTTAATTTTTTTATTTTAAATTCAAAATAGGCATTTTTTCTTCCTAACAGCAACTAGTCATGTTGATCCTTAGTTCTGTTGCCAAAAATCAGCCCTGTGACAACAAATGGTTGTGTTTGTGTGAGAAAGAATAGAGATTAAAAATAAATAGGAAAAATTAAGTACTTTCTGAGAAGTTACCAGTGAAAAGATGTATCATATGAAATTATCTGTGCTGTAACATATTCTTCAAAATTTCTTCAGGCGAATTTTCTTCTTTTATTTTTTTTTTCCTTGATTCTCAATGAAGGATTGGTTTTATTTGTCTAATTCGAATAGAAGTGATTTCAGACAGGGCTTTTAATTATGTTAGCAATCCTTCACTGCAAGTGAAAATGACCAAAATGGCTTTTGCTTCAATTTTATTTCTTTCAATCTTTTTTTCTCTCTCAGGCCCCCTTACTTCCTCCCTCCTGTTTTCCTTAGTTTTGGTTATGTTTGATTTTTTGAGTGATGTAACACCAGTTTATGGAATAATTACAAGTATGTGATTTTAAAATTATTTTCACATGAAAAATAATATGCAAAATAATTTCACCTAGAAGTAGAAAAATAAGAAAAATAATTATTCGGCTATTTGAAAATATTTTAACCTGTGTGAATGAATTTTCCTATTGAGTGTCTTTAACACTAATTGAGAAAAATTAAGAAAATGTCAGTACAAAGGGTAAAATGAATAGACTAAATTATTGAATTGTAGTAACGGCAATTCTAGATTATGTTAAAACTGATGGAACTACCTTCTGCATGAAGACATCTTTCAGATTACTGTTTAATGTACATATTTTCATTCTAATACTGCATAGAAATCAAATTAAGTGTCTGTGTTACTACGACAAAGTTATATAAAAGGGGCAATAGGCCAAGTTCTTGTTCTTGTGTTTTTTATCACTAGCTCCATTCCATAGGGCACTGAGTAAGTGCAGCATATTTGAAGCATTTCTACAGTTTTTGCAAAAGTATTTCATAATTCTTATTGAAATGGCTAGAGTAGTGAAACTGAGACAGAAGCAGTCCCTGAAGATTTAGCTGTTCTGCAGTCTCTGTTGTGCTGCCTTCAGTGTTCTTTTTGCTAGGATCTTCTCTTGTTTCTGATCATTCAGTTTTTTTTTTTAAACTGTTCCAACATTTCCTATGCATAAATACATTAAATTGTACCTAGCAATGCTCTCAGATAACTTTCCGTGAGATTACGTTCCCCAAAAAATTGCTTGGTATTAATTTTGTTGTGGTAAAACTGGTGACCTTGGAGTCAGATATAATTGACTCAAGGCTGGTTTTCTATGTCTCCTTTCAAAAATAGAAAATTAGTCAAAGTTTCCTTTCATATCACTTACCTTGCCACTGAAGCAGGTGGTGAGTTTAGAGGTTTCTGAATCACAGAACAGAAATCTCCACCTGTGGGCGATAGAAACCTATTTGAACTAAAGTCAGAAGCGGTCATGAGGTGCTCTTGTTATAACTAGTGCTGGTGCCTCTGCCAGCACCTCAAGCAAGCTTTGCATCCTAGCTAAGATCCTTCAACTTTCCTGTAGTTTTGATGGCAGTAAAACAGTTCTATCATGTGGTACCAGCTGCTCATTCACGTGTTTTTCAATAATTAGACTGTCACTAATAAATTCCACTAGTATTTCCACTCAAACCTAGTCCAAAATCCATTATTGTCAATGCAAATCACCCCAGATTACTTACAAGGGCCCTACCAGACCTTGAAATGATCTAAATGTTTGTAAATGCTTCATCATTTATTGATAATTCCTATGAATGTTGACATTCAGAAGACAAAAAGGAAAAGAGGTCCTAAATTCCTAAATTGAAACATGGGTCTTATTTCAAATTGGTACAAATTTGTACAAAAACTTTATGAAAAATTCAGCATTTAGCACAAAAAAACCTTAAAACAGTACTGGAATCAGGTCTTTGTTCTCAATTACAGCTTCCTGAGAAGGGGAAGAGGAAAGGGCGGTGCTGAGCTCTTCTGCTTGGTATCCAGTGACAGCATGTGAGGGAATGTTTCAAGGTGGCACCAAGGGAGTTTCAGACTGGATATTAGGAAGCATCTATTTACCAAGAGGATGGTCAAACACTGGAACAGGCTTCCTAGAGAGGTGATGGATGCCCCAAGCCTGTTAGTATTTAAGAGGCATTCTTTAACTTTTAGTCAGCCCTGGAGTGGTCAGGCAATTGGACCAAATAAATGATTACTGTAGATCTATTCTATTCTATTCTGTTCTAGTCTATTCTATGGGGAAAATCTAGAAAAGTTACTCTGATGTGGGTTGTTTTCCTTGTCCTCATCTGTGTTACAGAGATGAGGAGTTGAAGCCAACTCTCCACTTCTGCTTTCTGTTTCTCAGAGGTGGGATGCTGTGTCCAGGAAGGGACTGGGTAAAATTCATTGCTGCTTATTATACCTAAAAGCTTAGGGAAATTATCAGACATTTCTAAAACTCAGTAGTTTAAAGCCTCATGGAATGGTAAGTAATACCGCTTACTCTTTCTATAGTAAAATGAGTTTTTCCACTTCATTTCTCCACTGAAACTATTTATATAATGTCTGTGTTCTTTTATGCCTTATACAAGAAAACAGTGCCATACTAAATTTGCATGGGCTTAGGGAGAAGGCTGAAATAGGAAAAAGTAATAAATTCATATGCCAATCATTTATCTTATTTTTAACCATCTCATACATTATAAACTTCATAGAAGTTTCAAACTAATAATTTCTAACAACTGAAGAATACCTATTTCCTCATGAACTTTCAATATACTTCCATTTAACATTTAGTGGCCCAATTTTCTTTGCATAGGTCAAGAGGATTTTTTCACATCTTGTTACAGGGAAAAGGGTACTTGAGTGGAAAAGGTGCACTCTCTATTATTACCACAGAATTTCAAGTAGCTGAGCACATTCATTAGAAGCTGGAGGACTTTACCACAGATACTAGATATTAGAACAAAACTTGCATGCTCTTATTCTAATAAGAATTGATTATAGTTGAGCTGATATAAAGGGCAAAACTCACAGGCCAAGTATGTCTGAGTTTTAGTTGAGCTTTGCATATCCCACTTTATAGTATTTGCTAGTCTTTTAGACAATTAACTGACTTGCCTTTAAGAAAAATTATATCACGAAAGCCCCAGTGACACTAATGTATTCCAGCTCCAGGCATACACTACCATGTAATGTCATGAATTAGCTCCTTCTTGTTGGCATTGTAAAACCACACAGGTCTCTGTCCTTGAGTATTAGAGTGCTGGGAAGAAATCTAGGGATGGAAGGAAGACAGAAAACTGAGTCAAAAGGTGAATGAGCAACACATCTAAAATGAATGCTGTAAAAGGTTAAGTTCTTTTCTTAAATGTTGGATCATTTGAGTAGTTTAAGAAACAGGTAAAATAGTTTCTTTCCAAACTCCCAGTAAAACTCAGATATTTTGCCATCTGCCTAATAATTTTAATGTATTTTAGTATATTAAATAATTGATTTTAATGAAATTTGAATCTTACAGCCCATAGAGTTTTTTTTTCCTTGAGTTTTGTCTAAGTTGGGCTTGAACAATGAAATTTCTCATTAGTTTTCCAAAGGATAGTTGACATTTTGGAATTAGTAAGAAATTACAGTTTTATTGCTCATGTTATTGCAATGTAATGTTCATTTGGAGAGAAACACAATGTCCTATTTAAGCAGACTGCATTTAAATTATCCATTTTGTTTTATTCTGAAAAGTATTTGCATGATGATAAATGAATAAAGAATAATGATTTCCAAGGAGACATTCTCTCTATCCCTGAGTTAGAGAAATGAAGGCCAAAGCTGGAACAAATGGTCTGGGAAGATGCCATTTCTACAGTAAAAGAAAACACTGTTATCTGAAGGACGTCTCCTTAGATAACATAGGACGTATCCTGAGAAGGGATGAAGAATAACATGACTTTAAAGGACTAAAATTCTAACCCAAATATGTTTTTGGTTTCATTTTTCCTGCACCTGAATTGTTACAGATGGCATAGCTTTCCAATTTGATTGCTTAAGTCTTCATACATACTACTGATATTTTAATTTTCCATAATTTACCTTGATTTTCTTATGCCAGTTGAAGCAAGAAAGAAAACACCTTTTAAAATTTCAGACACCATACTGCTCAATGGACAGTACAGCTAAATGGAGTCAACACTGAATAATTTTGCTGGAATTCAGCAAGAAAGACATCTACGGAAGTACCATTCCCTTCATTATTATGGTATGTGCACACCTATCCACATGCACAGGTTTTTTTTCAACAATCCTAAGAGACAACTCTTCCACCATAATCACACCACCTTATTTGAGCTCTCTATAAGGGAGCACTACTCGCCAAATATAGATGAGGTCAGGACAAAAAACTTTCTTTGGAAAGGAAACCACTTTTCTTGAGAAGAAACATTGGGAAATTTCATATTTTTCATATTTTAATATCTAGATTATAGTCAACTATCCAGTACACTGCTACCTGGTAAAATATAAATTTAGAGAAGGAAGGAATTAAGATGACGAAGGTCACCTGACTGAAAGGAAGTCACTATTGGACTTTCTCAAGGATTAATCTTTGGACAAATCTTTTCAATGTTTTCGTTAATGATATTGACTTAAAATGAAGAAGTGCAAGCATAAAATTTGCAGTATCATAAACACAAAAGGAAGAGTGAGACATCAAAGGACTTAAGGTGTAGACAACTTCTGTGATTGCAAGAAGGGGGATCCAAGAAAAATGGATTTCAAGGAGAGTCATCTGAGGATTAATAACAAGAAAGTTGACAATTAGGTCATTGGAAGCGACTGAGGAAGACAAAGACCTAGTATAGTATTTGCAAACCATCATCTGGAAAGTAAAATTGATCTGTGGAATCTCTCAGTGTCGTTGGTGAGACTACCTCTGGACTACTGGGTAAATTCTTCTCAGCTCCCTCCCTGAAGACTGAATTCACATTTGAATGAGTACGGAAAAGGTACGCTGTGATAAAGAGTAGAGTGGAAAACTTCAGGATGCAAAGAGAGAGAAAGAGCATGGATTAAGCAGCATGGCAAAGTGGAATATGGCCTCTAAATACATTGGGAAATACATGCAGAAAAGAAGAGTCTCCTAAATTTAAAGAGTAGGACTGGCATAAAAACTAACTGGTCATAAATATGTTCAAGGTGCAATTGAATGGGACATCTCTAATAAGTAGTGGAGTGAAATTCCTGAATTATGTTCAAGCAGAAGGGTAGAAGCACCTATACAGTGGCTTTCAAGCTGCCATTTGACTAACTTGAGAGAGGCCAATTTGAGAGATGTCTGGATGCTGTTCATTTCTTGGTCCTCCAACATAAGGACATGCACCTGTTGAAATAAGTCCAGAGGAGGGTCACGGAGATGACCAGAGGGCTGGAGCACTTCTCCTGTGAGGAAAGAGTGAGAGAGTTGGAGCTGTTCAACATGGAGAGAAGGTTTTGGGGTCACCTTAGATCAACCTTCCAGCACTTCAAGGGGGCCTACAAAAAAGCTGCAGGGGGATGTTTTACAACGACATGAAGTGATAGGACAAGGGGAAATGTCTTTAAACTGAAGGAGGGTGGGTTTAGATTAGATATTAGGAAGAAATTCTTCACTCTGAGGGTGATGAGGCCCTGGGACATGTTTCCCTGAGAAGCTGTGGGGGTTCCATCCGTGGAAGTGTTCAAGGCCAGGTTGGATGGTGCTTTGAGCAAGCTGGTCTAGTGGAAGGTGTCCCTGCCCATGGCAGAGGAATTGGAGCTAGATCACCTTTGAGGTCCCTTCCAACCCTAACCTTTTTATGATTCTATGATTTTATGATAACTGGGATTGCACAACAACATCCTTGTGAGTCCTATCCTCCTTATCACTGTAGAGTTTTTATAAAGGGATAGGTCTTTTAAAATCACAAAAAGTGCCTTCTTCAGTGGACTGACATTTTAAAGTGAAAAAAAAAAAAAAGAAATTGGAAAATATGTTCCCAAAACATGTTCACCTTCTGTGTTTTGAGCTGTTTGCCCTTTTCTGTTATTGACATTCTTTAAAGAGAGATGATAGACAAGAATACAGATGTGGTACATCAGACTACTACAGAGTTGTCTGAGGCTAAAAAGAGCAGAAATGTAATAAAATTAACAGTGGATATTTGTATTTATTATGGCTTCCTGTGTTATTTCCTTTGGTTGCATATCCATCTAATGACAGATAACCCTCCAAAGCAATTTTAGATTTGTTTTAATTTAGATTTTAGTATGGGCACTTATCTGAATTATCCAAGGTACTTGGATATGCATTGCTGAACTGGAAAATTCATGTAAACATAATCTAATAAGATTTCATATGCTTTTTGTTTCCAGGAACAAGAGATTCCATGTAGTGCATCTGGGAGCAAGGGTGACCAGAGACAGATAGAAGAGTGGTGAGACAAACAAACAAGTGACTGCTGTTCCCTGAAGTCATAGTGAGCTTTGTAAAGGTTGAAATTCTCATTGTTTATCTAACAAACTTCTTAGGTGACTATAGTCACAATGTGTTTCAAAATGGAGGTACATCAACCTTGTCATTCATTCCTTTAGCTAACAGAATGGTTAGGTTTTTTGACATGGATGATACTTTTCTCTTAGCATCTTTAATCAACGGGCAATGTCAGGCAATTACCTCTTTCCAAAGAGATGCTGCCCAATGAAGGGAAGCCAAGACAACCATCACCACTTACCTGGAAATGAAGCTTCAGACATCAAATGTATAGATGCCTACACCTCAGTGAGAGACTGTGAGCTCCTTATACTTTCAATGGAAAGAAATGAGCACTTATTCAGACACCTACTTAAAGAAGAGAGAGGCATCACTTTAAAAGTGAGGATTACTCTCCTCTGTGGACAGATGAATTTCTATGCTGTGAATGACAGTTCACTCAAGAGTACAATAGCAGAAGGTCTCCAGCTTTGAACTTCGGTGCCCAGCTGAGTGATGAATTCTGTTTCATGCCATCAGGCCTCAGAGATACAGCCGGTCAGATGTTAGGAATTGAGGAGTGACTACTTTGAGCTAATTACGATAAACAGTTTTTATTTTATTGCCCTCTTTAACATTTGCGAAGCACCTGATGCAATGGGAAAAACCCTTCAGAATTTAAATTAGAATAAATAAATCTAATATTCAGAATAATTTTAATGAAGATGACTTTCCCATTCTGTAATAGAGTTTCCTAAAATTGCTGGCATGAAAAGGTAAGGAAATTAAAAAGGTAAAGAACAAGAGAGTTTCAGATTTCCAGAAACTTTTATTAAGCCTGTGTCTCGAGTTTGGTGTCTTGCTAATGTGGTCATAGACTAAAATTACATTAAGGACTTCTCAAACTATTTGCTTAACATGTGAATTTAACAGCCTTTATAATGTTGTATTCTTAATTAATGTACCCCTTCCAGCCTGGTGGCCTTTTCTACTTACAACAAAAGATTAAATTCACTAAAAATCCCAAGGAGTGGGAGATGGATGGAGTTCAGCTCCAAAGTTTACAGGGAAAAGAAACAGAAATATCTTTTTCTAGGATTTAATAATTGTTTCTCTAGATATTAGTTGATTATTAATTAATTAATAAAGGATTTATCTTGCTAAATACAGATTTGCCCTAGATAACAGAGCCAGGAAATATGCGAATTTAAGAGAGAACCATAATCCACCTCAGATGGAGAAAGAGTGATAACAAACTGTTATAAGTAGCCCTGGGGAGAAGATTGAAGGGAAAAGGGAGCAGTTAAGACACAGGACTGACTGGCTAATGACTGAGAAACTGTAAATTGTAAAAGAGCTAGTTCTGTGAAGTGATGCTAAGAATTTGCTTGGACTCTCAGTAGAAGTTACTGTGACACATGCTGAAACAAAAAATTGGATTAAAGAAGGATTAGGGACAAGCTTCAGAGAGGATCTAATTAGGTATTTTGTTATTTTTTCCCTTTTGTATCTTTGATTACAGTTTTGGGATTAAGCACAAACCCTCAGTTTTTCTACAAAAACCCTCATTTAATGTTTTCTACAACCTCATCCATTTACATATAGCCCCAAGGGGAAAGGGGAGCACTGAGTACACTATCCTCAAGGAATAGCAAAATTAAAAGCATTTTTTTGGTACTTCATTCCTGTAAAGGGTTTGGGGTTTCACAGAAGCTGGGGGGTACTGTTTCTACCAAGTTGAAAGGATCAGTTTAGGAGCTGTTGGTCCCAGAAGTAGGTGGAATAGGCTCCCCCACATCACAGGCAAATCAATGTCTTTTGTGGTGCACAAACAGCTTGTAACTTCAGGGACTGCACCCAGGGCATCAGCTTTTTCCTACTTTTTGAGCACAGTAGGATGATGCACCAGCTTAATGGGCTCTTTTGAATTTGTGGTTTTGATTAGAAGCAATGATGGCAGCACTGCAGACCCATAAGGTTCCTTTGCAGTACCTGATAGGTGTAACTGTACTAAGACTTTTGCTTTGCATCTAAGATGGAAACTTCTTTAAAATTCCTCCTCTGTGCAATATGTTAGTTTGACAGAACATTACATGGAACTGATTTGATACTGAATCTTTTTATACTAAGATCTACGTTTCTTAGTGATTAAATATTTGTCATTTTAATGATTGAATATGAACAGATGTGTTTAACTTTCATGGTTAATGATCTCTTTGTTTCTGCTTTTAATCCCTGCTTATTACACTAATGGACTCAAATTACTACAGAGTTGAAGAGGCCATTAAACTCTTTCCTAGGACATTGAATGCTAATAGAAATTTGGTATGAAAATTCAAGCATTTTGATCTTTTACTGAAATTATAGTCTTCACTTCTGAAATAAAAAAAAAAGTTTTCTGTTTTAGAAGAGTTCATAGACTAAATGATGCCTTTTAAAAATTGTCACTCAACTTATTCTGTCATGTATGCAAGTGTTGATTTATGAAATGTTCTCTTCTGTATATTTTCTGGAACACAATACTAACCTTTAAGTGGAAATTAAAAACTCTGGGCCTGTTGCCTAAAGAACCCTAACAAATCCCTCAGACCTGGGCAGTAGCACTATTTCTATCATAAATAATCACTGTATGCAAAACCAATCCTAAACAGGAAAGGTAAAATCTGACAATAAACGTAATAAACTTTACTCTGAGCTATCAAGTGTTAAACAACTTGCAAACTATTTTAATGGAATGCAAGATGATGAGGGATCACCTCTTGACTAGTAGCTGTATGTCCTCTAGTCCTTTGGTTATCCACTTGGTGTCAGCCTGTTTAATACTTGGAAAGGTTATAAGTATCTCTTTACAATTATCTAGGGTGAATTTATATATATATGTTTACCAGCAGATGGTCTCATAATAATTACTAGAGTTGCCAGACCATTTATGCATAAGTCTTTTCCTAAGCCACTGACCAAAAAAGATATGTTTTAGGTTTTACCTTGTATGTTTTAGTCAGAAGATGTAAAAAGGGAGGTAGAAAATTAAAGAAAATCTATAACTGGAAAAAAAATAGAAAAAAAATAAAGCCCAAGTTAATGACAGTGGACAGGCACTGCTGAAATGCAAGAAGGAGAGGAGACCCTTTCTGGGCAAGTGAAGATTCATGGAATGTCTGGTCCCCATAGGAGATAGGTTCTTTCTGGTCCTGCATCATATGTGTTACATTTACCCAGATTTCATGGGTCCTAAGACCCACAAGTGATAAAAGAAAAAGTGTTGGATTTGAGTCAATACAATAAAAACACATGGAAAGGTTTCTATAGGAGAACAGTAAGTCCAGTTCAGTGTAGAAGTCTATAAAATCTTTTATGCTATGAAAAAGGAGAATAGGTAATGTTTATTCATCACAGCAGAAGAACTCAGTGACAGGCAGTGACATTATGAGGCCCAAACCAAAAGCTTTTTCATGGAATATCTTGCTAAATTAAGGAGATTATTGTCGAAGAACAGTGGTCAGTCCAAAATTTAAATAAATTCACAGAGAACAGACAGATTCATGGAGAATGTGTCTGTCAGTGGGCATGAAACACAACCAGGTAGAGAAAATAATTGTCTGCAGCACTGTCTAGATCTCCAGTTGACAAAAACTATGAAGGTTTCTAATGGCGAGCTTTACAGATCTGTTAGAGACGTCTTTTCTCTAAGCTAGACATTGCCATCGCTGATTTCCTCATAGAGACGGTAGCTTGAAACAAAAGGCTGTCCTTGATTTTGGGAGCTGAGAAGCAGATCTAGCACCTAGCACCTATGGTTCTAAAGAGGAACCAGTAAAAAAAGAAACAGATTGAAAGAACATATTAAAAATGAGGAAACTGTGAGTTATTTAGTGCTCAAGTTACTTAGAGACAAAAGACTAGTGGAATGACTTCGAACATGTCCAAAGGGATATGAATCAGTATTTCTGAATCCCAGAAGAAGAGCAGAGAGAAGTATGGAAGAGGAAAGATGTAGTCACAACCTTATATGAGGCCTGGACAAGCCTAATAGCAGTAGAAGGACCTGAGAAGAGGTCCAATGCCCTACAAAGGTTTATGCATGGCCTGGCTCAAGCTGACTGGGCTTTCTGTGTCATGGAACAGAGCTTGAAGAAATTCTTCAGAGGAGAGCTAAGGCCAGAAGTGTGTTATATGTTATAGAAGAGTTAGACATGATTCATCTCTTCAAACATCTCCTCGTCCAGGGGCAGCAGATGCTTTCTAACCCACCAGGTGGAAAAGTCTCCTGGTCTGAAAGCAGTTGGTGACACTGTGAACATAGAGCAGAACTCAGCTCACCAGGGCTGTAACATTTGCCCTAGTGGGAGAACCTTTATCGTGTGCTTATGGTTGGTGCTGAGAAGAGACACTGAATGGCACTTCCTCGAACTGTGCATATTTGTCTCCTCAGGCAGCTAGAGAAGCAACCCACCCATGGGAGACCATGTGAGTTCAGGAGCCCACCAAATATGGCTAAACTCTACTGTTGGGCTGTCAGGGGCTGGGCTGGAAACAGGTTGGCAGGTGCCCTATGGGTCCCTTCTGAGAATTCACCCGTTAGAGGGAACTCCAGCTAAACCTACCCTCCATGTCCCACCTGTCAAAGCCTATCCCACAGGACCCAGCAGAACTGTCTGGATTTAGGGGACAAGGGGTGTCCAAACACCATGGACCCCATAGGAAGAGGTCTGAAGACTTTGTAAAGTGGCTAGTAACTAGTTTTACAGCTGACTGAAGGTGATATATAGTTGGACACAGGTTTTGCAGGCCCTATGGCCACTCAAGAGACCTTTGTCCATTCAAATACTTCAGTATCTGCAGGGGAAGGTATCACCATCAGAAGTCTCTTTTTCAAACCTTTTGCTGTTAGCATCCTTTCTCACTCAGTGAAACTGGCAGAGATGCAATTTTTTGACCTAAGGGGCTGGATCTGTGGAATCCTTCAAGCGTGAAGTGAACTGACTCCCTCTTTTGCCTTCAGCAGTGAAATAATCAGGTTGCTTTCCAGTTTAGGGATCCCAGCAAGTACAGTCTGCAGCCTGCACTCACCACTGAGAGGACAGACCTGTCTTTGCTCCACTGGTTGTTGTTCTAGCCTATTAGTTTAAAATTTTTCTTAAAGTTTCCAAGATAAAGCAGTGAAATAAGGTACCCTTCATACGATCAAGCTTGTTGGCAGCACTAGTCCTTGTCCTGCAAATCAGGGCACATAGCATCAATCCCCTGCAAAGGTACAGGACCTTGGATGGACAACAGGCACATATCTTCCTGAAATATATACAAAGGAGGTTTGTCTTCACGTTCCCAGGGAAACCTAAGGAAGCACTTCAATAGCAGCATTGTTGAGAAATTATTATTTCTCCCTAACACATGTGTCTGCCTAAGCTCTTGCTTTCATCCAGGATATGAGAATTTGACACTGAGAACATCTAATGCCTAAAAATATGCTTTGTTTAAAAAATAAGCATTTTTCTATAGATGCTACATGACTTGTTTTAAGCTTGTAAATATGTGTCATATTGCAGTGAGTTCAACATGAGACACTTTCATCTTTGAAGATGTTCAGACAGTTGTGTATTGGGTTTGCATGGCAAGGGTTTGGTTGTGAGAGACTACAGTGGTGGCTTCTGTGAGAAGCTGCCAGAAGCTTCCCTTGTGTCAGACAGAGTCAATGCCAGCCGGCTCCAAGATGGACCCACCACTGGCCAAGACTGAGCCAATCAGTGATGCTGGTAGCACCGCTGGAAAAACATATTTAACGGTGTGGGGGGGAAATTGGTGTGACCCTTCCCATGTTCCAGCCACTGGGGACTTCTTATCCAGTCACTGGGGACTGCTATGTTTATAAACAAGTAATCCAAGGAGACATAATGTAATACTAAAGGACAAAAATTCGGTCAATATCTTAAATGAGTGTCGTCTAAATTAATCTATAGAATTCTCCAATTATAATCAGAATTCTTTAGATATGGGCTAAAAATTCTAGATACTGTAGCACCATTTGCATAAAAGATTTAAAGTAAAATGAAATGCACTATTGTGGCAGTTTGAGCCACATCAGAAATCCAAAATCCAATTTCCAGGCTTCCCCCACCCCTTTCCACAATTTATCCTAATACCGAAGAGAAAACTTTCAGGCAAGAGGCTCCTATAGGGGAAGGGGGAAGTATTTACATTTATTTACACAAATAAATATACTGTACAAACTAAAAGCAACTATATATATATATATATTACACTTCTATCAGTCCCTTTGAAGCTTCTTCTCTTAACTTTAGTCCAGGAAAAGCCTTTCAAGGCTGGTAAGTAACCAGTCTCTCTCTCGTGGGAGTGTTTGGTGACCCAAACGCTCACCCCTCACCAAGCTCCAGCTGTTTGTGGAAGTCCTTCCTTCCTCCCGAAGTCCAAGAAGGTAGCTCTGAGTCCTTTCTCCTCGGTCCTGTGTCATTTCTGCTGTGTGATCTCTCCCTCTCGGTCTCATACCTCGGTTTGCTGCTGCTGTAGTGTAGCTTATCACAGTAGGCATTTGGATTCTTCATTCCTCCAAGTCAGTTTTCAGCTGCCCCTGGTCAAACCTCGGCAGGGCAACTCCCGAGCCCTTTGGCCCATCTCCAATTTTGCCTGGGATTCTTTTCCCTAGCGCCGAGCTGCTTGAACGGCTTCATTATCAGCCCATCCACTTGGCTCTGCTTCAATGCTGAGCCTTGCACCACTCCCACTAAACAGTGAAAGGGAAAAACAGCCCCCTTCTGCATCCTGGCTGCGAAGAGGGGGAAAGAAGAAGAGGGCCTGGCCTCAAGGCCTGTCTCTCTCTCTCTCTCTCGCTTACCAGTTGTTCGTGAGTTGCGTCCCTCACAAACACTCACTCCAATGCTGTCTCTAACTCTGGCCTAGGCAGAGCTGGGGGGCCGCAGGGCTCCCCTCTCCCCCCTGGAGGGGGGAAGAAGGAGCCCAGCCACCCCCTGGCCTTCTCCACCTACACACAGCAGACACCAACAGAAACTGCCAACAGCTTCCTGTGCTGTGTATATCTGATTTTTAGCAGAAACGAACGAGTGGTGATTGGCTCTCCAGGGAACACTGCCCTGGCACCCAATGACAACTCTCTCTCTCTCTATATATATATATGCTGATACTTTTTCAACAGACTAAAAACTTTGCTGATAAGACAACTAAAGAGATGATAAAAAGTAATAGGGTGCTACTGAGAATGGACAATCTGAACTATGCCAGGTAAAGGCTCATTTCCCCAGCAGGGTTTTGGGGTTGTATTTACTGCTTGAGTGCATTGCCTGCTGTGTTCTGTGACTAGGGCAATAACAGATCCTGGTGGACTCTAGTATAAACACTTCCAATCAGTCAACACTGGCATCTTCCTGTAGCTTTGTTATTAAAAAGCAGAGGGAATTTTTTAAGCAAAGGCCATTCATGTAATTAAAATAATACTAATAATTTGTAATGAGCAGAGTTTAAGGCAAGTCACTAAAAAGCTTATTTTCTTTCAAAAGTTTGGGAAAATGAGTTGCTACTAATTGATACCTTTTTATGCCTTCCAGGTTCACTTGCAAAAATGGCCTTCTTTAATGTTGTGTATTAGCAGTATGTTGGCAACGCATACAAGGCAGAAAAACACAGGTATTAAATGTATTCTTTTTGCTTTGCATCAGTGAGTTCTTCAGCATGTAGGAAAAAATATTCTAAATGTCATCATCATCATCATCAGTGTTGCATACTAGGGACTGGAGATAACTACTGTAACAAGCAACTTGTTCAAAATACATTAGTTTCATTAAAAGAACACAGTCTCAAGTTCAGAAACTGGTGTGACAGACTATAACAGGCACAAAATATTTACGGAAAATTGGCTTTGAAAGACACAAATAAACCTGAGAAAACTCATATGTTTTCAGTTTGTTTTTTTTTTTTTAACTGCAAGAAATTGTGCTGGAAGTCCTGTAGCACTCATGATTTTGTAGAAAAAAAGTGTTTTTATGTGACCAGTCTGATCAATCTTGAAAAAAGCAGTGATGATGACGTGTATCTGTGTAATTATATAGATTATATTTGCAAAACGTGAACTACTGAAGGATGTCACAGTCAGCTTGTGCTTTTGGATGTGCTGCAAGAGATGAATTACTATAATGACATACTCTGAATTATCTGCTTGGTTACAAATTATAATCCGAGTCATGTGTTCCTTTTGCTTTACATTTTGCCATAAGTACAGTTAATGGCACAGATATATTTTTCTTCCTCTTCTGGATAAATTATATATTTGAACTGATTGCTAGATGACTCAATACTGAAGTTTCTCATATTGATAGACCTGACATTTTTCTATGTAATTTCTTGATATGGTTTGAAGCTGGCTCCCTGCCAAGTCCCCAAACCTCACCACAAGACTCGTTCCCCCCCCAAACCAAGGAAGAAGAGGGAAAAAAACCCAAGAGAACTGAAATGAGAGAGAAACAGATAAAGCAATATATTTACACTTATATTACAGTTATATACAATTGAAATATATATACAATTTCAAAAGGAAAAGGGAAAGGGAAGGGGGAAGGGAAAAAAACCGAACAAAACCAAAATAAAATATATATATATATATATATCCCGATCAATAGCCCAAGACCTAACAACTAAAAGAATTAGCAAAAGAATATCTTAATACTCTCCTTGGGACAACGGAGAGTCACGCTGGAGCAACTGCCGGCAACCTCTGTCTCCCAGGGTCAGCAAGGCCTTACCAGGCCTCACTCCCCAAACACGACAGACTCAACAGCAGGGAAACCCGCACCTCAAAGCCGTCGGAAGGAAAGAGAGGGTGAAGACCTCTCCTCCTTTCTTCTTATACCTTGGCTTAAGTAAAAATCGTAGGGAATACTGGGTAAATCTGGGCACTTCCTTGGTTACAAACTGGTCACCAAGGAAGTCCTACACTAAACTACCACATTTCTATGTCATTTCCTTTAGAAAGGGACTCATAGAAGGAAAGAGATGGCATAATAAGAGTGAACTCCAAATAAACGAGTGAACACTACAAACTACTTTTCAAAGGTGTCCCTGCCTGTGTCAGGAGGGTTGTAAGTAGATGAAGGTCCTTTCCAACCCAAACCATTCTAATTCTGTGATTTTCTTCATCTATCTTCGATAAATGCTACTGCAAATGAGAAGTGTGACTGTGGTAACGAAGACAATAAAGGGAACATTTACCATGGTTAGCAACTCATCTAAAGCAATTTGGGCTGTCTTTCCCAACCTATACCTATACCTCCTGTATCTATAAAACTTTGCATCTGTGAATGCAAGTTGGTAAATATGCTATTAGTCTTCTTTTAATACTTATATTACATATATAGAGACACTCTTCACTACAGCTTAGCAGACTTAATAGTTGCCTTTGAAAATTTTTCTGCGTGTATTTAATTGCCTTAAAAGAAAAATGTGAAGATTTGAGTGATAGTGATTATCTAGAACATGTGACCCACCTAGTAGACATACTCAGCAATTTAATAAAAACAATAATTTCAGCCTTTTTTAATTGGTCACTCAACATATGTTGCCTGAGAAGATGCGCACCTGTGTTAGCCTTACTGACAACAGGCTTTTGTTTTTTACCTACATTTTGCATATCTTTCAGAAGTAATCTATGGTTCCCAACACTGGGTGGTTTATAGATTGAAAATCCTTCATAAAATCCATTTCTCCAGACTCAGTGAACAAATGTAACTTTTTTCCTTCAGTAATAGAATGGCAAAGTAATAAAATACTATGAAATAATTGACTAGTTAAATTTTTTTTTTTAGAATAGGGTTTTTCTAGAAGGAGCTGCTCCTATCTGTTGATTAGGTTGCATGAAATCACTCTGATTGGAAAAACTGATTGAACATGACTAAATGATGAGTCAGACCCAATAGGAATTAATGGTAAGATACACTTGCCAGAAAAGAAAATCAGATTCTGGGAAGTATTAATGGCAGTGTCATATGCAAGAAATTGGAGGTAATTATTCTGCTGTGTTTGGTTTAGGTGAGGATGCAGGTGATGGTAGCCTGCCTGGTTTGGTCACCTTACATAATGGATGGTAACAAATTGAAGGGTCTGGAAGAAACAGACAAGAGCAATAAAAGGTTTAAGAAGTATTATCTCTTAGAAAAAGCAACTGTAAGATTATTATCTTAGTTATGTAAGGCACTTTTGTTGTCACTTTTTCACTGATGAGAGAAGTAAGCAGCTTACATCACAGCAGTGGCTGTGCCTGCTCTCCTGATGTGTGTTCATTTGATCCAGGGAGCATCCCTAGCTTCTAGCTGTGGATGTAGGGTGCAGAATCACACTGCTGCCCAGGGTCACTGCTACTTGAAGTAGATCCTGGCTTAGCTCCTATCCCACTGCATGTTGCAACTTCTCACTCCCCCATCTTTGTAGCATGACTTTCAGCTCCACTCCCACTTCATGTGCTTCTGGCCCTCAGTGTGAGTTCCTGCCATGGCCTGGCTGGGATGGATCCTCTGTAGGTATCTGTGTGAAAAAAAATTTATGCATGTCAGTGTCTAGAATTTCTGGGAGACACACTGCTCTGTCACCCCTTAAAGGCATACCTTCACCCTTAAGGAAAAATGTGCAGTTGTGTTTGAAAGCATGTGGACTAGACTCATTCTCAACAGTCGAATGAAAGAAGAACTCCAGACAAGATAACCTCCCACATGTTCATGAGACTCCTACAGATGGCGGAGATAGACGTGTCCCAAAACTGCCCTTATGCCTCCCTGCACAAGGAGAAGAGCAAAGGTAAGTCATGGAAAGGGCTGGAGGAGATGCTGGATTTTTGTGGGGGGTCAAACCCCCACAAATTGGCAGGTGTCCTAGACTTCTGTTTCTTTGCTGTGCCTTGCTTGGAGTAAGTGGACTGAAAAAGTTTGGGTGCTCTACTGAAAATGGAAAACGCCTTTGAGAAGACTGGTAGAGACCTGTACATTAATCCACCAGAAAATACCATGGACCTACCCATTGAGACGCAGCAGTGGTTAAACACGATGCATCTGTAATCTCTTTCTGCTAATTACAGGCCTTTCCCAACATATCCTCCTTGGAGTACTTTTTGAGGATGATGAAATCCAACCTTGCCCATGCTGAGTGCAATACTGCTTCAGTGTGCATTGGGTTTGCATAGTAAGGTTTCGGAAGGGGCAGAGAGGAGGTTTACAGGGATGACTTCTGTGAGAAGCTGCTATAAGCTTCTCCCCATGTCTGATAGAACCTATTTGAATAGGCTCCAAGGTGGACCTGCTGATGGCCAAGGCTGAGCCCATCAGTGGTTTTGGTAGCAGCTCTGGAATAAAATTTTTAAAAAGGGGCAGAAAAAGCTGTACAACTGCAGCCAGAGAGAAGAATATGTAAGAGGGATGCAGACCAGAGCACAGTTCAGTCTTCTCCCTCCATAGTCCCTCACCCAGAGCACTTTAAAGCTTTCTGTAAAGGCTAAGGCTGAGGAAACGTATAGCACCAGGCCACATCCATCTTATGGGCAGCTGCAAGCTTCCACAGCCATGAGCAAAGGACCGCCCCACAACACTCCCCCATCCTTGTGATGCTTATCTCAAAATATGGTTTCTGGCTCATGGACCAATTCCTTTGGTTCCGCCAGCCAAGAACTGGGCAGAATGAACAGAATGGCAGCTGAAACAACACAGTGGGACTTTATGCTCTGCAGCCCTTTCAACATGACAAGGAAGGGGCAGCTGATCATGAGGCGAGAAAGTGTCGACAAATGGCCATCAGCAAACCATGGAGAAGTATGAAAACATATGAGTTACAATATTTTACTAAATGGAGGCTTCTTGCCATAAAAGGGTGAGGGAAACAACCACTGATACTGCTAAGGTGGATGGCAACACTGCTGAAGCCTGCGGACATGACTGGGACTTATCTCTAATGTGGGGGGTTTGCCATCCAGTTGTTTGGGCTGGAAGTCAGCTTAAAGAAGACAGAAGTTCTCCATCAACCAGCACCTCAGGAAGTCTTCCTTCATCCCCATATCACCATTGGCAAATCAGAGCCCAAATCAGTCCAGCAGTTTAATTACCTAGGTAGCCTCATCTCCTCAGATGGTAAGATTGACGGGGAGATAAACAACAGGTTAGCAAAGGTATATAGTGCTTTCGGTAAGCTTCATAAAAGAGTTTGGCGAAATAAACACCTGAAGAAAAGTACAAAGATCAGTGTTTACAGAGCCATAGTGCTGTCTACTCTCTTATACGGATCTGAATCATGGGTCATCT
>NW_021940208.1:14544925-14742744 GCF_001715985.3 Manacus vitellinus | reverse complement strand
GTGGGTAGAGCCCTTCTCAAATCTTCGTTCGTGAAGCCTAGCCATGATGATGTACCTCATCTTTCAGAAACATTTTTTGAGAGTTGGCAGTGCCCTGCACTGTGATACAGCAGGTCTGATCTGCCTTGATACCCACTAGTGGTGCCCAAGCTGAACCTGGTGGTACTGAATCCTGCTCCAAGGTTCAGTCGTCTCCCGGCCCCCTTGGTCAGCATAGGTTCTTACAGATCAGGCAGACATCTACCACCACAGCACTGCCATCCTCATTTTTGCCTTAGGTTTGGAAGGTGAAAACACAAATCATGTTGTCACTTGGGCAATGAAACACAGTGCATCTGTGCCTCAGAGGGTACAATAGCTGACTGAATCAGAGTCTGTCAATCTTGGGCTGGATGTCTAAATCAGCACTGGGCTTTGTCCCAGTTGCTTCATGGTACAAGTCATCTTTTCACAGTTGTATATGAGATATGACCTCTCTATATAAATCAGCATTGATTTTAACCTTTTCTAAAGTCAACTAATGATGGAAGTTTATATTTTGTCTGTTTTTTATCTTTTGACAAGCTTCTGCATGCTTCTTTCCTACTAAGTGTCAAAGTTTGAGATTATTTTCCCTACCTCAAGAATATTACCCCACATTTCTTCACAGATGAATCTATTCTGTCTTTTTGCACATTCAAGAAGTTTGACAGTCTGTCTAATGTATCCACATTCACCCTTTTCTGATACCTTCCCAGTTTTCCAAGGTTTAAATTGATATCAGAACTTTACAGAAACTTGAGGTATTTAAAGAATTACCGCTGTAGCTCAGATGCATCTCAGTTCAATTTTCAGAGCACTATAAGACATATAATGCATAGACAGCCCCTTTCTTGCGGCTCTGAATTACATTTTTTTTTTCCCATGCAAATGTATATCTGAAATAAAGTAATCTTTGACTTCCAGCACTGATGCTCTGTATCCCAGACACTGAAATTGTTTGTGCTGAGGCTTTGAGGCAGGGCATGGACTGCCATTGTATGCTTGGGCTGCAGGCACCTTAGGGTTAGGTCATGTAATAGAGGATACAGGAGGCAGAGTTCAGATGTTGTCATGTATGTACAATTATTCATCTGATTCATTCTTTAGAGGAATAAGAAGACATTACATTTTTTGTAGGATTTAAACAAGTGAGAGATTACCTGTATGAGCTACCTGACTGCCATACACATTTGTGAAATGGACACAGTGTGATGGTTTAGATTTCAGCCTTATTCTGCCTCAGACCGAAAAAAAAGGAAGGGAAAAGGGAAAACAGGGACATTTTATCAAAAAATATAATTTTTAATAAAGGCTTGCATTTTATACTTGAATTTAAAAATTATTAACAACAATGGTGTTTCAGTTATGAAGTTAAACTTTAGAGATTAGAACTATTTTGAATAATTTGTGCTAAAACTTACATACTGTCCTCTCACCCCTAGACTTTTATCTCAGGTTAGATACCTTTAACAGTTACATTTTTTCTTATAAAAAAATATGCTGGGCTATTGAGAAAGGATACAATTGTAACTGTTATGGCAAGTTGGGAAGGTTGAATTGGTCTGGAAAATAATGATGAATGTGGTGAAGTTTACAGTTCTCCATGTGAACCAATAATGTAATAAAAGCAACACACCAAAGAAATAAATACATCTGAAGAGAGAAAAAAGGCACAAGTAGTTAGCCAAGGACCAAAGTCTTACAGAATACAAAATGGTATCAGTTGTCTCACTTTTTTGAGGTAACTGCAATTTATATTTGATGAGATTCCTAAGCACTACCAAAAATGTGGAAAGAAAGGTGATCAGAGACTCTTCAGTCAAAACCTGATGTTGAATACTCGGTTTTTTCTTACAGAAAATTTACAGGGGAAAAACATACAGACAATATTTTACATGATGATAAAGTTAATTGTAACTAAAATATCTCTTAAAATATTCCAACCTTTTCTTGAAAGCACAAATATTGTTCATGAATTCCCTTTTCTGAAGACTTTCATAGCAACTTTTCACTTACAGTGAAGTCTTCTTGAATCAGTAAATTTTAAACTAATAAAGCTGTGTAGGAACAGATTTAATGTAAACAGCACAGTGCAAATAAAGATGCTTCACTATATTAAAATTACTATTGTATTAACTTAGCCATATCTAATAAAAAACTTTTCCCTTAACGCATCAAACCGTCTTTTCTTAAGCAAATTAACTCAAGTGAATACACAGTTTAATGAAAGACATGGCTATATTTTTTAGTCTTTATATAAGTTTTTAGTTAAGCATTTATTTTTTTCTCTTAACAACTTCAGTTTTCCCTTAGTCAATTCTCACAGCCTAAATAAGGGACTAATTTCTGCTGGGAGTAAGAAGAAAGTACAGATATAATTTTTTATAACCCAATATGAGCCATATACATTGTCTTCTAGAGAATAATTGATTTTTTTCTGTTTGTTTGTTTCTATACCTAGCTTTCTCTATTATACATGTTGCCTTTAGGAATGTGACATTTAATGATATTTTGATAAAGTTTCAAAGATGAGTTTCACAAAGCAGGTGTAAAAGAGCAGATACTTTCCAGAACACATTCTGTTTTCCCAGTGCTCCTTTCTTAGTAACAGTACTCAGGTCACTCTGCTAATTCACATTCTAGTTGGTTTGGGATCAGATTTGTATTTACATGTGAATACAAATTGAACAGATTTTTTTCCTGAAATCTCTAAGAGTGATAGAGGGAACACAGTTGCATATTTGCTGTCAGCTCTAATAGCTCTTGAAGCTTGATAAGAAAAGAATGAAATTTTCCCTGATATTGCTAGGGCTGTTCAGGTCAGATACTGTAGATTAGTTGTATGGAAAATATTCTTTGTGAAAATCCATGGAGAGGCAGTAGTTTTGCAACCACTTGAATAAAAATTGTCTTTAGAGACATTATATTTTTTACATCCTTGCCAGTACCAAGGGATCTTTTGAATCTTAAATGGGAACAGGAAGAAATTATATGGAATGAAAATGGTTTCAAAGGAAAATAAAAAGCATGCCTAGTTCAGTGCCTTTCCCACTGGATATCACAAAATAAATGACTGAGACAAATCAAGTTAAAAAACCCCTCTATTTCACCTTCCAATATATCGCTAGAAGATATTTCATTTTTCGCATTTTTAATAAAGAAGTTTCTTCTTGCTCTCTAAATGTTTGCAAAATGTAGAGAGTACCAAGACTTTTAAACTGTATGTGCCAACAGGTAATGATTATGGTCTCTGTTCTTACAGTTTAAATCTTTGAATTTTGCTTGTGCAGACTGTTGCCCATAAACTGTGGTTGACATGAATACAGCAATTCTGTGGAGAGATTAGGGCATTCCACCTGTAGTGCCTCCTCTGCTGAGGAAAGCTATGCCTGCGAGCTAATATGTTTACTTTTAGGTCTAGTATTGGAGACCGGGGTTGTGATGTAGAACATCCAAGGTTGAGATCTTATTGAAAATCCAGAAAAAACGTTGCAGTTTCCCCATTTTATACTGCCTACAGAAGATCAAGTCTAGAGAATATTTGCAGAGAAATACTCACTTTTCAGTGATTTACTTAACTTCATGTACTGTTTCCACATTCTGTCTTCCTTGCGATTTAAGCAATTGCTGACTAACTGAAGTTCAGTGAGTAACATGTAGTTTAGGACCTCTCAAAGTTGTCCTGGCCTCCAAAGAGCCAATCTGGTCTGGGACCTCAGATTAGACAGTCCTATTTTTGGCAGAAGAGGCTAACCTGGAGATAGGAAAGGAGTACTACCCAGACAAAAGCCTGACCTCAAGGATTAGCTATACACTGATCTTCTGAAAAGATTTCTTAGTTTATGGAAATTCTGGTTTAGCTCTGTAATTTTAAAAAGTATTTTTTGTCACTCGTATATTTATAATACTTATCTATTATTTCTCTTAAAATTTACTAAAATTGCTATGTGTCCTAGAACATAACGTATTTTGGTCTCTATTTTCTTTATTCTTTGGGTTTAGTGGTTGCACTTTTTTGTTGATGTTTGTTTGGTTTGTGGGGGGTTTTGCCTGTTAATTTGGGAGAACTGAGTTTTGCTCAATGCAGTATGCACGTGTTTGATACACTGTGGGATCATTCATATTTGCTATAATTATTTTTACCAGAAGAAGGAGTCCAAGGCATCTAATGAACAGTTATACATGATATAACTGTTATTACAACCCCTTCATCAACCCTTCCCCTGCTCCCTTGAATCAAATAAAAAACCTTTTTTGGAAAGGCAGAAAACTGAAAATATTATGCAATGGATGTTTAAATAACGAAAAAACCTGTTAAAAGGCTTTTGACAGGTCTAGAATGTCAACGTGTCCCTGCCATCCTGATCTTTGTCTCAAGATTTTGACCTTCAATTGGATTTCACTTTTTTTTGTAGCTGAAAGTCCATCTGCAGTCAAAAAAATGTGTTTCCACTTTCAGCTATTAATTATCAATAGTCTGGCTGAGCCAGTCTTTTCTTTAATTATATCATCACAGTTTGCAAGGTTATAATTTCCATTTTCAGGTCACTCTTATTTTGAAGATACTTGCAATGTAATTAGCTATTTCCCTTGCATCACGAACAGAATGTGATAATGAAAGTTGCCACTGGTTAATTTTCATCACGTCTAAGCTTCTAAACTGCTTATGGTTTGCATAGTTAGCTAATACACTTTGCCAACATACTGGGCCCCATAATTGCTTTGTGGACAAAAGAATTCAGCAGTAGCTGGTGTTGAGTTATGGTAAAGCTTTTGTACAGCATGTTTTGGTTGCTAGTCCTCCATACTTCAGCCATCTAGTAGTTACATTGCCAAAATTAACTGTGTTGGTTTTCTGTGGTGGGTTGGCCCCAGCTAGCAACCTGGTTTATCTATGCAAATAATGATTCACAGATTTCTTCAGGGAGAAGTTTCCCTGTCCTGTAGTACTTTCACTGGCTGGTGAAGACTTTCACATCTCATCGCATAAGCGAGGCCTAATTCAAGTTGGTCAGCTGGTTTATTCTTTTTCCTTCGGTTACATCTCATCTTTCTGACTATGCCTTGTAGCAGTCCTTAACGCTGCCAGGTCCCCCTAACCCCTGCTTGCAACACTGGCTGTTCTAGCAACTTTTGTCCCCCCCACTCTTGGTAAGTGTGTGCAGCATGGCAAACTGAACTGGCTATTAGCTAACAGGAGACTCTTAAGCAGCTTTATTTCTTCCCACATCTTTGCTTGAAACTCATAACACATAAAGCCTTCTACTCCTCTTTCTCTAGTCTTTGCACTATGAATTTAGAGCATGTTTACACAGAGATAGTTCACATATATTTCCATACACTGTTTTCATTACAAACTTTCTCCTGCTTTATGATATAGCTTCCTTTGGCAGAGATGCCATGAAAATATTGAAGCATACCATAAGCTAAACAACTGTGTTCATGTATTAACATGGGTTAAACAAGTATGATTCAGATGTGTTCATTTATTTTCCTTTTTCTCTTCCGGAAGGGACCTGAATGCACTCCTGTTACAGGCTCCTCTCTTCTCAGGAGATCTTGGAGAAGAAAGGATGGGTAGGGATTTTTCCCTATCCATTTTTCTGTCAGGGTCATATAAGGGTACATGAAATGTAACCCACAGATTAGGGCTTGAAAGTCAGTTTATGATCAGTACCTTCCTACAGAGAAAATGCAGTTTGAGTTCTGTGAGCCAGGAATTGACTTCTTTCTGCTCCAGAGAAGGCACCAAACTGCAGAGCGCAGCCACACACAGAGCACTTCATGCTACACTTTTCCCTCCTGACGAATGCTGAGTCTGACAGACAGGTGTTAAAGAAAATGTCCCACAGTGATAAAAAAAAAGTCTCCCACAGCTTGCACACACCCTGAAAATTGTTCCATTTTTGTTGTTGGGCAAAATAATTCTGGCTAAGGTAGCAATGTCTTGCAAGACTTGGAATCAGCCAGAAAAACTAAATGTTAATTGGTTACAGCTGAAATTTGAGTTCACGGTGAGAGAGAAAGTTGACCTTTAAGTTTCGTTACCCTTGGGTAGCTCTAAGTCTTGAGAAAATGTGCCACTGTCAAAATGTTACTGTATTCTTAGAAGTTGTGAATTAAAAAGAAGCTGTTCAAAATGAGGCTAAAAGTATGCTGTAATCATGGAGTAGTTTTATCACAGGCTGAATGAATAGAAGATCAGATACAGTCATGGTGTAGTTTCAAGAATATTAGGTGATCTTTATGGGGAGTGAGATGATTACTTTAAGTGGTCAGATAGCAACCTCTGCTACTCAAATACTGTGCTTGTCTCATTGAAACTGCATCTAGAAGAATCATGATACTCACTTTTTCATGATTTAAGGAAGGTACCATTTTATTTTTTAGTGCATGGTCCATTAGTTGAGTCTCTCTGTTATCTGTAGTGCCTCTGCTATATAAAACACATTATTCCTAAAATCAATTCCCCAGAAGTTTAAAGCACTATATTTATGTCTCTCGCATTGCTGTAACTGCAAGGCTTTATCTAGCACATATATACATTTCCACATGACACAATAAAGATATTGATTTTAGGTTTATTCTAAACTGTCAAGTAAATAAACTTGATCACAGCAAAGCACAGATCCTATTGACTTTGCTGGGGAGAGGCAAATAAAACTCCTAAGCTTTACTTGGCCCAAAATAACCTTTTGTAGTTCTGGTCTCTGGTTAGAGGAAGAAAACCTTCACTGAATTCACACTGAATTTCACTTTAAATTTGCATCGAAGTTTTAGGGGTTTTTTTGTTTGTTTGTTTGTTTGTTTCTCAGTGATATCAATCAACTACAAGGAGGGAAAGCTATATACAAGGACAGAGGAAAACAAGGACACCTCTTTGGTCTATTTTGCTTTGCTTCTTGCCTTTTAGTGGTAGCACCTCAGTTTCCCTGCAGTGCCATTCAATAATCACGACTGCAGGTCAAGACACTATTTAAAATGGGTAAGAGAGGCAGAACCTGGTCAAATAGCATAAGTGATGCACAGGCAGTGTGAGCTCGATCCAATGACATGACCAAAAAGGTGCTACAGCTACTGTGACCCTTTCCCCCTGCAGCATCTTCTGATTATTCTCACACCTGCTATGTATGTTTTGCAGTTGGATGATGGCCCATGTCTTATGCATCATCCAATGCATTGGGTCTAAATCCTGCTTGCTGCCTAAGGCTAAAAGCACAGGAAGAGAAGAAAATTGAAGGCAGAAACCTAGAGCAAAGTGGAGGAACCATATACTAAGCAAGCTGGCTGCACACTGCAAGACAGGTATTTGAAAGCTTGACAAATGCAGCCCGGCCTCACCTAAGGGTAAATTTGCCACCTTTGAGCTGGATCTCAATAATTTTTAAATCTAGAGGCATGAGCCTGCAACTTTTTAATGACCAGACTCTTTTCTTGCCAGACATATAACTCATTGATATAAAAAATAGCAACAACGGGAGATGCAATCATTCATAGTTCTTATAATTGGATTTAAAATAAGTGATTGCTTTATGTAAGATCTATTTCTTCTTCCTTTTTCCATGCTACTTATACATCCTTCCTTATTGTAATGGTTTTAAGTATTAGGCCTTATTTATTTCATCCTATTCCTTTACATAATCCAAACATATAAATAGATGGAGAGAGAAGCCTCTTCCTCTCTTCTCTTCCAGTGAGGTTTGGGAACAGTAGGTCCCTGTCTTGGCCTTGCTTATCTGGAGCTGAGGCCTACAGTGACTGCTGTTGTCTACCATGTGCGAGGGAAGAGTGCTGGGCTGCATCCAACCATTCTGCTTTTCTCAAGGGAAGTGGTGAGATTTTGATAGTTCTTTGTTTTGTTAGTTGCCAGGTTTCTCGATTGTGTATACCTGTTTTGGTTTTGTCCCTTTTTGCCCCATTTTCCCATTTTCCTTTCCCCCCTCCCCTTTCTTGGGAATTGTGCATAATATCCTTACTGTATATATGTAAAAATACGCATATATTTTGGTATAATTCAGTTGGTTTCGGTTTTTTTCAGTTTCTATAATTTTTTTCTCCTTTCCTTTCTTTGCTGAAAAGGGGAGAGAGGGGAGGGGCTTTTGCTGAGCATTGGAGATTTTGGCAGGAAGCCAGCTCAAACTTACTCACACATCCTTCCATCAACTCCGTAGGATCAGGAAGAGGCTGAAAGTGTTAAAAAAAGGGTGTTAGGGGATCTCTGCATCAGAAAATTCAGATGTGGAACTGAAAAGCATAAAATGAAGGTTTGCTTGAAGAGGTCTGGGATTACAAGCTCAGTTAATAAGCTCTGCTGACATGACATTTGTATATGTGTTGGGCAGGAGCTGGGCAACAACATGACTTGGAAGACAGCAGTCTGTCAGAGTTTAGGGAAGGAAAAAGAAGCACTGTTGGCAGCACGTGTGCACAAGAAAAGCTTCACATAACACTGTGACAGCTTCTTCAGAAGTCCTTCAGAAGTGACATATTTTTCATGATGTGGCTGATGCAAGGTGAGTGTCAGGCTAGTATCAGCATCAGTGGCTAAATTGTTTAGTCCCCTGGATCTGAGGACTTCTAACAGGCAAGGAGACTGGACCATCACTTGGGTGTGTTAGAAGGAAGTTACTCATTTTACTTTAGTTCTTTGGGGAAGAAGTGAAGAACTAAAAATGCATATTGTCTCTTCCAGAAGGAAGCAATCATGAGTGTTCAGAAAGCACAGTAAGCTGCAGCAGTGACTCTGCAAAACAAACCTGAGGATTCCCACTTCCAGATGAAGTGGGTTGGAGGCTGGGAGGAGGAGCAAGCTGCCCTTCCCTGCCCATGATTCCAGAAGCAAAGACTGTCTGGGGATTGTTACTCTGCTGCTTTGCCTTTCACTGAGTGATAGGCACTGTCTCCTGCTTGTACAGTGCCAGGTTTGCCCTCTGAAGGGGATGGATCACATCTGATTTTAACATCTCATTTTTTTTGACTCCTTATATGAATCTGCACAATGAATACTTCAGAGGAAAACCCACTACAGGTAAACAAAGAGTAGAAAAAAACTAAAAATGCCTAAAACCAGGAAAAAAATCTCTTTGAAAACCAGCACTTTTTTTTGTTGTTATTTTTGTAAATCCCTTCAATACACTTATCATCCAGATAAAGTAGTAGAAGGCCTTTGATTCCAATTTCTTTGTCTGGTACCTGTATTTAACTTCAAATCTATTTCCTGCTCAGGGAGCTCACATGAACTCTGTTTAAATTGGGAATTTCTTAGAAGGTGTGGTGAGGGAAAAAGCTTTCCCCCTGGAGTTAAAATAATGGTAACCCCCAGGGGGTGGTGACCCTTGGGATTGAGCCAATGAGCGCTCCTGCAAAATATAAACATATCAACAACCAGACTGGAAAAGAAGGGTAGTTGTTGTAGTTGTTGGAGGAGAGTGGCCACCTTCTAAGCCATGAGGAAGGGGCCCGGAGCCCCGCTGGGGGCTAGACCCCCCCCAGCCCCCAGCTGAGGGGCTGCAGGAACCTGGAATGGTGTTAGACTGGTCCAGGCATCTGTAGCTAAGAGCTGGGAGGAGTTTCTCCACTGTGAGCAGCAGCAGAAGCAGCGACAGAAACAGCAGTGAACGGAGGCTATGGCTGAAAGCCAAGAGATAAGAACTGAAGAAGCAGCAAACCAAGCACGCAGCTAAGCAGAGAGACACAGAGTTGTCTGAAGAGAGAGAGAGTTTGGGTAAGAACTGAAACAAACTCCCCAAACCCCTCTGAGACCTCCTAGAGAGAGGAGGGAGATGGACTCCAGCTTGAGAGGAGTCTTAGAGTGCTGCAGCACCGGAGAGTGGAGCTAAGAAGCTCAGAGACATCGCAGAGCTGGACTGGGATGGTCAGAAGGAATGCAGAGGAGGGCCTCATCCCCCCCCGCTCCTGCTGCCAAGCTGGCTAGCAGCCTGAGACAGAGCACAGGAGCTCTGATAGAACTCTTGAGGCAAAGGCTTACAACTGAAAACTGCCTGAGACATTCTGACTCAGGGGTGAATCCCCTGAGGAAAGGGACCATCATGAAGATGCCCCTGCACTTCGTGGTGTGACATGGTGACGCGAACTTGTCCCTGATATCGCATTCCATGGAAGAGAGGGGGGAGAGGAGATCCCTTTGTGTGTAATGGAAGGAGATCCATCTACAAGAGTCTGGCTGCAGCTGCTGCATGGAAGACAGAAGAGAGGCTGCTGCCTTAAAAGTGGAAAGGATCTTTCTTTCTCCCTTCTGGACTTTAATTGGAGGGAGAAGAGATCTGATCCATTGTAAATACTGATTTATCATGGTAGAGGTAGTTGAGGTCATGTGTGTAATATATTATAATATTTATGTGTACAGTCATTGTAATATAATTCCCTTTCCCCCATTTTGAGTCTTGTGTGGTGTCTGGAAAACCCATCTCACACTGGGTTGAGATGTGGGAGGGGGGCTTGGACTCGGGAATTGGATTTTGGGGCTCTCAAACCAGGACAGAAGGTGAAAAGAACCCCTGAGGCTCTACATAGATGCAATACTCACCATAGTTTAAAAGGCATCTGTAATGCCTTGCTCAATGCTCCATGATGCAGTCTGAGAGGTAAAATGTAGATCTCGCTGTCCTGCAGCAGACAAGGCAAGGTATCCTTAGCCCTCCTTTTTGCTCTCCCTTCTCTGGTGGCTGATGGAGACACCAGGGGAACTTGGGCAGCACAAAGAACTAATTTACTGTAGCACAGACTGCTCAGACCTGCTTCCAGGAAGAAATGCTGTCAAGAATTATATTAATAGTGTACAACACAAACTGAGGGGTACGTAACAAATAAAGCAATAAGAAAATTGCAAATTTACGTTCGGCACTCTCTGCTTTAACAGCATTAGGGAACATGCTGATAGAAAACAAATCATCTAATTCAGTTTGTCTGAGATTTACTCAAAAGTCTATGAAGTTGAAATAGAGATTTTATTGCAGTAAAATATGATTGTTCTATCACAGATACACATCCTTCTAGAGGATGTATATAGCTAAAAGGTGCTGTCCAAACAACAGCAATTAATTAAATCATGACAGATACCATAGGCACTCAAATATTAATAACATATTTTAGCTGGAATTAAGTACCATTTTTTTTGTTTTAATAACAAACTATAAAAATCAACACATGCAGAAAGAAGTACTTCAGAAAATTAGTTAATTATAAATCCATTTGCCTTACAATCCACAGGATAGGTTGAATTCCAGTACCCAGTGTGTTCCTGGGGAACATGCTAAAGTGTACTTCATGCATTGAAACTGCTGGAAATGTAAAGTTCACTGAAAAAGAGAGTCTCGAGACAGAAGAAACATGTGAGTTAGTCTTACTTCCAACACCTATCCACTGTGTTGTGACGGTTTTCTTTACACCCGCAAGAGGCTTTCAAGATCGATGATTGAAACACACTCATTCAGCTTTAATATACTTAGTCCAATTTTTTTGAATCTTTATAATTTTTAATGGGTACAATGGCTATAAACACATCTGTTCTTCATTAGCAGTGTGACAGAGAAGACAAGTTTGGAGCCATGACATCCAGAAAATATTTAGATGTAAAAAATTCTGAAACTGTGGTCACAGGTGTCATATGCTTAGCCAACCAATAGGATCGGAAAAAAATAGACAAAATTCCAAAATTTTCTCCAGCTGCAACTGTTGCTCAGAGAAAAGGTGTTGCCTATCCATAAAAATTTTACTGCATATATTTCTCTTGTCATTTTTTTGGCTGAAGTTATTGGTCAAATTCAACGTTATTTTAGAAAAACTCCTAGATGTCCCAAGTACTGGTGGTTGTAAAATCAGTTTCCCCGCTCCCCTTCCATGCAAAGCTCTTCCTTACCCCCTGTAATCATTCTCTAAAAGCTGAAAGATAATTTTCAGACTAGTTTTCAGATGAGACACTACCCAGTGCTCAGCCTTGTCATTGAAGAAAAATAAAGGGTGGCCTGTGAGTTATTGCCAGCTTTAGGTGGCCAGCTGTTTACTCCCCTTTCGACCATTAGACCTCTGCATCACCAGGCCCACTTTGCATCTGTACTCATTCCTCAAATATATCTTGGAGAGGGTTTCTGCACTGCGAAGACCCCTGAATAATAATAAATATTCCTATGTTCTTGTGGCTGAAGAATCAACTCCTGGGTCTTGGCTGGTGACCTGTACATCCTCACAGCAGCCTGGTGTTCCACAGCTCCACATTTCATGCTATATGATTTACTAAGAGATTTTAATCCTCAGACTCTAATCCTTCTTCTTAATTTGAGTTCCATTTTTTCACAGATCCCTGTGGTTTGTAGGCATTCCTGTTTGGTGTTATGGGTGGTTGAGGCATAGGCCAATAACGTAAAATATTCAGTTTGTTCATAAGCTCTTCTTTTATGTCTTTTTTGTCAAACATCAACACTCTATATTTTCATTTAATATATGATTTATACTTTATGTTTCTAGAAGACTGGATTTAGTGAATAGAATGAGGAAGCAACTTCAGCTTTTTTTCTGAAATGTTCACTATAATCCCAGAGATTATGTGGATTTTGCAGAGATGATCGGGGTCTGTTTGAGAGGAGGTTGTGTTGATAGGAGACACTAATAACAAGGTAATACGAAAAATGTATGCTCTTTTTAAGTTGCACCCGGGCTAGGAAATGAATGAATAAAAAGCAGATTAAGGAATCAGGGTATCAAAAATATCAAAGATTGCTAGAATATCTAATTTGTATAGTGGAAAGACAGAGTCAAGTGTAAAACTGTGCAGTTCCAATCAAAATGTGTCAAAAAGAGCAGAACAGACACTGTGGATCATTAACAGCTCGATTAGAGGTACGCAGGTAGCCTGAGTGAAGAACATACAGGAAACAAGAGCAGAAAAAAAGTCTGTGTAACTGTATGGCTGTTTCAACTCTCTGGTGTTAAACCAAGTTCAACAATATACACCTCATGTATCTTTATCCAGTTAGTTGGTTAAGCATACTAAAAGAACTTACTCTCTTCTTCCCTATAAAATTAAAGAAAGTTCAGCCAGAAAGGACATGAAAAGGCATCTAATCCAAGGAGGACAGCTAAACATCAACCATCACTGGCAGATATTTAATCAGGCCATTCAAAACCTCTCTAATAATAGAGGTTCCTTCTCAGGCAATCTGATCCATTGCATGTCTTTTCCTGTTATTAGGAAGCTTTTCCTCATGTTTAACCTAAACCTCTCTTGTAGAATCATTTGTGTTACAAAAGATCTTTAAGATAATAGAGTCCAACCACTAATCCAGCAGTGCTAGGTCCACCACTAAACCATGCCTCCAAGTGCCATATACATACATATGCAACAGTTATCGTGTCTCCTCTCAGTCTTTTCTTCTCTAGACTAAATAATTCTAACTTTTTCAAGGTGCCTGCATCCATCATATTTTCAAAGCTCTGATCCATTTTGGTATTTGCACTAGAAATTGTTAAATGCAAAGGTATTTTGTGTAAAGATTGGATAATTTCTCCTGGACTTTGGAAATAAGTGAATGAGAAAAACCACAGATTTATTAGTTCATAGCCAAGGAGACTTACTCAGGAAAACAGTGCATATTTTGTCAGCTCAACCTTACATTTTCTCGTCTGCAGTAAGCATTCAGTCTCATCTGTGACTGCCTATCACAAAAAAAAAAAAAAAAAAAAGGGGATGCCTGAAAATGTCAAACAGAAAATAAGAGATGCCTGAAAATGTCAAATGTTTTCTCACATGCCAGAAAGTCCAAAGAAAACAAGCCTTTTTTCTAGAAATAACTAGGCTGTAAATGGTGGTAAACACTTTTCCATTTTTCTGTTTTCTCAGTTTTGCTGAGGATCTATACCTGCAAAAGTTTTGTAAATTAATTTCTATCCTGGTTGTGTTGTCATGTCTGGAAAATGGTGATATTGCAGTTTTAAGAGTTTAATTAAATAAGATGCAGATTCATAATATCACAGTACGGCTTCATATATTTTGTGCTAATGATACCACATCAGCAGCTCTACTGATGTGATAATGTGCCTAAAAGGGCATCTGATACAACGGTATTATAATAGTGGAGATCTATCTTCCTTTTTTTTTAAAATTTTGTCATTTAATGTGAAGTCAATTAAGAAACAGAAAAATGATGGTCAAATAACATCAAGTGACTAAGAAAGCCACAAAATTAAATTCAGAGTTCAAGTTGAAGCACAACAGGAACCTACCAGTTATGACTGTGTAATATCAGGGTATTTGTCCAGAGGGAAAGCTGAATTGTATTCACAGATGGGAGTGTGTGATGGCCCTGCAAATCCACAGGTGTCCAATGATTCACAACTCAGAATCTGGATTTCTATCTGCTGTCCCATTCCATGAATATTGAATTACAGTTCAAGTGCAGTTTTACCTCCGAAGTTATTTACCTATTCGTGTTAGTAGCAAAGTCAGGCTCTATAGTAAATAAACATATCTCACCCCTCAGTATTTTAACTTCCTTTTTATTTCCATAGTGATGAATTCTTCAGTATCTTGACCAGCTAGAGCATTAGGAAGTGGCACATGACTTAAATGGCTTTACTTTTATAATGCAAGATGTGGTTGAAAAAGTTTAAAAATTATTCATGACAGGCAGATTTCTACCAAAAACAAAATTTTAAAAAGACTTGTTCTTTTGCTCTAAGTTGAAAATCTGCACTGATTTTTTTCCAAAGAATCAGTTTCCGCTTAAATTTAATTTCTTTACAATCAATGTACATTTCTCCATGTTAAGTATCACAGAGTTATAGAAACAATGCAATAGTTTACCTGTAAGTGTCCTTAGACACTGCCTCAAGAAGTCCTTCAGTTTAAGAAGGACCCTCAGACCCACCACTCAGACACATTTCATACACTCCTGTTCTCACATTGCAGAAATACTGTGCCTGGAGAGCTGTCAATAATCCTTCTCATGTCCAAGTATTATGTGGGGAACAAAAAAAAAAAAACCAAAAACAAAACAAACCCACACAAAACAAAACAAAAAAAGCCAACCAATTGACCAAAAAACCACCACCAAAAAATTAGAAGTTTATTTGAGCAGGAGAAGGCTGTCATCTGTGACCCTGAAAAGACCTCAGCCTTTGTAACTTCACAAGTGAGTTGCTGGCCCAGGAGCAGGATGGTTTTGGGACTGGCAGCATGCCCAGAGGCAGGACCTTGACCACAGCAGATATTTCTGTGTAAGTCTTTAACATAGGCTAAAACCTGGCTCACACATCTGGTCTGCAAGGAGGGTAAGAGATGACGTGTCATCTTTGCTCAGCAGCGATGTCAGATTTTATTGGCTGGCTCATGACAGTATGGCAAGGTTTTAGTATCAGGGGAGTTCCAGGGAGAAGCTGCCAAAGCTTCTCCCATGTCCAGTAGAGCCAATGCCAGACAGTTCCCAGGCAGAGCACCGCTGCCAAGGCCAAGCCCATCAGCGATGGCAGTAGCACCCCTGAGATAACAGATTTAAGAAGGGCTGCTGTGAATCCTGGTTTAGGCTGACTACAACAATTTGCCCTGAATGAGTAGTTTAGGTCACTTAAAGAAATCACCAGCGAAGGTATCAGTAAGAGTAGGTTTAATATAAATTTGCAAAAGTGCAATAAAGTTTAATGTCAAGGTTCAATTTGCTACTTACTACATACCTTAGTACATGGATGAAACATACTAAGAAAAATCAAATTAGAATCAGTTTAGAGTTATTTTCTGAGGTAAGGTTGCAAGAGGGTTTAGCAACACTTAATCATTGAGTGAAGTACAAAGTGGTTCAATAGGATTTACTACAATTATAAGTGACTTAATTATAGATTTGAGTTAGTAACACTCATACTACACTTGCTAGAGGGTATGTGAATCCATTCACACATACATACACACACAGACACAAAAAAGTATGTACAAAGGTACTTGTTAAAAATTCCCCTTGAATGTCAGTGAAATACTCATGTATTGGATGAGGGTTGAGTCTCAAGAGTTGCGGATATCAGCCCAGGTCCTTTGTTTTTGTGATGGTCCTCTGAGTCCTGCAAACCTGAGAGTTTGCAAGTTCTGAGAGGCATCTTTCTCAGAAGGAGATGATGGTGTAGTCCACTGCAGTTCTGGACAGCTCAAAGGCCATCACTTAGGACCACTTTTATGACTGCGAGATGATTGGCTTTAGTCATCTGTAAAATTTCCATCCTAAGGTCAGTAATTAATGGAGCTCACAAAACAGTTGGAAATTGTTTCCAATACAGTTGAATATTGTTTTCCAAACTCCAGCAACAATGAATGGTACCATTCCCCTCTGGCTATGGTTTTGGCAGGGAACGTTCTAAGACTGTATCAGATTATAAATGCTCTTTACTTGGCAATCTGTCACTTTAATGTTGTGCTACTAATAAAGCACAAAATATTTCACAACTTAACACTGATAACTTTCTACACAATGTTAGATCATTTTTTTTTATAGGAGTAGTCTATTCCTTTTATAATTTTGACATGGAACTCCTGAACTTGGAGATGAATGGCAATTTTCTCACCACTCTTCACTGCATGGGAGCCCTTGATGTTTTGCACAAGTACAGATGCATTAAAATACAAGTATAATGAATTAAAACCTAAGTATACTAATAATTCCTGTAAACAATTTACACCATACTTTCTTTTAGCTATAGTCTCAATTTGGATGTATCAAACCATATATTGAACAAGACTTTAACCCGGCTTTATAATGCTTTGTGCTTTCTTTTCTCCATAATGTAGTTTCAAGTACAAGTGTTGGAAACTCATAATAAATTTTTTCTCATCTGCTCTCACATAATCACAACATTGGGTTTCTGCAGATTGTTTTCTTTAGCCTGACTTCCACATCATGTAATGTTTCAAATAGTTGTATGGTAGCATGAAAAACTGATTAAGGCTGTAACTTGGCTTTATGATTTCATTCACCATTATAGTAATCCCAAAAGTTACAGCTTTATTTTATCAGTATGTTAAAATGATTTGCCCTGTAATAAAAAAAAGCATCTCAACCTATTTCTTTAAGCTCATCCTGGCTTTGAAAATTAAATTTAAAATGCAGTTACAATAATTATTTTCTGCAGTAATTATCTCACAGTTAGGAGCAAGGGGAGTGGGGACATGACATTCTTGAGCTTTTTCTTCTGTCCAAATTTTAATGCTTATTATATAGAGCGTGTATCTTCTCTGGTTTACCTCACTTACAGTTTCACTGATTCATGGCTGGCTGGAGCCCGTGTGTGTGTCTTCCAGCACCATCTGCAGTTAAAACATAGATTAGACACTAATACCAGAAATAAACACCAGAGACCAAAGTTCCCGCCAGGGATATGATATAATCCGTAAAGTCGATGTTAAAGCTCTAGTCAATCTTTGAAGCAATTAATGTGTTGAGAGTATCTTAGATGATGCAGGACATAACATACTGCTTCAGGTCTGCTTGCACAATCCGACCTGCGTGCTGGACAGCAGGGACCTGTGTTCTCCAGCAGCAGATGTGTGTCCTTGAGCAGCAGATATCAGAAAGCTGCATGGAGGAAAACAAGGAAGGAGGATGTTATCCAGGGTATGAGAAACCAGAAGATGGGGGGGCCTGGGAATGTGCCTTGGCTAGTAGAGCCAATAAAGTTATAGATATAGTGTGTGAAAATGAATGTAACCAATAGAAAGTTAGAATAGAGCGTGTGAACCCTGTAGGACCCTTGGTAATGTGTGTATTTTTGGAATAAAGGAGAGCATTGACTGTACCTCCATGAGGATGTGTCTTTGAGTCTGGAGCTCCTTTTTGCATCTTCTCATTTTATTAATGTGTAATTATTGTTGTTCATTTTCCTTCTCCTGTGAAAGTAAAAGAATAGCATGATGTAAGAAACAACTTTCCCTAAGCTGTTTTTGTAAATGCAACATTTAATTATTAAAATTCCAAGAGTGATCTTTCTAGATTAGTCTTTAAACATAAAGGCTAACTCTCCACTGGAGTACTGAGGTGAAATGAAGAGGGAAGAGCAGCCAGCAGGGAGCTGATTGCAGGTCCTTGATCTCCGACAGGTATAGAGTATGTTAAAAAGTCATAAGGGCTACCTTTAAATGTTAGACTACAGGTGTAAGCCCAGCATGATGCCACAGCGCAGCCCTGCCTTCCCTTGTACCAGCTACCAGAAACGCATCTGGAGAGCCAGCAAAGCTGAGGTGCGGCCGTGAAGGACAGTCTCTTCTTTACATCCGTAATTTTACCCTAGTAGAGATACACCTATGCTGAGGGAAGTCTTCAGGTAGAGCTCCCTGCTGCCTCAGAAAATCTGAACCTATCAGTTCTGTGGGATTGAGTCTGTAAGAGCTTTACAGCACCCACCTCTATCCTCATGAGGAGAAGGAAGAAAATAAAACTAAAATGTGTTTTGTACATTGGTAAGGCAAAGACTGCATCAGAAAATATTTTCAGTTTGCCACATTTATTCTTACACTTTGTCTTCAAAGGGAAGGGTTTACTCCTGACTGTGCACTGAGGAACTGTTTGAGCAAGATGCTGCCATGCACTGGGGTGCTAGAGGTGCTAAAGGTTCCTAGTATGTAACTTGAGATGAGGTTCTTCAGAGACGAAGGTCCAAAAACACTTCACACAACTTGCAAGATGTGAGTTGTGCTATATTCACCTCCTACCAGCTTAAAGACTCCTCTGCTCACACATCCATTCTGTCATTTCTGATTTTTAAGAAAACAGGTCATTCTATTTTGTTTTACCTTCCTCAGAAAATCAGGATGTTATTAGCAGAAAAACCTTTCACAATGAGTTTTCCAGTTTAAGTCAGTGTAGAACAAATAGTGACAAAATAAGACTGAGAAGCAAAGGTAAGAAAAAGACATACCTACCTACACATATATATTGATATATTTAAAGGAAAGGATCACAAGAGGATGGGAGGCGATGTCTACTTCTTTCCCCTGATTAATTGCCTTGGTGTCAGGGAACTGTTCCACCTGTATGTATCTGCCAGTTCAACTCTTTAAAGTTTTCTGTCACCACTTAACCACTGCTCACCTGAGTGTCAGAAGCTGTTTAGCAGTCACATGGGCTTACACAAGCCTAGTTATGAAGATACAAATAAATCAGTCTGATCTTATTAATGATGTTAGTGACAGGCTCTAATCAGGGCAGGGAAGCAGCAAGACTTAGTTCACATAGTAAATAACAGGGAAGAGGCAGGACCTTCACACCCAGCAGAAGAAACAGAACCAGAAATAATCACATGGTCTCTATCTCTGGGTGAGCTGCATGAACTGTGGAGAAAGTACACATGACAGGCAAATGAGTCCATTTTGACCTGACTGCTCTGAATCTGAGACGCTGCAGCTAATGATATAGTTCTAGATGGGAGTGAAGCAAGGCAACTGGGATCCCTGTCTCAAGTTGAGGTCACTGATTTGGGATTGGAAAGAGGCAGGAAACTCTCAGCCTCTGGTGGCGACTGTTGTCAAGTGTGAGGGAGAGATATCTTTGTAAGGAGGACATCCATGTACAGCAAGGACAGGGGAACATGATGGAACAAAGTATCCAATGCTTGAGAGAATTAGCTGTACTGGGGATAAAATTTTCAGAAGGTGAAAGATAACCTAAAAGTCCAGACAGTGTACAGTGCACATCCCAGATGTGGTTAAAATGTATTCCCACTACTTAGCAACATTGCAATGGAGGGTGGGAGAGGACAAGGCATACGGATTGGTCAGTAAAGTCATTGTCACCACCCCATTATGAGCCCATGTCTCATCTATGGAAACAAAACTGGCTGAACATATCTGAAGCCTGGAAGATAAAATTGAAGAGAACCACTGGAATCTAAGAGAGGAATTTAAGGAAGGAATCTTCCTCAAATGTAAATCTTTACATTCCTTCACTGTGTTATATGGACTAGTAGGAACATAGAGATTAGGGATAATGAAGGATTCTGGAATGATGCCGGATAAAAATGATAACAAGGATTTCAGTTTGGAGGAGGATATATGCTTTAGGAGGAAGGAAAAATGCAGCCCCCCCTAGGGACTCATAGGGAAAATGAACCATGTATATCTGGAGACAAGAGGGAAAGTAGCTTTTATTAATTTCCTATTATTCAAATCCTGATTTTATCAAACATAACAGGCCACTTTACCAGAGCTAGCAACTGAAAAAAGGAGTAAACAAGTTAAAGAAAGATTCACATAAAATATCTTCCTGTCAGTAAGTTAATGCAGATTTGTTATCATCTGTAAATACTCTTAACAAATAGGACAAGGAAGAAAACAGTCCTGCTGTGAAAGGATTATTGAAATAGTCTACTCAAAGAGAGGAAGAAAACATCCCACTAAGCATACTCAAAGAGAAGAAAGATCCTGCAGGTCAACAACTGGCGTCAACAACAGCTGGTGTCAGCAACAGGAATTCATTTTATATGATCATGGGAGACTCCTTGAGGACTGAGGAATGGTTGGAATAGACTGGATCCACCTGAAAAAGTGCAGCAAAAACATCTTTGCCAACACAACTTTAAACTGGGGGATTGCTGGGTGACTGGAATAAAATGAAAAAGTGGTGCACATGACAAACTGAGTGATGGGGATAGAAGAGTCTTGGTGATCAGCTGTCCAGGTTGAAGGGGGACCATCTAGGGGGTATGCATATAAATAAGGAAATGTTGAAAGAACAGCATGATGAGGGCAGAAGTCACACACTTTCTATGAAATCAACATTAGTGGGTTAAAGTCTTGAAGTGTCTGTAAGCTTAAAACATGCAGCACAGGAATGGACAGGAGGAGTTAGTGATATGTGTGTGCAGTTGCAGGGTGATGATTTTGTTGGGATCACAGCAACGAGATGGGATAACCCACACAGCTCAAGTGCAGCAATGAATGGATATAGGCTCCTCAGGAACGGCAGACCAGGAAGACCATGTGGAGAGTCAGCCTTTATGTGAGAGAGCATTTATAAGGGAACGCATGCAGCTTGGCAGCATAATGAATGATGAGCCAGCTGAGAGTTTATAGGTCAGGATTGGAGGGTAAATTTACAGGAGTGATGCATTTCATTATGGCCTGCTATCTATCTGAATTGATGTATAAGAGCATGTAGAGTGTGAAGAAAATATAAAAAGATGCTGTGCTTCTTTCCTGGCCTGAGGATCTACTGCAGTTATGTTACTGGTTGGGTCATCCATGGTGAAAGCAGTGTGGAAAGTAGGAAGCAGTGGTCTCACTTATAAAATTATAAATCGTCTCACTGAGATCAGTACACCGAACTGGGAAGTAAAAACAAAGGTCAGTTGGGAGGCTTATGAAAAGGTTGAAAAGATCTTCAAACTTATTCAGCAACTGAGGTCTCACAAGAGATCTGTATTAATATAAAAACCGCAAACTAAAGAATACTATTTTCCAGTTGCTGTTGCCACTCAGCAGCAGCATGTCAGTGGAAGCTTAGTTTTACAGTACAATAAAACAGTAGCAAGTTAGCAATTAGATAAAAGGGTAATTGCATTGTCTTTCTTGTTCTGCCCCACGTAACTGAAGAAACGTGCAAAATATCTATCTCTAAAGAACTAGATCCATGCAAGCAAAACTGCACGTTTTGCGAGAACGGTCAAAGCTGTGTGGGAGTGAACAGGGGGATTCTGAGTGGTGCCGTACTGCTCTCTGGTGGAGGAAGCACACCGGGTGATCTACTAAGCGAAATGGATTCTGTGCTTATGTGAAGTGTTTTCATTGCAAGGATGTAAAAAATGGGGAGGAGAGGAGACGATAGGAGAGGAGAGGATATATCAAAGATAAGTTGAAGTTTAGACCTACATCTAGCAGTACTTTTAAAAGGCATTCTTTCTGATACAACTTCAAAGATCTGATCACTGCACTTGAAAGCTGCTTGGTACAGAATCAGAGACAGACATAAATATTTCTTCTTTTGTAGCTTCTATTTTCTGTTGTTTGTTCTATTAGGTAAATGAATACAAAACTAGCAGCTGCTATGAGCCTATGAGAAGGATTAACAGGTAACATATCGCCTAATCAAAAAAAAGCCTTACTGCTACTGTTTTAAAAGTATTCATACTTTTCAACAAAATGTGGAAAGGTCTTAGTCTTTTAGTCAAAGGTGAGGTAAACTCTGTTTACTTCAACTCATTTATTGGCAAGCACATCTCTCAAGATTTGATTAAAGGGCACAACCTTTACTGTATCAGTAGGAAATATACAGAGAAAAATGACTGGGATAATATACAAATAAATAAATGTTTTACCAGATATATGTGTACAAGTTCTTGGAATTTATTTTAGAGTGATTCATAGCATTAGAGCCTTAGCAGAGCATTAGCATAGCTTTAGGCAGGCAATGAGATAGCTCAATAGTTAAAGAAAGATCTTTCCTTTAAATACTAAGTAGAGAAGAGAAAAGAAGAATAAGCACAAAGTATTATTATACCCTTTGTCAGAGCTGATATTTCAGTATGAAGTCAGCAAAACACATAACATGTTTAATTCTATTCAATTCTTCAAATATTTTTATGTATTTTGCTGAATGGAAACAACATTAAGTACATTCCTATCATCTTCAGTGGATAAGGGTTTTTTGACTTGTTTACACTCAGAAAGGACTCGTGAGGCAAAAATAACTCTTTACCTGGGAGCAGCTCTTTCTAGTCCTAGTATCCTAAACTCCTTAATTTGGAAGTTTTAGTCACCCAAGGCAACCTATGCAGTCTATGCAGAGTAAATAACTGGATTTAGTAAAATTCGTTATAGGAAAAAGAAAAGTTTTACATTACCCTACCCCAAAATCCATTCTGGCAGCATGGCAGGAAAATTGTAGGGGAGGTGCTTAGTAGGGGGAGCATACCACAAAATGGCAACTGATGATTCTGTTGCCAGAGTGCCATTGTTTGGGTCAATATTTGCTGTACAAGTTAATGTTGGCTGAGCATTAACATGAAATATATGCATCTTGCACTGATATCTGCCAATATGTAACAGGGAGTTCATACAAACATTTCTTTCTTGGCCTTTCATTAACTGCTTCAAGGACCTGTGTCTATGAACAGAAGAGATTCAGGAAAATGCAAATTTGGGCATGTCTTCTTCACTTTCTTGGAATCGAGGAAGAAAACAACAAGCCAACACAAAGCAGAAATATTATCCCTTTGTTTCAGAGTACACCCAAAGCCCAGAGGAAGTTTCCTAGTGCAACAAAACCCACCTGTACTTAGAGGACAAAACCAGACTGAGTATTTCCAGATACAGATGGAATAATTCAGTTCCAGGGTAATTTTTTATCTGATTTTTAAAAAATTATCTCTAAATGTAAAGCATCTTTATGGAGGCAATGCAATATCATTGAGGAAGTGTGAACTTTGAGAAGCAAGAAAATAGTTTCAAAATTCCAGTTGTCTTTGTGATGTTATTTCTAACTAGACATTCTGAGAAATTCCCTCCTGCTGTGGCCAGATGAATGTTATTGCCTGTATGTTTGGTGGCACTGATGTCTTGAAGAACCAGCTTATGCACAGTCACTGCAGGACTAACCTGTCTGCCTTTACCTTTTAATTCCTAGATCCTTGCAAGACCCTCATCTACTTTCTTTCCCAGATTTCTGGTTGTTGAACAGTAAAGATGACTATGTCACCAGAAATGAAAAAAGAAATAAAAAAAAAATCACCATTTATATCCTTAACATCACTACTTGTGTTCATCCAAAGAAATTTAGAAACTGGACTTTTCAATTTACGCAAACAAGATGAATGAAGAAGTTGTTTTCTGGATCTGAAGGAACTGCTTCCTGAAGGCCCATCTGTTACTCCTGAGAAGTGTCTAACAGCTCTCCATTAAATTATACTGTGGTTCAGATTCAAATGGATGGTTTCCATATCTTTTCAATGTCATAATTTTCTGTCTATCAATTAATGTACAGGTATTGGGTTTTTCTCTTTAATCATCAGTATTTTTGGAAGCTACATAGGAATTATGTTTTTTCCCTAAAAACATTGCCTTCCAGGCAGACAGATGAAATTCCATTACAATGATAATTCCTGTACTGCGATTCAGGTGCTGCAAGGTAAATTACCGATTTTTTTACTGATTTAATTCTGTAAATGAAGAGAAAATTGTTCAAGGAATATCCTTGAGCAAATGAATGCGTGCACTTCTGCAAGTCATTTGCAGAAAAATTAGATGCAAAGTAAAAAGTCTGTTTAATTTTCCCCTATATTACCACATGGTGGCCACATAAGCCCAACTATGTGGGCGGCTGCTGCAGGAACACCAAGAAACCCTTGATAATACCAGTACCTGTATTCCATGCACCCTACACCAAAAGATTTAATCTACACTTATGTCTTCTGTGCAAGTCCTACAAACTCACTAACATCTCCTGAAAACTCAGGCAATATAATTCCACAAACTATGCAGTCTGGTTATTGGACTGGTAATCTAGACATAAACTAGATATAATCAAAAAGCAGAAGTACAGTCATCAATGAATGAGAATTGAAAAAGGTCTTGTAGAAATGCTCATATTCCATTTTTCAAGTTCTTCTGAAAATGAATAAATTTTCTGCGAGGAACTACCATCTTTTAACAGTACTTACATTTATCTTTTAATAAAGGCAACATGTAACATAAAGTTCATAAATATATTAACAATACATTCATTACATCAGTTTCTCTATTAAAATTGGTTTACTTCAAGAAAAACACCATATTGGATCTGCAAAAATATTTCTACAGAAAACTAAGCTGAACTCTAATGCAGGATTAGAGAGGGCAAACTGTTGTCATTCCCACAGCGTTTCCCTGGTTCAGTCCTCAGTATAACATGGAATGTCCCCCTGGCAGCTGGGGTTGGTATTCAGGTGATGCCTTGGAATTTTTAAGATTTTTATCTTTTTGTAGATTTTAATGTAACTGTAGTTTTCTTTCGCTTTAGACCATTACTTTCTCACAGTTTGTGTGCCACATTCCTGAAGTTTAGGTTTAACTGTCTTTTAACTGTCTTTTCAAGGCAATAGATTTTTAGCAGGAATATTTCATTGGATTCTGTTGTGATTTGCACCTGGACCGGAATTACATGAAATATGGTAGACAAAACAAGATAGAAAGCTCAAGGCCCTTGAAGGGGCTCCAGTGGGACAGTTCTGAGGGTAGTACCACGGCAAAAGGGGTCTTAGGATTAGATGTCCCTGTTAGATATGATAATTAGTAAAAGATATAAAAGTGTAAGAATTCTGTATGTGGGTACGCATCTTTGTACTCCGTGAACCAGAAGACCTTCATTAAAAGAGCTGATCTCTATCTTATCTATACTAATATTGCCTGGAGAGTTTTTTCTCCCAATTATTAGGCAACGGGGTACTCCAAACACCTCCCACAAGAATGGGACCAAAAGGGTTTGATACACATCACCTACTCGCCTGGGACGCCTGGGAAATGCTTGAGAGCCCAACCTCAGTGAGTTGTCAAAACACATGTCAAAATTCATAAAGGATTACATGTACAGGCCAAATACATAGAAAATAAGGGGAAGTCCACCTATCAAACTTTCAGCTAGAACTGTTTGGAGATTGTTTTTATTTCCCCCAGGAATTGTTTGGCATTCTTGGGAAAAAAATCAAAACCTGAACACTTTTCAGTGAACACCCCAAATACATTGCCAGGGAACCTTGTAAGAACTGTGACTATAATGCCATATACATCAACTATCTATTGTGAGCAGGGTATCTGCAAACTGGGGCTCTAGGTGAGGGAAAACAGCTTGCTAGTAGTCATCCTTCCTTCACTGTGAAAGGGGTCCTTTGGTCAAGAGCCTGTCCCTTAAACTATAGGGAGACATGAGGCAACAGAATCACATCTCTCATGAGGCAGTCTGGCATGATCTCCAAAACAAAATTTTATATTTTTTGCACAAAACGAAGAATCTTTTCAGATTTAAACCTTTTCTTTTTTGGGTTTAATTAAGTAATGAAATTTTCAATGGAAAGTAAATATTTCTCTCGAAGTACTTTCTGTCTCAGAATTTTTATTTCAAATAAATTACGAATGGCGGGGCTTGATGTACTCTCAAAGTTTGAGGAGTCATTTGATAAAATTGGAAAATGTGCCATTTTAAAGGCACCCTATTTAAACTTATTAAAACCTTTTAGCCTGCAACACTGTATATCATAAAAAAATCTGTAGAAAGAGCTTTCAGAAGGGCTGTCCAGCTTTGTCTTGACTTGGACAACCTGTTGAGATGACCCTACTTTTACAGAGACCCTCTTACAGATTCAAAAATCAAGCCATATGTAGCCAAAACAATGCCTACCCTGAACTTCACAGTTCATAGAATGATAGAATCATAGAATCATTAAGGTTGGAAAAGATGTCTGAGATCATCGAGTCCAACCTTTGACCAATCATCACCTTCTCAACTGAACCATAGCGCTAAATGCTACATTCAGTCTTTTCTTGAACACTATCTTCTTGGGCACTCTGTTCCAATGTTTAACCACCCTTTCAGTGAAAGAATTCTTTCCGGTGTCCAAGTTGAACTCCCACTGGCACAGCATGAGGCTATGTCTTCTTATCCTGTCTCTAGTTGCCTTGGAGAAGAGGCTGACCCACATATTGCTACAAACTCCTTTCAGGTAGTTGTAGAGAGCAATAAGGTTCCCTCTGAGCCTCCTTTTCTCCAGCCTAAACATCCCCATTTTTTTTAACTGCTTCTCATATGACTTACTCTCTAGACTCTTCTACAACTCCATTGCCCTTCTCTGGACGTGCTCCAGCACCTCAGTGTCTTTATAATAGTGAGGGGCCAAAAACTGAATAGAGGATTTGAGGTGCAGCCTTACCAGGGTTGAGTACAGGGGGGCAATCACTGCCCCGGTCCTGTTGGCCACACTAATGCTGATACAGGCCAGGATGTCATTTGTATTCTTGGCCCCCTGGGCACACTGATGACTCATGTTCAGGCACTGTCAATCAACACCCCCAGGGCCTTTTCTGCTGGGCAGCTCTCCAGCCACTCTTTCCCCAGCCTGTAGTGCTACATGGGGTTGTTGTGAGCCAAGTGCAGGACCCAGCACTTGGCCTGGTTGAACCTCATACAATTGGCCTCAGCCTATCAATCCAACAAGTCCATATCCCTCTGCAGAGCCTTCCTGCCCTCCAACAGATCAACGCTCCTGCCCAACTCAATGTTGCAACCCATCTGCAAACTGCCTGAGAGGGCACTCATCCAGATCAACATTAGAGATATGAAAGAGGGCTGGCCCAAATATTGAGCCTTGGGAATCCCACTGGTGACTGGCCATCAATTGGATGTAACTCCATTCACCACCACTCTCTGGGCTCAGCTGCCTGGCCAGTTTTTAACCCAGTGAAGAGCCATAGGCTGCCAGCTTTCCCAGCAGTGTGCTATGGGAGATGGCGTCAAAGGCTTTACTAAAGTCCAGGTAGACTACATTTACAGCTTTTCCCTCCTCCGCTAGGCAGGTCACCTGGTCATAAAAGGAGATTAGGTTGGTCAAGCAGGACCTTCCTTTTTCAAACCCATGCTGGCTGGGCCCGATCTCCTGGTTGTCCTGTATGTGCTGTGTGATGACACTCAAGATGATCTGTTCCATAACCTTCCCTACTACCAAGAAAGTTGTGGGAGCAGGATGTGGATTTGACAAGCTAAATCTTCTCCATGGCAGTCTCACCCCCACTGACCCATAACACATTGCACGGTACATATGCCTAAGTCTGCTGACAAGCACCTTCCCACTGCCATTTTGTGCTACAATTCCCCCCAGGTGATTTCAGTTTTTGAAGGAAAATACCAACAATCAACTCTGACATGGTAAAGTCTCCTTCCTCATTGCAAAGAGGACAAATTCCTGCCTAGGTTAAAGTGAAATGTGAGATCAGCCCAGGTCCCTAGGTGGGTGAGCTAACCTGAAATTCAAGTACCTAGAGAACCAGCTGGTAGGGACACACTAAATTCTCTGAATATATTTTTATGTGTAGAAGCCCAGATCTAAAGTACCATGTTTAAAAACCTGCTGGTAGCTCCCCAGGGAAAAGAGATCATGCACAGAACAAATTCCCTGATGGATGAAATTATTCAACCAAGGGAATGAAGACAGGGAGTGTGGAATCAGGATGGGGACACTGTGGACAATTTCTGCTGTGTCACAGAGCCAAATCCATGATGCCAGAAAACATCACTGAGGAACTATCATCCCACAACTTCCCATACCTTTTCCCCAGGATTCTTGCATGAGGTCATAAAGTCATGGGATTTAGAGTAATGAGAAATTCAAGTTCTTTCTGAAATGCCTTTGTAATAATGAACATTGTCTCAGAAAACTGGAATCATGTCTTGCATATTCCTAAGAAAATGCCTTCATCAAGAAGAGATGCATTTCAGGGAAATACCATTACTCTTGCCCCTTTGTGTGTTCTGTAAATCTTCAAAGTGGTTGTAACTATAATTCATCTGGGCCGTGGGCAGAAGGAGACATTTCTTCCAAGAGGGGGACAGAGTACATGTGTGTGTGGTCCAAGGGAAAGCAGCTTTAATCATGTGCTGAGAGTAATAGGCATTGTACTGTGACTAAATTTACTGTGCTTTCTGGCAGACTCTTTCTGCAGGGAGAAGTGGTGCATTTCAAGCTCTAATCTTTGTTTTGTCTGTAGATTTTCACTCTTTCTATACTAACTTGACACTGAGGGTCTGATCTTCACAAAGTGGGGCCCAAAGTCAGCGTCTACTTTTGCAAATTCAAGTACCTAGCACATGTACATCTCAGTGCAAATCAGAAGTGACTCACAAAGAGCTCTGGACACATGGCTCCGCATAGTCCCTTTTTGCTTTTGTCTATGCTAAAGATTTTACACAACTGTAGTTACATTTCTGAGAATAAGATGCTGGCTGTTATTTCAGAGATACATTTTATTCTGGTATCATTGCCAAAGGCAACTGAAGTATTGAAATACAAGCACGGTGCCAACTGTGTGGTTGAATTGAAGTCACCAGCTCAGCTTTTTTGCAGATTTAATTGGCAAGACTGCAGTCTTTTCAGATCTTTTCGGATTTGGTCATCCTCTTTGTATAAAATTAAGAGAATTAAGGCCAAATCCAAGCATAAAATAACACCATAAGACCCTCATTGTCCTTGTGAAATGGACAAACGTGACGTGTTTTCCTTCAGTTTGATTTACACCAGCAGCATTTGGAAGCACAGTCATTGTTTAGCCAAACCTGCCAAATGTTTTCTGTTTAATTACACAATGCAACCGCAGAGTCTCCTAGGAAAATATTTCTTGTTTATTTATTTACTTAAGTTAATGAGATACTACCAAATGACTAGACATAATTCTTGGGAAAAAAAAAAATTGAAGAAGCTGCATTTATAAACAATGTAAGAAAAAAGCACTTGTATGGTTTCTGTGTTTTGTTTTGTTTTGTTTACATTTATCTGAAAACAAGAAAGAAGGAAGCTCAAAAACAGGACTGAGACTTTTTTGGTTTATTCACCATAAGCACAAAAATCTACAGAAGAATAGAGATATAACAGTGTAGTGTGTCATTTTATGTTGTGGATAGCAAGGGGTGTGTAACACACTTCCTCAGTCTTTCTTCTCTCCATCTGTCCTGCCCTTCTCGCTGTCTGTCACAGCCAGTCCATCCTGTCAATCTGGAGTTTGGCTTTACTTAGTTCTGAAGAGAAGGTGCCTCATTGGCACAAGATGTAACTAGAGTGAGTAGCTCAGATTCTTTCAAAGGTAGATTATACTTTTATGAAAAAAAATATCATCTAAAGTTGCATTAGCTTGAGTCATAAGTAAATCCTTTAGGGCATAAACTGATCACCAACAGGCTTGACAAAGGAATGTCTTCAGGCAGTGTATTATTGCTAGTGATGAGTGATAAGTTATGTTATTTTCTATACAGAAGTACTGACTTGCAGTCAAAATGATCTTTTAATTTATTAGAACACAACAAGGAAGAAAAAACTGCAATGTCTTTCCAAGAAAGACAGGCTCTTGTATACAAAACATCCCCTCAGCATGGACAAGACAGTGGGCACGTTGCTCGACTCACTTTTTAGACAGCAGGTAAGTTTCAGATTTAAAAGAACATTAAAAAGTAACCTTAAATTTATCACTAAAGAAAGCAAACCTGTTGATCAGAAAAATGAACTCTTTCCTCCTTCAGAAATATTCCCTTCAAACTCTCTAGCTTGTACCCTCTGAAGGTAAGAGGTGTATTTCCTTTTGCTTTCCATTGCTTTTCTGGTGAGAAAAGTAGCTTGACTGATTCCTTCTCTCGCACTTTGTTTTTCACAGGTCTTGAGGATTTGGGGATGAGCAGTTCTGCTTCTCACCATCACATTGCCTCTTGTCAAACAAAACCTGTTCTCAGGGGACTGAGGGGGCTTGTCTCCCCTTGAAGCTCTTGGCAAGAATAGAATGGACTCACCCATTGGCAACTGGAGACTACTGAGTGCCCACATTCACTCTGGGACAGTTGGCTAAAAAGATAAAACTGGTATTTTCAAAGCAAAAATGATGGGCTGCAGTACACTGTAGCATGGCTACTATCCCAGAGGAATGGGCTGCTGGACATCACCAGGGAGAGGGTAGCTAGTCTTCAGTGGTTGGAGTGATGCACTGGTGGAGGTAGTGGTGGTGTGGAGAGACCCTGTGACCTCAGCCCCCAGGAACTCTTCCCACTCATAATGGTGAGAGTAACATAGGCATGTCCTCCAACAGCAAAGAGGGGATAAAGTCTCCACTGTGGGTGGAGAATTGAGGGTTGGAAGAGGAGTTTTTGAGGGCATACCAAGACAGCAACATGTGTGGAGAAAGCTCAAAGCCTGCAGGGAGAACTCACCAAGCCCCCGAAACACAGACTCATGTGTTCAAATTTCCCCAATTCCTCTCCTACACATGCAATTTCCTGAAAATGGGTGTATCATCCAAAGTGTTTTTAAATAGTTTATATATCCCTCATCATTATTTTAATTTTAAAATATTCTGCAGAACTAATTATTTTTAATGTGGTTTAAAAAAAAAGGTGTGGTAGAATAATATTTTTAACTCCAGCAATTTAAATTCAGAACTGTTATAAAATTACCCACTGTCTCTCAAATTGCAGTTCAGAAAGAGATATTTCCTTTTATGACACTCACTCCCTTCTTTATGTAATATTTAACTCATGATGCTGTAAAGGTTATACGAGCTACATACTTTGGAAGGCTGATTCCTCATCCCACTGCTATGACACACAAATAAGTGACCAAGTAAGTAAGTAAAACTAAATAAATGAAGCTGGAGAAACACAAGCCAAAGTGAAGTATTGCTTATTCTTAATCCTGACTCTCTTGGGGCACTTCTTTGTGAGAATCCTGAAGTAGCTGAAGATCCCTTCAAAGAAAAGCTAGTTATAGAAAACTTATCCCCAGCGCTCATGTGATCAGGTAATGTACTCGATTCACACAAACAGGTAATCCACAGGGCCACACTCCAGACAGTTAAGTGGTTGTAACGTAAACTCTTATTGCAGAGGGCTGGAAAGCAGATAAAAGCTTCATTTGTCTTCTGAACCCTCAATGAAAATCTGCCCATTATACAATGCAGACCTGTATGAAGGCTCCTGGTGCCTTTTTGATGTGGGGGTCAGCGTGCTTTCAGTGAGGAGTCAATGACTGGCACGCTGCTGGCTTGACTCACCCACTCCCCATGTCAGAATCAGACCGTGGGCAGGGGCTTTGCTCCATTGCCTGGTGTCAGCCAGGCCAAAGGCATCACCATGGGAGGACACATCCCTTGGTTCACTGATAGAGAGGGCAACAAAGGTTTGCTTATGGCTCCTGTGAAAAATAGTTTTTTTGTGTGAGGTTATTTATCATGCGCTCATGTCATCATTGCTGGGTTTCTGGTGACAGTTGTGGCATGGACAGCGTACAGAGTCTTTTATCTGTGAATGTTAACATTTCTTTGAAGACTAAGCATGAAATATATTACAACAAGTTTACTGATAGAAGAGCTGGAATGACTTCATAAGAGGAGAGGATCACAGAAACAGACACATAACTGTTTGTGACCTCTGTTTAGAAAATAAAGCAATGTTCAAAAGCACAAAACTAAACAAATTTTGCATTTGTTTTAGAGGTCTGAAGCTGGGATACAATCGTCCCCTCAGACAAGCCAGCAGGAATCTTCCCATTGCCTTCAATAAGCTTTTCATCCAGCCTCCACTTGGTTTTAAGTTATTTGTGACCAAACTTCTTTCCTTCTTTCCAGATAATGCAGACAGGTTTTGATGAAGCTGACATGCAATAAATACATGGCATTCATAACCTGAGACATGAGCTTCTAGAAGGGATGCAGGTACCCAGAGCCACTCACCTGGGAGCAGGGACATCTGTCCTTCCTCACAGGACATTGCAAAGTGGTAGGGTACCGTCAGCCTCTGCATCTATTCTGCCTTCCTGTGGCTTCTCATGCTCTTATGGTTCAGGGGAAATTTTATTTCAAAGCTTGAACTTTTGCAAGTCTTGTTGATATTTTCTCTTTTCTTTGAATGCCAGCTGTTCTAGGATTAAGTAAGTAAACCATCAGATTGGAACACCCCACCACCAGTCTTGAACCCAGCATTTTGTGTGCCATAAACCACTTTGTGAGTAACAAATGTCCATGTCGTCTAACTGAACTGAATATGGCAGTGTGATGTTATTATCTAAATAATAATGATAACAAAAATATTTCCTTTCCACCAGGGGTACTTGTTAAAGTTTGAGGCAATTTGTGCTGCTGCTGCTGCCGCTGCCATTAAAATATCGAAAATATGTTTCTAAATGAAGTTAATTCATTACTTTGCAATTCTGAGCATCTGGAAGCCAACACCAGTGTGGACTGCATGTCAGTGAGATATGCTACACCAGTTCTGCAGTCCTCAAACCCTCCATAATCTTTTGTTTGTTGGTAGGGGCAGCCCACCCACCATAAAAAGGCATGCAAATGATTTTAGCAGACAAGTATTGTGTTGACCAAGATTTCTAGTGTTAAACTATCCAGAAAGATTTAGACAAATTTTTCCCCATGGTAAAATGCATATGTTAGTTTAAAGATGAAGAGAAATGAAATGTGTTATTTATAGCCTGAAATATCCTTAATATTACACACATGTGTATTTCACTTAGTCATTGTTTTGATAAATGCCCACACTGCTAAACACCTAATGTACAACGAGATGTGGTTCCCGCTTAAATTAGCAGATGTTACAGTTTCTGATTGCTAATGATGGACCTGTTTGCCAATAAAAACAACTGATGAGCTACTGAATCTCAGCAAAAGCCCGAACTAATAAGAGAGAAAAATGCTTCAGGTCACAGTCAGCAGATGGGAAATGGCCAGATGTCTGTCTAGGGCAGGGAAAGTGCAGCATGTATTTAAATATATATCTGTGTTTTTATATGGCAGCAACTACTGGGAAGTTCAAATACTTGGACTAACCAAAGCAGTGGTTTTGAAGTTTACTTTTGCAGTTGAGGGACAAAAATAAACTAAAAGGACAGACACATCTCTAAACCTGAAACTTCAGCTATCAGATGGCACTGAAATGCTTATTTCATGCAATTTGGAACTCAAGAAATAAACTCAGGATTTTGCAAGCAGATGAAAGCTGCATCAGGTGATTTTGGCAACATAAGATGCCATCTGTGAGCAACTGAAAAAGAAATTGCATTTTAATTTTCTCTTCTAATTTTATTAAGCAAGGTATGCTATAAAACATAACATCTAAACAACTTATTTTGCAAAACTGTGAAAAACGTCAACAAATGGAGAATATTAGCTAAAAAAAAAGACTAAAACATGTAAAGATCTCTAGTAAAGATCCAAGTTATGTGTTTACATATTAAATGCTAAGCTAACTGATTTCCTAAACATGCAGGCAGTAAATGTATGGTTGGAAATGCGATGATTTTTTAAATTATATACTACTGCAAAATTGCATGTCATCTATCTCTGAGTAAAATAAATAAATCCTGCTTATTTTTCACTGAAAAGCCTTGTGCTTCTGCACAGATTAAGTAGCCTGGTAACATTGTCTCTGAGAGAATTACTCATCAGCTAAAAGATACGCAGGTGCTTAAGCGCCTGACCGGACTGAGGCCTATGAGGCAAAATTAATCATAAGTAGAAATGCAATTTGTTAGTGAATTGAAGCAATGTGAGATTTTCATTTAGCTCCTCTATAAATGGAATTTCCCTGTATGCACTTCACAGCAAGAATATTTTTCCACAGGGATCTGATCCAGACCTCACCATAGTCAACGACCATCTTTACACTTGCTTTGGTGGGTTCTGGATTGGTCTCGAAACAACTGTGAGCTGAGTATGTCTGCCTGCCAGCATCAGCCCCATGTTTCCTCCTAGGTCAGGGTGTTCTCAGCTGAAGAGTGTTTCACAGTTATGTTGAGGGGCCTATAGCACTCAAAAAGGAAGTTGCCATGGAGAAAATAGTAGTGTTGTACTTTTTGATGCCAACACTTAGCAGGAAATATAGGAATTTTCCTTTGGAGGAGCTCCTCTAACCCCTTAGGACATTTGGGCACGTAAAGGCCCTAGCAAGGGCAAGATGCAGCAGGGGATAAATGGTCACATTTTTCCAAAACCTTGATTTCTGCTGTTGTACCTGGACAATGGGCTGAACTATGTCATAGCAGTGCTAAGAAAATGTCAATGGGAAGTAACAACAGTCCTGGAGGGCAAGAAAATGAGGAAAATGGGAGATATCTGGCTGTAAATGTCTTCCTTGGCTGGTGCAAACAACATTGGGTGCAATACACCTTCAGTGTGGAAAGAATGTTGTCAGACAAACACCCATTTCTGTGGGTTTTCTCCTGCCTTCACACCCTCTTTAACAATGTAATATCCTTTTTAATCAGAATCTACAGCTAAGACATCTCATCTGTATATTGACTTTCAAAAAGTTTCAAAAAAACCCATCCTATGAATCCTGTAGTGTCTGTCACGGTGTATGTGCTTTGTATCATGCACAATATTCTATCTAAAACATGCGGCTCACTCATTAAAGTGTCGGAAAGAAAGGTAGAGGTTATTCTAGCGCAAGAGAGCTCCTGTTCGATGGTTTGACTGAACAACAATAGAAATCTGCACCTGCACAAGTTTCTGCCAAAACTGATCTCACACAACTGTTGATCTTGATTAAATTCATTAGGCTGGGAGAGATGGATTTCTATACATCTTATTATGCATGTTTTATGGGTTATGCTCCTGGGTGGAATAAAAGGTGGGTTTTGTTCAGGAGACAGTAGGAAAATCATGCTGAGACCCAGGCCTGTTTTAGAATTCAACATATTCAGCAAAAAACTTTGGCCAGGACTTATTTTGGACTTCAGTAAAATTCTATTATAGGAGTTTCCGTAAGTTTAAAGGAGCTGTCTGAGAGTTTGTATATATTATAAATCCTATTCTGTACAGATTTTGCCTGCAGTAGCAAAGCAGCAACATTTTTCAACGATTCTGGCTTAAGTTATAAAGCTCTATCCTGGAGCGATGAAATTAGAAAAATATTTTACAAAATCAGAGCACAGGTCACATATTTGCAATATCTTTCTTTAGCGTTAGCCCTCTTTGAAAGAAGTTTTATGTCACAGCTGCACAGCACACATTGAGTGGTTTCATCCAAAATATGGAAATAAATCACAGGTTTGTCTACACATTTGATAACATAAGGAAAACCAACAGGCTTTCCTCTCTGATACTTATTCTTCCCTTCTGCCTATGCTGTGGAGATGTGCCTTTGTGTGTGGATATACAGACATACAGAAACATACAGATCTAATTTCTGCCTTTTCACATTCCTTTGATTTACTGTTGTGCAAACAAAAGGCTTGAGAACTGATTATAATCTTACTAAGTTAATCAGACTGTTTATGTCAGTAATTAATCAATGTTGCCTGTAAAGCCTCACAACGTGCCCCAAGGTACATAATTTACCCCTGTCTTTCACTTTGCATCATCATTTGCATCAGTACAAAGAGAGTGCAGACACATGTGCTGCTGTATTCTCTATGCACCCTTCACTCATTTTCCATAGAGCTATATGATAAAGGAAACTGTGTCACTAAAAACATGAAAATGAAATAATATAGCAGCATAAGGAATTTGGCACTGTCTGCTGTGGAATGGGAGAGTGGCTTTGCCCATGTTCTGGTAAGCAGAATCCCCATCCCAACAAGCTGCTCTGCCAGAGGAGCACCAGTGCTCCTGAACACGAGCTCCCCTCTTATCCCTATGGCTCATACAGCTGTGTACTGTCAGACATAACAGTCTACAGTGGCACATCTTTTGGGGAGCCCTGCCTTGTTGCAACTATGTTGAAGTGCATCTATGGAAAAACAAAACAGCTCTCCAGGACTGATGTTCTGGCGTTGAGATCCATGGACATGTTTTGTAAATGTGTGTGCCTAAGTGTGCCAATGTTTGTGTACACATTGGTGTAGGCTTACAGACCTAGAAACAAGATGTCACAACAGCGGATTAACAGAGTACATTGCTGAATATATAACTTAGAGCTGCTGAGCTCAGAGCAAACTGTTTATAAAGAAATTATTTTAATGTAAGGCAACCCTCTCTGAGATAGAACATGGGTATTGTTTGAGAAAAAGCAATGATATTATTCAACAGTCCATACCAAGACAGTACCCTCCCTCCTATGACAATGTCTTTTAAAACTGGATTAATATGTCCATTCAAACTGAAATTTGGACAGAGTGGGTCAAATGGGAAGGAATAAGATCTGTAGTGAACCTATATTTCTTTAAATGATGGGGCATCAGAATTAGCCTACACAGGGTTACTGGGTTCTTGGGTTTTGCAAAATCTGAGAAATTGGTGAATATATGTTTTAAAAGAACTGTTTCCTGCTAATGTTTTTAATATGAGACTCAGGAAGGGAGAACAAAATTAAAACACTGTTTGCAAGAAAAAGTGTGAATTATTAACCAGCTTCTCAAACTCTGCTTTGCTATGGCCTTTTCTAAGGCAGGATCTGGATTTGCTAACTGAATAATTGTACATACAGATGAAAGTTTCTTTGCTACATTCTGTTATTCCTAGCTAAAGGTAGGATGACTAACCCTGAGGGGGTTATACAACTGATCCATGCAAGGTGCTTAACTTTCAGACAGCAGAAACCATGTGAGATAATTCCTATATTGTTATGCAGTGAATTACATTGCATGGGCTGTACCCGATCAAGCATTCAAGAAAGGCTTCACCCCAAATCTTAATGTACTTCCTGGGAAATGTGAAGAGATTGTGGACAAGAGAAATGACAGCATCGTTTTGGGATCTTCCCAGCTATATGAAGAGGACACTCCCCTGGAGACATCTGAGCTGAGAAGAGAGCCACAGGACTGTGCACAACACCCTTGGTCAGAGGAATCAAAGGCAGCTCAGAGCAGCCCATCCTCTCATTTTACTCAGAGACAAAACTTCCACCAACTCCAATGGTGCAGTTTTATGCACTTGCAAGAGACCATCGAGCAGCGACAGCCACACTGTGGTTATGATGGGGGTATGGAAAATCAACATATTCTCAAAGCAATTTCCATATTCTTAGAATATGGCCCATGCACTGAGCCCTTATTTGGGTCAATGAGAGTTTCTCATGCAGAACAAGCACAGAAAACACGCACAGTCTGTGCTTGAGAGGGGGCATATGCCTGCAAAAGCTAAATATTTTAACAAGAGAAACACACTTGAACAAAGGAGCTAACTGCATAAACCTAAGCAAATTTCATTGAGAGCATTAATTTACACAAGCTGTATGATTGTGTTCTCATGAAATGTGCCATGCATAATTACTAATGATGTTAATAAACAGCCAGCAAATCAGAACAGCTGGTTATGATGATATCCAGCTTTTCTAAGAAAAGACAGGCTTTAACCTCACCACCATTAATGCTGTGAAACATACTCTGGCCAGTGCATGTGATGGGATATCCTAAGTAGATGAATATCTGTTGCACTCCCTGTCCTGGATAGTGCAAAAAGGCCTAAGGTTGGCATTTTCTTTGATGTGGACCTTCCAACATAATTGCTTCTAGTTGAAAAAATAAAACCCAAAGCAAATCCCTATAAATGATGCAAAGGCAGGAAGGGTTTATGTTTTCCTTTGAAGTCATGTGAGATGTTCAGATACAGAGATTGATGCTGCTTGAGAATGTGGCCAGTATGTAGCTGCAGTCACTTTTCACCACTTCTTTGATAAGAGTGATCTGTTGAGCCAATATTAAAACCACAGTTGGGCACACAGAAGCTATTCTTTTTTTCTATACATGATATCAAAATGTTTTCATGCCTTATTTAGCTAAAAGCCATCTCTCTTCCATTCACCTTTTGCCAGTTCCAGCTAACAGTTTTGGAATTCAGTCCAGCAAACTATTTGTATTGCAAAGACCAGCATACCCACTATCTGCATTCCTTGTTTTATTTATTACTGATGTATTTATTCTGAATTTCCTCTCATCCATCCAATGACATTTCTGCAGAGTTCTCTGTGTCCATGCTTAGCACACTAATGAAGTGAGGCTGCTCATGTGCTGCTCAGGAAGTTGTGCTTGTCAATATATATTATGTGTCAGAAACCTGTTAGTTTGGAGCAGAACCAAAACTGGGGATAACATATTTTTATGGCTGACTGGCAGCTTACCACCTGGCAAGGACTTAAATTTCCTCAGCAAATAAGGACTGACGTTAAATTCAGGGGCTAACATTCACGTAAGTATCACACAGAGCTCTCCCTCTGACAGGTTGTCTTTCCCAGTAGCTGCATTCCATGCTCAGCCCACAAATCCAAAAGCTTACACTTCCGTTAATGCTATTGGTGATATGCTGTTAATTTCCTCTACTCATAAAAATAGGTCTGATGAATTCTCTGTTAAGTGTTTATTCCTCTCTACTAGTTAATACAGAAACATTAGCTCTGATACAGATGCCCATATCATATAAGAAAACCCCCATCTCCTTAGACAAATGGAAAATTACATTGACATGGCAGAACACACCCATTTATTGTGTCCATTGCAGATCCAGGTGAGAGACTGACCTGGTTCAGCCAGCTGGGGATGTGATGCTGGGTGTCCCAAAGGCAGGAGAAAGCTCCACCCGTGGTGCACTGTCCACCCTGGTAAGCTCTCCGTGCTGTCCTCTATTACCATTCAGTCCTGAGAAAATACCACTAAGGACACCAGAAGGAAGTCCACAACCTCTTATCTTCCCAATTGTCCCATGTTGTAGCCTTTCTGTAAGGTTTTCTCTATTCTATGAAGTACTTGACTCCCCAGCTTGCCTCTCCTCTTGCCCATTACTCCAGATCCGTTGCAGACACTTACCTCACCCTCTTCCTCTCACTGACATTACTTTCAGCAGAGGCTTTGTCGTGGTCAGAACACAGCTGATGATTTTAGTGGCAACTGTCCCTCCAAGGCACGGAAAGCCCCAGGCCCGCCATGCGTGCCATCTACTGTCCCACACCCCCACCACTAGTCCTGGCCCCTGGACAAGGGCCCATGGCAGCAGCTGCCCCACAGCTGGCATTTGGGGAGTACTGACATAATCTGGAATAAAACCCAGTCCCCGAATCTCAGGTATGACAAATTGCAGCAATTAACTGTGAAAGTATCCAGCCTCCTTTGTCACCGACAGCCGCAGAATCAGGTTTGGAGTAAACAGCAGGCTCCTTTGATAAAAGTCCCTTCCAAATGTCAGCCTGTCACTTCCTGGTGGGATATGAACTAAAAGCATTTCAAGGGAAGGAAAGTGGCAGTGGGCACATTGCATACTTCAGGAAGGTTATTGTAAGATGCTGCTTTTGTAGTGTAGCGTTTTATTGTTTGCGTTTATACATACATCCTGAAAGGTAAACTCCTGCATTGTAGCACTTGACTTTAAAAGTACAATTTTCTCTTGTCCTGTAGCAGTTCAGCTTGTACCCAACAATCCGCTGAAAAAGCCACAGGAACAGTTCTTACTTGAAATAGAACTTCACAATTTTCTCTGGATGGTGATCAGAATTACAAGTCCCCTTGACTTAGAATTAGATAGGTTAAGTGACAAATACAAATGTAGACTTGTCTTTTCCACTGTTTGGTTTGTGTTTTCCCTTTTTGTCTCAGTTCCCTAATTTTTTCAATACTCAGACTATGAAAATTCTAAATCTCTCTTCAATACATCGCAGCATTCCAGCACTGCAGATGCAGTCACCTGTAAACAGTTAATCAAATGTAAAATCCTGATTTCACATAAATCTTATCTGCAAAAATAAAACATATTTTGTATGTTCTGTTTTGTCTCACTTTTTCACTTTTTAATGGCTCCAAAATATTTTCTAATGTCAGAGTCTGCATTACATTTTTCATTTTAAAATCTGGAGAGAAACTATGAAAAATAAAATACGTTTGTGACCATCTTCCCACCTGCAATACTGCTTAAAACTTTCCAAATGTTGAAAAACAAGACAGGCAGTGTCTTTTTTTCTTCTTAAATCTGTGCTGACTGCTGAGAATTTTATCAAGGGTGGATGTGAAGAATGATTAGACTGAAAAGTTTCATGGTTTCCACCCATGGACTGCAAAAAATAAAGTAAAGGGACTCATTATTTCTCTTCCCACATCCATCATAGTGATTACTGTACTCTGAATATTGGACAGCCATGTCAAGTTATGAAGTTTCTTTTTTTTTAATCCCTCTCTATATTATATGTGATTTTATGTCATCCCAGAATAGGACTAAACAGAACCAATACAAATAAATTGTTCATTATAAAGACTATGAGATAAAATTTTACTGTGATATCAGTAATTTTTTTTTTATTTTACAGTGTGCTGTGCAGACCGAATATCAAAGGACATAGAAAGCAATGTGGAACCCCATGGGGGAGCTCAGAACAAAATATTAAAGGGAAGTAATTTGATTTGAAAGCAAAAAAAACACAAAATCAACCATGGAACTTGGAATAAAAAGACACTTTGGAAAAAATAAACCCCAGGATTCGATCTGGATGCAATAGAGACAATTTTTAGTGGAATTAGAAGAATTTTATGCTTTTCTTGAAATTGACAAGTTCGAATTATTAATTTTAAAAATGTCAATGCTTTGTCGCCATTCCATTGTTGTGTCCTTATCTCCAGATATGGAAGCACACCCACCTTCACTACTACATGTGTGCTTTCCTACTTCACCTCCCATGGGGCAGGTTTTCCTGCACTATCTTAAAGTAAATATTAGTTAAGTTTATGAGGCTGTTTATTTCATGGTAACTTGTGAATGATTAGTCAATGAAAAATCACTGCCTAGAGAAAGCAGATGACTGTTGAACAAGTTGAAAAACTGTGTCCAGGAAAGTCTAATACTACTAGAAGTCAAGAGAGTAATGATCAAAACCCGGTATCCTGCATAGTCTTGCAATTTTCCCCATGTCCCACCTCCCAGGCACCCTGCCCTGCTTTTATGGAGGCACGTGAGCATACAGATTTTTCTTGCTTAGATGTGGATTCTGGTATTTTCTGCCTTGCCTTAGATAAATGTAGAAATCCTAATCTTCCCTATCTTCTCTGATAAGACTATGCTACTTAAAACACTAGCTCCATGCACTGTCTAAGTTCTTTCATAAATCTAGTGCCAGAAATAGCTGGAGAAACTTCATGTATCACAATCTGAATAAATAAAGTTAGCTCTAAATTTGAAAAATTACTTACAATGGACTTTCTGACATTATATTAAAAATACAGAGCTATTTTTTAAAAAAAATATGAAGCTAGAGAAGACAAGTAAAGCAAAACTTGAAAAAGATGGTGAGTCAGCTTCAGTTTCTACTTATGATGGTTGTACCACTCCTCATTTTGAGTCAATTTCATGACATGCTTTACACATGAATTAGCTGCTTGTCCCAAAGTGGTGTTTCCAAATGAATCAAATTTAACCATTTCATAGATATAGACACCAAGGAACACAGCAGCTAAGACTAACATTTACAAACACAGGTATTAGAGCAGTACCATTGTACAAACCTTTTTTCTTTCATTTTTTTTAACTGAAAGGAAAAGTCTAGTCTGCTCAATTGTTTGATAGTTTGTCTTGTGCCAATCAAGGCTATTTGTATTCTGAATAAGGAGTTTAATGCTTTAAATATTTTTCGCAAGATAATTTCATCTGTCTTCTGCACTAAGAACCTCTTCTCTCACTGAGGCAATGGGTATTGATTGTGTGTGCCTCGAAGGAGTGCAGATACATGGTGTGAAGTTTGTCTCCAGAGAGAGTGAAGCAAGAGAGGCCATGGCTGGTGGTGGGCTCATGGCATAGCAGCGGGGTAACCTTGTAGCACCACAGTTTCCCTGTGGTCTTGTCTGTCTGTCCCTGGAGCCAGAGAATTTTCTGGTTTAGCTATGTTATGGTCATGCAGAGGAGCTCCAAGAAGAAATCGATCTCTACTCTCCTGCACACAAGCAAGAAAATGTAGTTTTCTCACTGCAGAATGAGATAGCTTTTCATCTGAATAGGACTGTCTGCTCTGGCAAGCCATGAGTTATTGTCTTACTAAGTTCATTTTAAATTCACATGTGCCTTTGGTAGAGTTTTGTTCTCAGACTCTACTGAGAAGAGTCTGTTGAAAAAAATTGAGGTAGATTAAGATTTTAAATGTAAATTATCCTCTTTCTAGCAAGTGAACTGTAAATTACTCCTTTGCCATGTGGTGGAGCTGGTAGACAGCAGTTCCTAAATTTCATTTTTTTTCACTGTGGAGGTTGTTGCTATGTTTGGAATCTTTCTTTTTTAAGTTTTCACAACTATGTTTAGTCTGGTAAACTACCTATAAAACTAAATCTTTACTTTTGTATTTATATCATAAGCCCTCAGCATTAAGGAAAACTTCAAAGCTTGATTTTTGGAATGAGAACTGCCAAGTCTGACGGCAACTTTCCACACCAAAGTGTAATGACAACTCATCTATTATTCCCCGAAGAGCAAAGTTTCTGAAGGGATCTGCAGATCTCATTTTTCAATTTCTGGACGACAGAGGAACTTCTAGACCACTGCCGAGGATGGTCATCTGGAGTAATGCACATAGGTAGAGCTGGATACACATACCAGAAATAAAATATAGTACACTGTTTGTGCCTCAGCAAAATTCCTCATTTTCAGCACATGAGAAGGTTTCATGGATATCGAGAGGATCTAGATTGTATAAATTGAATGTTGCATTCCTAAACTAGAAGTATCTCATTGATGTGATGGTGTGGAAACAAGGTCTGGGGTTCTTCAGTTCTGCTTTGCTTTGCAAGGTTCAGACCCAGGTGCTATCACAGTGACTTAGGATCCAAATTCCTCCTGAAACTGCACAGAGTAAAGTCCTTATAGGTTTCTTCCCGCAGCTTTTCATATAAATCTTTTCTAATCTGGTCCTAAATGTGTAAGAAGTTATGTCAGAGAGAAAAAGGTATTGTGATTAAAATAACACAGTACAATACAGAATTACTAATTATATTCTCTGCATTCCTAATAACCATCTGCATTGCCTAAAGCAAGTGGTGGAAATTTGCTATGGCTTAGTTTACTCCTCTGTTACACTTGCATAATATTTGTCCCTCTTATTGCACTACATATGTAAAAATTAATTTGAAATTCTCAGATAATAAGTACTTTGAAAGTATATTGTAAAAATATTGAAAGTACATAGTAGTATGGTTATTATTACCTTCAGTCTTCACCTCATGTTATTTTCTAGACTATTTATTATTTTACACTTCTCTCACCTCTCCGTAGAGTAGTCAACCGCTTCATTCCTGAGAAACTGCATTTTAGGGCAGTTCATAGAGGTTTTGGTGGCATATGGTCAAATTCCAGTATGACCAGTTTGCCAACTGAAACTCTCCCGATAGTTTTAAGAGGATTAAGTATTTCTCTCTTCTTCTAATGTGTTCAGAAAGGCTATCCACCATGAAATACCCTTTGGATTTCATTCCCATGTAGCTGTGCAGTAATGAACCAAGTTTATGTTTCTGACTGTTTTGACTACAAAGTAGTTTGAATTATTTGGGGAAATGCAAGACAAAATTAATAATACTGACACTGTGTATAAAATACCAGTGTTTGAAACCACATTTGTGAATAACTGTTTTATTTCAAATTTCTTATGGGCTGGTCCTTGCACAATAAAAGAAGACTTATAACCTTTCCAACCTCATGTGTGCATTTTAAATTATAGAATGAAACAGAAAATCACCTATTTCTTTTCCTTTCTTGCATTTCCATTGCCTGAAAATAGTCCTATTTGTTAAAAAGACATTATGAAAAATTTATAATGTGGATTGACTCAAACAATGAGAATCTGCTGGATGCTATGTTTGTTTGGGTTATTACTGAATGCTCTTTCAAAGCTTATTAAGAAAAGTACACTCAGCTATGTTAACTTGTAATGGGTCACTTAAATTTTTGTGTCTGGAGAAAAACAGGGTACTTACTTGCCTTTAAAAGTCCCCAGACAAAACCATACCACAAAACCCAGCAATGCACTATGTCTTCTTGTGGTCAGTTGTAAGATAAATGATGACAGCAAAATTCAGATTTAAAACTGAAGTCTGAGTTTGAACTATCAAGGAGTTCATTTGGGTCTGGAAGTACTAGCTGATCTCATGTTTATACAAACTGCAATGACAAAGTGTATCTGTGGATTAAAGAGTCAGGGCCAGATTTTCAACTAGCGCAAATTGCGGTAGGTCCAGTGAACCCAACAGAAATAAACTCATTTATGCCTCTTATAACAAAGAAATTATTTGCATTGTTTTTTAGAGAAAAAAATTAAACTCTTCACACATACAGTTGCATGGATTCAATTGTAACACAAATGATTAAGAAACATGGATAGCAGTTTCAAGGTAACCTTTGAAAATATATTTATTGTATATGAATCAATGTATAAAAAGAGGACATATTTTTACTATATAACACATTGCAGTAAGCTGCACATTTCTATACCCCTTTGATATATATTTAAATGGCTTTATCCCAACATGACCTTGAAAGGTTAATTTAAAACAAGACTTTGATTTTTTTCCCCCCTATTTGCTTTAAAAAAAGGTTTATGTAGAACATGTTGTTCACTTGATGTTAAATTTCATCTTACAAGGGTGTTTTGGAATGTGTTGGAATAAATCTCAACAGTCATATTCCCTGAATAATAGCTAAATGTTTGTGAGTGCGATTGGAGGTATAGCTCAAAATATTTCACAACTAGAAAAAGCAGTATTATTTAAAGGCTCAAATACTTACCACTTTCCTATTTTCTCTCAGCATTTTAACAGTAGGTGCATTCTTTATAAGCAATTGCACCTCGGTTTCTTTAATCTGCAGAAACCCTATCTGTGTATGCTTCTGATAGAAACCAGATTCTGCATGGTGGAATCCACTGGAGCAGTGGATCTGCAGCTCGTTTGTGCATATTCTCCACCTCATTTACATATAAATTACATAACGTGTGGCACAGGGACCACATCATCCCCGCAATGAAGAGGTCATTTTGGGAAAAGGGGGTGCAGTGATGAAATCTACCTCTGGCCTGTGCTCTCCCTGGAGAGGGCACAGGGTGCCAATGAGTCCCAAAAAGTGGGCAAGGTCTGCAGAGGTAGACTTGGCACCAGCTCGGCAGGCCGTGTTTTTCCCTTGGATGCGTGTGCTGGCAGCTTGTGCAGGACATGGACAGAGGTGCAGCCTGGCTGGGAAGGCAGCAGCCACCGCCTGCTGTTGTTCAGGCATGAATTCCTCAGCTGGTACAGTTGCCCTAAAGCCCTTTATATCTGTTTGATCCCCATCTCTCTTCTTTGCTTTAAATGTACTTCCTTGAGTGGTGTAATCATGGGGCAATTTTCCTCTCATGCCAAGTTTAGATATTGTATATAGTACTTATATATTGACTTGGGTGACATTGTTTCCCAGTTCCCAGTGAGATAGGGATCAGACCACCTCTGTGCAGCTCAAAGACCAAAGCATTGCACCAGACAGCATGGGATTTCTTCAGAACATTTTGGAAGTGGAAATTGAAGTCATTTGAGGATTAGCATTTTGTTAGATGGGGAGATGAACCCCAAAACACAACATCCTGAAATTGCTCAGATGCTGTTCATTGCTGAAGGTTTGAAGGCAGAGATTGCAATCTGTTCCTGTTCTATCTGCCTGCCGCTCAGTTAGCAGAACAACAAGCAAGACAGGTCAGCACTGGCCCCCCTTTTCTCTGTCTGTGTAACCTGGTATTAATGAAAGAAAGCAAAAAGGTTTGAAATCCTACTTGAAGCGGATACTGGTTACTTAAGTCAGCATTATGTTCAGCAACAACAGACACAGCTGTCTTGACCACACACAGACCATTTTAGCAATTGCCAAAGTGCAACGCTCGTTATGCAGCCAAGTCTTAAATTATGGTAAGCAATGAAATAACCAAAGATGTTTTAAAAGAAAGCACATTAGTTCCATTAATATGAAATTTACCTTTCAGATAATTCTTGATTTGTAACAAATGTACATTTGCCAGTTTTGTGATCTACAGGACTATGGAAAGTAAAAATTACTTCATAAAAATAAGCTAGCCAGGATTTTATGTGAACAGGAATTAATGACTATGTAATTAAACTTTTTAAGTGCATGTAATTATTAAAATAGAAACAGACACACAGTCTTCTGCTTTCTATTGCTTTTCATAGGGTTTTTTAAAATTAGATTGACAATGAAATTGTGTAACAATCACAAAGCACAAATTTAGGCTTCAGTTCAGCAGAGAACTTGAGCATGTGCATACAATTGATCACGGACTTTAGTTCTTTGATGAGTTTGAATCCTAAGAAAGGTACACAGATGTTTTCAGGAAATTCTGGCATTTTCAAATATTTTGAGCTGGGCAGGGAAAGGATGAATTTGGATTTACCCAAACTGCTTTAGTTGCATGGAGGCAGGCTTTGGGGGTGAGGGCAAGTTAAGTGACTTTCCTGCTTTTCCTTTCCCTACAGCCCTTACAATTCCCTCTTTCAAGGTAAATCCAGAAGCTACAGAGCATCAAAGGATAGCATTGTATCTCTGTCTGCATAAGAAGGGTATTGTAACTGCTTCACTTCTGCATCGTCAACAGAAAGTCCATCCCCCGTTTTCACCTGCATGCCTGCACTAGTCTTATCTGCCAGTGTTAAGCTCAAAACCCAGCCTAACAGCCCACAGGGGAGGCAAACTTCACCAAGGTGGGCTGAGTTTGCCTTCTGCCCGTGGCCACTGGATGGAATGAAAATGCAGCAAAATAATAGCTCATCTATTGTGGTCAGTAATTTTCTTCTTCTCATTCTGGTCTTCCTGTAGGTAGCAGCACAATGGCAGGAATGAAGAAGATGGCAAATCCTGGTAGACTTCAGCTGCATCTCAACTGCTGCCTTGATTTGGGGTTATCTGTGAAAAAGGAGTTTCCTTTGCAGTGACATGAGCTGGATGATGGATGAAACTCTTTTTTTTGCCCACAGCAGTGAGCTGTACTTGCATCCTGCATGGTGGACAGTAGTTACCAGCATTGCTGAAGACCAACAAAATCACGGTTGGTGTTGAAAGGAATAATGATAAAATAATCTAGTTTCAACTGCCCTGCCATGGGCAGAGGCACTTTCCGCTAGACCAGTTTGCTCAAAGTCACATCCAGCCTTGCCTTGAACACTTCCAGGAATGGAGCATTCACATCTCCTCTGGGCAACATGTTTCAGTGCCTCACAACCCTCACAATAAAGAATGTCTTCCTAATATCTAATCTAAACCTGCCCTTTTTCAGTTTAAAGCTCTTCCCCCTTGTCCTATCACTACATGCCCTTGTCCAAAGTCCCTCTCCAGCTCTCTTGTAGCCCCCTTTAGGAACAGAAGGCTCCTATGAGGCCTCCCCAGAGCCTTCCCCTCTCCAGGCTGAACAATGCCAACTCTCTCAGCCTGTCTTCATAGAAGAGGTTTATTAAGCTACTCTGTAGTCCTGCTCACCTTAAAAAGGGACAGTCACTCCGCTCTACCGTTTCCCTCTTTCATTACCTTTAAAAGTCTCTATAATTAACTTCCATTGTTGTTTCCCCCACCCAAGTGATTAATTTCTTTTCTAAATAAAATTTTCTTTAACAAAAGGTAGTACTACTAAATGCAGTATCCTATCACTATTGAAAAGCAAAGTATTAGATCCTTTATATACTGCTTACAACTATTGCAAAACTGCAAAAGAAAAAATTATGTGTCATCATGATGTGTCTGTACCTGCAAGAAGTACAGCTTGTTTAAAAAATGTTCACTATTATGTATTGTGATAGTTGCTATAGTAATAACTCTTTTTCCCCTTGTATACAAAAGTAATTGGTTATGAAAACCTATGGAAATTTTTAGTAGGTTGGGCCTTGCTGGCGCTTTGAGCTTCAGGTTTTGTTTTTCCCAAGATACATATATTTACTGCACAAAGTGTGGTCAGTCTTGAGCAATCTGAGAGGTGATTTGAGAGATGTGGGGAGGTCCAGGAAACTGCACACTCAAAAGACGAACATAGCCTTTTATTTTCCCATATTTTCCATGGAGAAATGTTCATGGAGCAGATCCTGTGTCATGTAGGACAATGAATCTCAGTAACAGGTTTTCACCTTGGAGATGTCTGAGGAAAGGTGTCCAGGGTTCAGTGCTTGTGGCCTTCTGGCAGAATTTTCTCAAGTGCCTTCCTACCCTCAGCACTGCAGTCTGTAAACCTAGAGCAAAACTGACCCAGAAACAAATTATTTCAGAATATTATTTTACCAGTGCAGTGGGAACTTACACTATGGTTTTTCTATTATAACTGGACCTGAATGCATAAATAATTTTAGGAGAAAACTCTAAAGGCGTGTGGTCTGTACACATCCGTATGGTCTTCCATCATCCAAGTACATATATTTGGGCTCCTACGTGCCGGGCATTGTGCTTGGAACTGCCATTTGTCCCTGGAGGCTGCAGTAGCATCTCTGCTGAGAGGCTGTTTGGGATGCCTCCTGGGCACAGCCTCTTTGCTCTCCACTGGTAGCCCTGAGACCCTGTGGTATGGCAGCCCGAGGTCACTGCACCAGTGCTGAGCCCAAGAATGCCGCGGTACCTCCATTACACTTTCTTTCTAGCTCCAGTCATGGGGTACTGTAGGTTTGCAGTTTGGTTTTTCAAGGATGTTTGTCAGTGGAAGTACAAGAATAAGATCATGATTTTCTGTAAGCAATAACTCGTGTCTTCATTTTCTACAGGAAATTTTTAAGTGTAGACAAAATTGTATGTTTAGGTACATTTCATTGCCTCATGTCTGGCAGTCTTGGAGGCCCCTGCATTGCCCAGGGTCCTTCATCTCTCCCCACCTTTTACATGCTTCCTCTTTCTCCAGAACACGGGAGTCTGTTTCTCTGTCTCTTTTCTTCAATTCACTCCCTAAAGGAGCCAATTAAAGACCTCGTCAAAAAATAAACAAATATGTTCTACTCTCATTTGTCACGCAACCTTCTGTTTCACCTCAACGTTCAACGAAATCCAGATGATCTGTCGAATACTACCTTCCCTGGTTTGGTTCAGACTTGAAAAGTAAGTCTGCCCTGAACTCCAGCCAACTGTGAGTCCATTAGCAGCTTTCATGTGAAGTGCCTAGAATCAAACAGAACTCACAAATTACATGTAGCTTTTCCCATAATTAAAGTTCTTCACTCTTCCTCTTAGGTGTCTGGAAAAATATGAGAAAACTTTCCTAATTTTTTCCTGACCTAGAAGAGTTGATAAAATATGGAGCACTCACATTAAAAACATGGAAAATACTTAGCCTTTGTTGAGCTGAAAGATACAGTGGGCCACACAGTAGCACCAGAAAAGGACAGGATGGCGGAGACACTAATGTAGAGCAGGAGAACCACTGTTGTCAGCAGGAAGAAGTGGAAGAAAACTGATCAGGTTGCTGGGAGGAACAGATGGGTGTAAAAGCATCAGTGCATAAGAAAGAAAAGAGGTCCCTCCATCATGGAGGAGAATGGTGCAGAGCCCATGGGCAGGGACTGAGGGGAGGCACTGGCAGGAATGGGGGCAGACTGGGAGCAGCCCACAGTCATTAGAGCACCAGGTCAAAACAATATGGCTTAGTCTCACCTACCAGCCTCTGAAAGTAAAATTGTTGCTTACTCATCCCTCAAATTATCCCTTACACTGTATTTTTCAGTCTGCATGTGTGAATCGAGCCCTGCCATTTTAAATTAGGGTCTGTTATGTGAGCATTGCAGGCATAGCATAAGGTTTTCAGAGGCAATACTGTGGCATACTGAGGTGACTCTTTGACACATACATGTACAAGATCATTCCAAGGGATTGGTAATATGACAGGATTTAATCTCAACATGAGTCAAATGCCCCACTGGTTTAAATAGACACAGTCACACCCACTGCAGTAAGATCTGGTGTATTTATATGAGTGGGGAATTTCCTTCTATGTAGTGAGCTTTTAAAGTAAAGAATAGACAAGAAAAAAATTACAATTTTTTCTCTTTTTATCCCTCTGTTTCTAAACATAAACTAATTTCCTCCTATGCTGTAGTATTTTAAAACCAAGAACAAAGAGCCAGTGAGAGTAAGCACAGCTATGTGCTAATTTATAACTGCTCAGAGTAAAAGGCAGCTCCAGCTGACAGTAGCTTCAAAAAAATTGTGCCTCCTGTAAATTAGGGTAAGGGAACTGATCACTGAAGGTAAACAGGTGATGAAATACTTCATTAGTACCTCATTTGTAATTTATGTCTGCTGAAGTAGTTGACAAAGAATCAAAACGTAAGTGGTAGATTTCTCAGAAGTGCAGCCTTTGAGGTCACTGAAGTGGATTAATTATAACCCAGTGTAAAGCACAGCCTGTCTCTGTGTCAATTACCAGTATTTGATAACTGAAATTATGTCAAGCTCTGTTCTTCTTCAAGATGCAGCCACACATTTTAAAATCATTATGACTGTAAGCATGAGCTTCACATAGCTAATGAGTTCGGCTCATTTATTAAAGTTCATTTTGGCTTAGCAGATAGTAGTTGAGTTTCATAGGGGAGTGGGTGACAAGAGATCCAGTTCTGCAAAAATAAATGCCTTTCTTTATCCCCTCTCCCAGACCTGTGCAGGAGAAACAAAGCTGATTCACTTGCCAAAGAATCATTTAAATGTACTATAGGAGAAAGAGTTGAGGGAGTCAACTACTATAAAATATGACCTGCTTCTAATGGCTATCAGACCTCCAATTGTTCAGTGAAAAGGCTGGGCTTAATGGACTACCTGCTGTTCATTTTCATAATAGCAGAATGACTGATAATGTACCTCTACTACATCTTGGGATTTTCTTTCCCCTTTTCCTCCCTTTTGACACTCTTCTCTGGAACTGCACAAGCATTGGGTAGGGCCTGAGAGCATCTGTTCATGTGTTATCAAAACCTACCATAGACTCTTTGGTGGGTAACTCTATCTCACTGTGGCTGTGCAGTCTGCTGCCAGTGCAGTGGACAGACAGCATACGCTCCCTGTATCCTGACCCCCAGGAGCGCTGCCTGTGCACAGTAAGGAAATTATGGAAACAATGGCTTTTGCTCTGGTTTGGCTTTCTGATGCAAAAGCCGCCAATGCACTGGGTTGGTGTCACTAAACTCATCACCAGGACACCAACTTTGCCACATTTCGTACGTAATTTATGTTTAGTTGCCATGCCAGGGACCATGAGCAGCCATAGCTGGTACTGTGGATTCCCATCTCTGGGGCAAATGATGCCAGATCTCTCCTATGCTGTCAAACAGAATGGCTCCAACTTCAACTGAGTTCAGACTTTGACCAGAGGCTTACGAACAGCATTTGGTCTAGTGAGTTATTCTCTCACCCTGCATTCACCCGAAGTATCTCAGTTGTAACTGCCCCTTACTGGAGTAAGTAGTAACATAAGATCCTGCTGCACACACAATTCCTTCTTAATTTTGCTCTTTTTGCCGTCTGGGGTCAGACAGTGCTTTCAGTAGAATATCACATTTATCATGACTGTAACTTTATATGAAGCCATATTCCAATATTCATCAGCAATCTTTTAAAAAGGCAACAAGATAATACTTTGAGGTGTACATAATATAGTCAGATTTTCTGCTAAAGAATAAATTTCTTTTTAAGATTAACAACATGTGGTGCTAATGTTTAAAATACAAATTTTATTTTGTCAGTGCAACTTATCATTCCTTATTACATATTGTGAAATCATTTTAAAATTCTTTGTGCTTTTTTTAAGCCAAAATAATCTCTGACAACCACCCAAGACCTTTACTGCAGAGCCCAGAGAAAATATACAGCTGTGAGCTAAACCAGAGATATCTAACCTGAACCTCATGAAAATAGTGGAGAAAAAGATTTATTTGTGTCTTTGATTTAATAAGACACTATTCTCCAATGAAATAAAACATTCCAACTCGCATCAGATTGCTGTTCACATATTTAGTACCAGGATAATATTGTTGCTAACTTCAGAAGCACCTAAATAGATTAGACATGTAGAGAGAGAAACTGAGCAGAATATTCACCACAGGGTGGCTTTGTGGCCCTACTCAAACCAGCAGAAGTTATAGCATCTACGTCAATGCATATGGGATTTCAAATCTCATATTTTAACCTCCACTGTTTCATGGAAAATATTTTATTGGATAAACAGCCAGAATGTTGAAACAATCCCTCCCTAAATATTTTGCAGCAATAATGACACTGATTTCTCCATGGCATCAATCAAATTGGAACACTTAAAAATACTGATTTCAATATAAGTAAGTAAAAATTTGCTACAGATTGGAAATGAGGGAAGAGAACTGGTATGAAGGGTATTATAAGCTATGTCTAGACTTACCTGCTAGGAAAAATGATGGCTCATGTCCAGTCCACACCTCCAGTTTTCTTAACTGTGAAAACCAGGTTGTGGGAAGATAGGAGGGAAGAAGAATGGACAGCTGGTGCATGCCTGTGTTTTGTCCCAGTAGGGAGCAGGAATGTGAGAATATGTGACTGTAAAGTGGAAAATTCTCCCCATGTCCCTCATCTAGATAGAACTAACAGCCCACAGTGACCAAGGAGATGGCTTTTTCATAGGAATTCAAAAGCATTTCCATTTTTTCCACTGATTTGGTTAAATATAGTTTTGTAGACTGACACTTTCCAAAAAGCTGGGGAGTAGATGGGTTTATTTCCCTGTGTGCCACCACCTTAATGGTACTGCATTGGAGATAAGCTTAATAATTCTGAAGGCTCAAAGTTAGGCTCTTATGAAGGTACAGGAACAGATTTGTAAACTTGTGTTCCCAGATGAGCTCCTACCTGGCACCACAGTAACAGGTTTTGTAATGTGATTTTTGCACATTGCAAAATCAGCTCCCACTGTCTCCCAGTACCAATTCCACCACTTGGAATGAGTTTCAATAAAATGTCAGTGCTGGAACTTATGAGGATTTGCAAAAAACTTTTCATGGTGAAGCTTCTACTAGAGACCAATTAAGAAATGTAGAGAGAACAAATTGATTTTTTTTAGGCTGTTGCTCATGCTTTCTGTCCCTTTTAGCAGATATTTATCCATGACTGGTAGGAATTTGTACCTCCAGACAAGGTGTGTGGCTGCACCAGCCTGGAAAGGGGTGAGACAGCTGGCCCCATGGGATGGAACAGGCAGAAACAGATGGCCCTGACTGGCCAGGCTGGCGTGGGGACAGATGGCAACATGGGACAGCTCGGAAAGGGGGACATATGGCAACATGGGATTGGCAGGAGCACAAGTCCTTACACTGGGCCCAATTACAGGCCTGGTGAGTCTGAATTTGCTTAGAAGAAAGTAAAAGGGCTTTTACATCTTCTAATCCCTCCTCAGACAAGGGCAGGGATCCCACGGACTGCAGGATGTGGCCACGGCTTGTATGGTGTAATATCTGAACAGGGATGTCAGCCACTGCAGGCTGCTGAATCTTTTTGAATGTTTTTTTCTGCTGTAATTTCAACATCTAACAAGTTTTCACCATTCTTACACACACTTACATGTTTTGATTTTCATCAGCACACGGTTCATCAGAGGTAGAAAAGGATAAAAGGCAACATGTGCACCACTGAGGCTTAATGGGCTGATTCATCATGCTGTTGTGTCCTTTGAGACATGGAAGACAAATGACTTTGCCTGCTCATCATCTTAGAAAACTGACACATAAGTATCAAAAATACTTAACAGACAGAAAAACATAACACTGTAATATATCCATTGAATATTCCCCCTCCCAACTTCCTTATTTTGGGGATGATAAAGACGATAACCTAGGAATGTTTTTTAGAGATAAATATTTTTTTCACCGCTAACCACTAACTACCATATTACACATGTAGAACATAATTAAGAAGAAGAAATTAGGAGCTGTGTATCTTGCCATGTTATTTTGACTATGGGAAAGAAAATCAAAAAGCTTTACATGCTGAACATTATGGAATGTGCTTATATACATGAGACTAATATTTTTCAGCATTCCTCCTGTATTTCTTTGTCTTAATACAAGCTGTCTACCCTGAAATGACATCATTTGGGCACATTTTAAATAGATGCAGGGGAAATAATTTAGTCTGGTCACATTAAAATGCAGAGGGCCTCCATAGATCAAGCATACAGCACAGCCTGCTTCCCTGGTGAGAACAGGATCAGTTTTTTTATAGATAATATCAAGTGTATTAATTGCATCCACTATATTACAGTGCACCTTTTATAACTATTGCCATTGCATTTTTTCACTTTTCCAGCATACTTTATCATGCTTTGCATCACCTCTTTTATTGAATGCACAGAATTAACAGAGTAACATCTATTATAGAGGTATAGAAATTAATTAATCAGCACCAGTTGTGATCTGGAATCTGAATATAACAGATTTGGTGGTCATATCACTGAGACCAATTTTCTGTTCATGGACATAAGCATGCAATCACAGATTACTATAGATGCAAGCTCTTGTTAATAGGATTTATTTCCTCTTTTGGGAGGAGAGGAAAAAAGTGGTGATAAAGTAAAATATTATATTCCATATTTGGAAGAGTTTTAATTTATTCTAAAAGAGATACCTAATCTGTGAAATCCATGTACCAATATGCAACTGTATTGCTCAAAAAATGCAATAGTGTTCAGAAGCGATCCTATTGTAGCTAGATAAAAAAATAATGTTAAGATGGAGATTTGCACACTGAAATCCCGCTGAGCCAGGTTTACTGATGCCTGCTACTTACTTTTACTTTTTGTGAAAGAGGATTTTCACAGTTGTAATAAGAGAATTAATTTTAGCTGTTCAAGAAATACAAAAGGTTTTATAATGTAGTTTTTGTAAGTTTTATATATTTATATGTTGACATCTTCAAAGGACTAAAAGTTAGTCTTTCTGCATGTGCTTTACCATGTTTATTGTCAGTTTTCTGGCAATAAAATACATGAAGAACCTCCTATATCTATCCACGAATAACATGATTTTATCTGAAGCTGCATATTACCTTCTAGATGGTACATATCTGTTTGAGTACTTCATTATCTCACTTTATCAGACTGGTACCTAACCACTGAAAGGTCAGAGTCACAATTGATGCATATTGGGATAGTGACACTCAAATAGATTGAGCTATGATGATTGATAACCACTGAAGATTTAAGTTTTACAATTATTTTCTCTAATAAAATTTCCTTAAAAGTCAGATTTCTTTAAAAGGGTCCATTGTTATTGCCTATATTTCCCACAGGTTTTAATTAAGGTCTCACCAAACTCAAAATATGATTTATTCTTTTTTCCCCTTGTATACAGGAATGTTTTCTTATAGCTTGGGTAGTTTATCCTTGTATTCCATAGCTGTGAAGCGTCTCTTAGTATCACTGTCCTACTTGTTACAACTGTACGTATTCTGCTCCATTTGAGTGACCTTTGGATGATACCAAGATGTTATAGAGTTTATAAGGTAGAAATCCTTCAGTAGAAACATCCTGAATCATTTTCCTGTGGAAAGAGGGCTTCCCCACCTGCAGTTTTGATAGGATGTTTGTTGCCTCAGGAGAATGGTAAAGAAGATCCACAATATATTCTGGTAGTTTGAGGCAACATTCTGTCCACTGCATTCAAAAGGTTCAAAATCCACAAAATATAAGAATGAAAATAAATGTTTTCATAAGCAAAGTACTGTGGTTAGTCATGATGCTTCCAATTTGTGACATCCCAGAAAGATGAATGATCTTGCTTATATTTGTTATTTTAGTTTTTCTAAGGGATGTATGATGAATGAGATTTTCCAAATGTATTCATGAATAATAATGTCACTTTAATGATATTGCATATTAGCATACAGCAGATTATTATAAAGAATGCCAATAGGGACTGATAACCATGTCCTCTAATTGAAATCATGTCTAAAAGAAATACTACAGTGCGGCTTTGCACATTTCAGGACTACCAAGAAACCAATATCTCTCCTGAAAATGGTAGACTGCCTACAGCTATCATTCCAGCTATTTCTGAGTAATGGTAATAGCTCTGGAATGACATCTGACTTGAAGCAGTCAGGTATTAAAATACCAGACAAGCACAGCTGCCCGTACCTGACTGTACTACAGGAGCAGTGGTCTGTGGCAAACTGCCATGGTGTTATGTCCCTTTAAATGCAACCTCTACAAAAGGCAAAAGTTCAAGCAGGCTTGGTATCCAGCTTTTACAGAGAATTCTGTGTTTCACAAGTAATGATGAATACTGAATACTGGAAACTGGAATGTAAGAAAAAATACACAAATTCTATTTAGAGCATATCTGAAGTAAATATGAACACCCTAAAAAGCTAATGTCATGTGTTTCTTACATTAGAAGTGTAGATTAGGCTGAAAGCCTGACTTTTTGGAAGGTAATGGTAAAAATCCCATTCATTCATTCAGTTCTGTCTTCTCAGTCCTGGTATAACTACCAAGCTTCTTTCTGTGTCTATGGGGTTTTTTTAGAAATAATGGAAATAATTCAGATGAAATTAAATCCTCATTTTCTTGGGCATAATCCACAAGCCTCAGGAATAGCTGATGAAATAACCTTGTATTTTTAACCAATTGAACTAATCCCGTCAACACCATAATTGCACTCAGAATCCCTTAGGCCTAATTTGAGTGTAAGGAAAAGCTACTGTGCTATTGTTAAACTACTTGGGTTTAATTTTTTTACCAGCCAATAATTAAAAAACACAGGAAATGACATGGTGACTGATGGAACTATTTTGAAGTGCAAATTTATGAAACAGCTGCATCAAATAAAGTGGTAATTTAATTATGATTATGTCCTAAAGCTGAGGTGTAGTGAAGAACATTTCTGAGATACAAGCTAGTTCAAATCTGGAATAGTAATCCCACATTTAGTAATTTCTGTGCTATAGCTCACTTAATTACAGCATATTAGCAAAATAATGAGATAATTAATCTTCAAATGCAGTTCTTGTCTACATGCATATTACAGAAGAATTTGACTTATCCTTTCTTTGTATGTTTTTCCAAGAACAAGTTATGACTAATTTAACCTAGAGAAACCCTTCCTCACCAAAATGCCTAGATTCTTTTCTTTTCCACACCTATCATATTTCGGACAACTTGGTTTTTGTTTAAATAAAAAAATACTTTCATAATAGAATCTGTGAGAAGAATCTCAGAAGGCATTAAATTACTCTTATTTGTCAATTAAATATTATTGTGTCTATTGGTTTTGCTTTTTAAAGTAGAATATATGGACTATTCTCATGCTATTTAATCTGTCCTACTCCAGTTTTATTTGTAGTACAGCAGTTTCTACCTGCATTTTGAAAACACGTGCTTTTACAAGAAGATAACTGTTGGCACACTGCATGTTTTGTATTTTATACATTAAGTACAATACCAGTAACTAATACCTTTTCAGAAATATTAGTAGTCATAAGTTTAGCTGATGCTCAGTGAATTATTAATTTCATATTTTATAAATATTCATATAAGTATTCATTTTACATTTTGAGCTCTCTTTTTTGTCCACAGAAAACTTAGCATCACCAGAAATATGTACATACTTTCTGTTCTTGCTTGTATGTATACTCAGCTACAAAAGGCAAAAGTCATATGATAGGCATGCTTGAATCTTTTCATACCACATCCAAAATTCTCTGCATTTTTGTATAACTTATCTAAAGCAAAATGTGCATCTCCCATTTGCTACATCACTTCTCTTCAAGTTTTTATCAGTTTGCTTCAACTGATGACTACAACAGACTGTTTTGCGTTTTCAGTATTTAACACTTTTGATTACCTTTATCATTGGATATAACTGAACCAGCTTTTCACATCCTGTCCTTATTTCCATGGACAGTTTCTCTGGGTCTACAACCTACAAGCCTCAGGAATAGCTGATGAAATATCCTTGCATTTTTAAGCAATTGTACTAATCCAGTCAACACCATAATTGCATTTGGAATCCCTTAGGCCTAAATTGAATTTAAGGAAGTGATTTTTTTTTTATGCTGGGCACATAGTCACAAATATCACATTTAAATGCATTATTTTTACTGTCATGAAGTCTAATGTGTTAAGTAACTGCATAAGACTAGATTTTATCCCCCATGGCAGGTGAGAAAATATGTAATGCTGGCAAAACAAAAGAGGAAGGAAAAGACCTTCTGGGAAAGAGCAAGATTTTGTATCTTTTGTTCCATCTTCCACATTTTTTTAACTCCTCTTTGAGGAACTGATGAGATATACTAGTCCTAGAAATATTGCTCAAATTCAACAGACTTGAAACTGTGTGCTTCCTCTCTAATAATAGGCAATGGCATAGGAAGCATGTTGCTTTTTACCTAAATGAGAGTTGCATAGTGTTTGTCTCGTAATTGCTGGCTTTGTAAAGTCAATTGCAGAACTACTATCTGTAGGAAAAGACTAGTTCCAACAACACAGATGTTTGTGTTCAAATTATGCTTCAATGGAAATCTTAGAGGATAATAAAACTCCCTGTATCCCTCTTAAAAATTCCTGTCTAACAACATAGAAAGACATGAATGAATATATACATGTATTTTAAGATTAGGAAGAAAATGGTAAAATAAGAATGTTCTGTTGTTTTTTCACTGTAGCCTTTTGGCCTGTGTCACAGTAGGCCTCAGTGAATCAAATGTTCTGCAGCTGCCATCATGTTTTCCCTTTTTGCTGAACAAGCTACACAGGTTTAGGCTCAGGGCATGACTCAACATACAGAAGCTGTAGCTTTCCAGTGCAATGAAGAGATCAGGAGACTTCATTCCACCACATGTTGTGCTCTCCTCCAACGCAGGAGGAAAGACCAAAACAAAACAAAAAGCTGAGGTCAGCTAACCACATAACTTTACAGATATTTGAAGTGTTTTGTTTTATTTTAGTTGAGGTTTTTGTTTGGTTTCTTTTTTTTCTCTTTTGAGCACCTATATAATTATTTTCCTAAACTTCACCTTTAAATTGGAGGGAATTGAATTCTCGGGTTTGTATTTAACTGTGGCCATGTTTCATGACAAACAGAAGCATGTCTCCTATTTTTTTTTCTGTTGATGGTAATTTTTGCTCTGAAGCACTGAGAAATTGGAACCACAGTAACAGTCAGAGGTCCAGAGCAAGAGAAGTTGCCATTGCCTATTTAGACAAAGAAAGCATCATATCTCAAGAACAGCACTCATAAAATGATTCCCTAAACAAAAAATTGTTACTTAACTAAAGTGCGTAGTGATAGCTCAATTGCAAAGAATCAGGTCCCCCCACAATCCTCCTTGTGCCAGCTGCTGGGGATGGGCAGAGGGAGAGCAGGACTGCCCCAGCAAGCCTGTTGCTCTTGCAGGAGAGTCAGCTATAAAACATGGTAGCCTTCATGTGGTAAGAAGCTTTCTCCATGAAGCTTTTTCATTGAAGGTAAAAATGGGAAATAGGAGCAGGAATTTCAACCTTCCACCATCTTAAAATCCCATCTCCTACTCATCCTTGCTTTGCCCAATCAGACCTATAGATTTGATGGGGAAAGGCAGCCTTTTGAGGACTGCTTCCCTTAGTTTATAATTTAGAAATAGCAGTGTGGGTTGTGGAAAGAACCATCCAAGATCTCATGTCACTGTGGTAGACTGAGGCAGCGTATAAGCACACCTAATTTATCACTTGTCTAAAGCTTAGTGGTTTATCTTGGTGAAGTGAAACCAGTTAAGTTCAGTAGTGGAATAGCCCAAAGCCTAAAATTACTTCTCAGAGGAAATAAATAATTTGTTTTTCTTTTACTTAAACACTATGGAGTTTAAAATTCTTTCTTTTCAGTAATTTTGTTTCACCCTGAGATTGTCAGCAGATGCCACCAAGGAGATTTGCCCATGGGATGGCACTGACATGGGGCGTTAGCTGAGGGATTTGTCCAGATCCTTCCTCTTTGCAGCAGCTTTGCCCGTAAAGTCAGCAGACATCTGAATCCCTTCACCCTTCCAATAAAAGAACCACTATGTAATAGAAAAATTTAATGTTGTGTTTTTTTCTCCAAAGATGTGCTGGTTAGATAGATAATATTTCGTGACTAAGACCATAGTGATCAGGCAGGTGTCAAACTGTTGTAACTGAATTTGACTTACAGGCACATGCTGTTTCTGTGCAAAAATTACTAGATCTCATACCCTTCTAATACTGGAACTGCATTTTTATTGTAATCTCACTGTCATACAGAGTGATTTTAATAACAGGAAACACTTAATGTAATTTTTCTTCAGTGCAGAGTATCATCATTTTTAACTTTCCCTTAGAGATATTTAGTGCAATATTTTAAATATTTGCAGAGAGCCAGTCCATGACTGCAATGTTCAAACTTTTCATCTGGTTTCCATTTCAAAAATGAGGAGCGTCTATAATCTGCTTTACACCAACTGTCCAGGACTCTCGCTCTTGGTCACTGAGGCAGCCAATGAGCAACATTAACAGAGAAAAATGTTTCACTGGAAAAGTGTTTACAAGAACTGTAACTTTGTGTCGCTTAAATGCATCCTTTCTCTCCAGAAGGTACTTCTCAAAATGCCATAATCCTTTTTGTTTTGCAAGTCTTTAAACTCTGGGATAATTTTCAATTCTTTCTTCTCATTGCAGCACACACCCAGTTTTTTGACCATTATTTCTCTTTTTTTTTTATTTCATATAACTTTCTACCTGAATTTAGTCACTCTTTTGAAGTTGTTAGCCCACAGTCAAAGTCATGACTTTAAGAAGAGAAACAAGATTCAATTCTGCAACTGAAAAAATGTTCAGTTATGCCATAGACTTGTTTTTATGGTCACAGTTGAGATTATTTTGGAAGGACACTTGAAACAGCTTTACAATTGTTGTCATAAAGTGGAAGAATACCCTTCATGGATTTCTGTGTTTCCCCACACTGAATGGAGTAAGCTGCTGAAGTGATTCAGTCCCTCATGGTGCCCCCAGCCATTGTGTGCTCTCCAGAATGACTGGCCTCCATCAGAAGAAAGAAAAGATTTTGCACACAAAATCAAGGTGTTAGTATGATGGCAAAGACATAGAACATTTATCCTGATGTGGTGCATTTCCTTTGCAAAATATATAACCACCTGAAGTTAATGACATCTCGTTGTGGTTTCCAGGACTTCTGATGAAAGACAGTGTGCTTCCAACACTGGACCTGGTTTCATGATTACTGTTTCTGTCTCCTGCCTTCATCTACCAGCCATGGCTCTTAGTCACACTATTTTCAGCTCTCTGTACCACTATTTCTCCACTTGCAAATATTAGGAAACGATTCATTTCCCTTTTAAAAACCACCTAAGAAATGTTGTCGCTGTTAATAATTGCAGTAAATGCACACAATAGTACATATTAGGAGACAGAGGGTACAGAACTCCTCCAGAAACTCCTTCCATAAATCATTCAGAAACACAAACCAAGGTAAGCAATCAGAAATAGAGGTATATTGTAAGATGATACTTTGTCTGCCTCATGGCGTAGTTGGATTTTATCTTCTTAAAAGCAAACTTTATTCAGAAATTAAAACATTTTTGGTCACATTTGGAGTAGGGATTAATTTTCATTCTGTAAATTGATTTTTCAGGGAGGCTGGGAATGGAAATCTGATACCAATGAGATTAGAGTGAGCTATTTTTTTTCTCTGGGGTGAGGCAGCAATTCAGCAAAGTATTTAAGTGTGTAGCTGATTTTAAGCATTTAAATCAATTTCCTTCAGAACTCCTCTTGAACACAAAGCTGTGGAGACCCAATATTACCAAACCATGCCATCCAGCTCTCTTTTCCTTTTCCTTTTTTTTTTTTTTGTTTTGTTTTGTTTGTTTGTTTGTTTGTTTGTTTGGGGGATTTTTTGGGATTTTTGTTTGTTTTGGTCTTTTGTTTTATTTATTTATTTGTTTCTGTTTCTTTTTTTTCTTAACATTCAGCAACAGCTTTTTACTTCTATCTCTGCAAACTTAATTTTAGGTTGTCGTACTAGCTGACAGGTTCAGCAGGAGACCATGATCAGTCCTAAAGTAATTATATTTCGTGTGGAACTGGGCATCATTTAACAGAGGCAAAAAGATTCCTGAAAAATTTTTTCAAGTATGCCATCAAAAAGGATGCTAAATTTTATAGGAAACTACATTATGCAGCAGTACTGTATTACTTCCAGCACAGAACTTTCTGAAGGTGTGAGCAGGAAAAATCCTGTGTCTATTTTCCTCAAGTAAGAGAAGACTTTGACAAGACTTGTGTGATCAGAAAAAAAAAAAAAGGCTACTGCATTTTTTTAAATCTTTTAGCTTTTCCCAAAAGGTGCAAGGCCCCAGTACTTCAAGTCACTCTCTCTTTTTTTGCCTCATGCTACATTGGTTCTTTTCCCACCCCTCCCCTAGAACTTAAATGTGTGACACTTGCTGGAATTGAGCAAGGGTACATCACGATACATCTTACATTAAGTCCTCATGGGTCTTGTGCCTCTGAGTGGATTTTCCAGCACAGCCATTACTCTGCTAGTATAAGAGTCTGTATACCAAACTCTACTGCATGATTTAGAAATGGCTTAGGAGAGTTTACACATGAAATAACAAGTGCTATAAGCACCAAAAATGCCTGGACATCAGCTGTGTAATGGGTCTTAAACCCTGATCCAGTCAATACCCACAATATTCTCATTTAAGTTTTGTTTATGCTGCTCATGTAGAAATTTGCTCCCTTAAACAGAGAAGAAAATTCTCTACTAAAAGGGAATTAGAGTGTGAAAATGTACTATGCACAACATTGGAGAATGTGGTTTCTATGTTTTTGCCCTTAAATAGTCAAATATGTTAATATACTGACTATTTCTAACCACGTTTCCACATGCACTCCCTATTGTGTGGTATTGGTACCCTGAGCTGCTTCACCAAGATATATTACAACCTGACAGAGTCCCACAGAGGACAGGCAATGACAAAATGTCCCACATGGGCAAAAAAATTGAAACACATCTCTTAAAATGAGGGTCCAGCCCTGGTATAGGTTTTGGATCAGAGATGAAAGCTCTGCTCCTCAGCAATGCAGCACAAAACTGCAGTACCTCAGCCAAAGAAATATCTCATTACATGGCAAGTGCAGAAGGCTGCTCTCCTCTGTCTGGACCAAACCACAGAGAAGATCTGATGCATGCTAAGGCCATGGCAAGAGCATACACTGAAAGAGAACATCCGGAAGGGCTTAGTTTATTAATATTTCAATGGGATTCTTCACTATACAAAGATTTTCTTTGTTTTGATATTCAAAGTCTCCAAACATGTGGACTATTGTAGTCTGGGAGTCAGTAGAATGGTGAAAAATAATTTGTCAGGTAAATGAGCAGTGTATAAAGAAAGCTGGCTGGTGTTGGAAAGGTGCCTTTGGATTTGGTTTTGCTTTCAATGATACAATAAGGTTTGGGCTTGTGCTGAAGTTGGCTGCCTTGCCAAAGGCTATTTTTACAGGGATTTACTGTGGAAAGAAGCCAACTAGACATAAAAGAATATTTAAAAGTGAAAAAAATGCTTTCAATGGATACGTGGAAAGGGTTCTCTTGGGAAAACAAAGCACATGCCTAATCATTTGAGCCATATTCTTCCCTCAGGTACCCAAGTGTAAAACCAGATTATTTCCAGTGACTTTGAATGAATTACTCTGCTTTTAATAGGGGAAGAATCAGGCCTATTTTGTTCATTGGATCTATTTTAAAATATTAAGAACATGAGCTTTATTGCCAAACATGAGTCTGTGCTGGACCACCTCCTATGTTGGCTTCATTTACGTAGACAGCAAAAACTATAATCTCTTTTTCTCTGTCCTGGTTTGTTTCTTTTTAATTAAAACATGAAAACCATAGGTATACAAAATCTGGTTGTGAGAATGTGGTGGTAACTTTCTGTACACGGAAGTAATTGAATTTTCTTCTGTCTTTACATACGGTGTAATTGCTGCAGTCTTCACTGTTAACCATATTTGTTTTTGCTGTATTTGGAGCTGCATTTATTTTAATCAGAAGTTTACATTCGGAAAAGATTTTGATTTTCAGTGCATGGTGGGACACATTTGATGTGGATTGCTTGCATGTTTGTGTGAGTATGTGAATACACACACAACACACATTAACAAGTAATAAAAGATATCTCTCTGGTTCATTTACGCAGTGGAGATCAGATTATGAAAGGTTAAACCATTAAACAAATGCTAATGCACTCTGATGCCTGGACCTTGTCCAATAGTACCTGCAGCAGCTGTCATCCTAATTAAGCCAGATGTGTGTTAAGTGTAAACGGACCTCCCAAGAGGAACAATAACAGATTTTAGGTCCGTAGGGGGCTGAGGGCACCAATGCATATAGTGTTTCTGAAGGAAACATCACCCCTACCTTGTGAGTTTTCTGCTCATTAGTACCATCCTGATTGTACTCCTCTGGGACTGGACTTGGGGGAGGAGAAATCTCTTTTCATCCCAGCTAAGGATAGCAAGAATGCTCATTTTCAATTGATTCGTGCAGTCATGACATTTACTCAACACTCTAATCTCTATTTTTTTAACCTCCACTTTACTCTGTTTGTAACATATTTTAAAAGTGACATTTATCCTATGCTAAGTTTGCCAACCATTTAGGTATATGTGGAGACCATAAGCTGATAGAGAGGATATTAATAAGCCTTTTAGTATTAACAATCAAGAGAAATCTATAGAGCATGGAAATATTAGGTAATTACGAGCATGGAGTGTGCAATAATGTGTTACAATAAAAAAGAAAATCCTGTTACAGTGTGAAAATATGATGGGAAATTAACAGAAAACCCACTTAGCAATGTTTAAAACTTGCTGAAACTTGCAGCTGAATTCTTTCTTGTGTGTTATGAATTGCAATATGTCCAAGAAAAAGAGGCTAGAGAAGTAGACCTGCAGACCTTCACACCTGGTCAAGGAAAGAAAAGTCTCTGAGACTTTCCTTACATACTGAACTTAACACCTGCTTTCTCACTCACTTCACAGCCAAGTTATGGCAGTTCTTTCCAAAGAAACAGAACAAAATGATAAAGCAGCAGAACACAATAAAATTGAGTGTGGTATCACTGAGGCGGATCATCTGTGATGAACAAGAAGTCCTTCACTGATTTCCTGGGAGGTCTGTCCACCTACGCTCTCTTTGGATCTAGCTCTAAGTTCTCCTCAAGTCACCAGTGATGATCTGATAAAGATGTATGCTACCATGTCCCCTTAAAAAAAGTTCACCTGAAAATGTGCAATTGTGCAATAGTTTTGTTTTTTCCAGGCAATCAGCCTTCACTATCTATTGGGGCACTAAATGTAGTGTAAGAGCTGTACTAAAATAAGTTATCATGTACTGGTTAGGATCCTAAGATTACAAATATATTTTAATATCATATCCATAACAGATTACTTCTCTAATAAGCTGTCCTGTAAGATCTTCTGTGAGACCAAAACGTGTTATAACTGAGCATACTGATGTGCTGCTGGAGTATGAATTGCTGAGACAGTCTTCCTATTCAGTGCTGCAAAAGACAAAAGGGCATAGCAAATCTTTGAAGAGGGCAGGTTTCTTCTGTTCCATCATTATTGAACAGTGTTAAATGCACTATGTATTTGTGTCCTTAATACCACATTTCCTTGGCTTACTGATAATAGGGTGGCTAAATGAGTATGTTGTTTTTCCTAATGCTGGGGGGTAATTTTTTACGGTCCATTGAAATTCCACATTATTTGTATTGTTCTCAATATCCCCAGTTCCAGTACAAGGACACAGGATTTAGGACCCAAGCTCAGTCCATGTGCTGTAGGTGTTGTTGGCCGGGGCCCAGGACTCATGCTCCAGTGAGTGCCAAGCTGCAGAGTCAGGATCCTGCTTACACCTCTTCTGGATCAGGGCTCTTACTGTCTTTGCAGCACAGGAAGACTGAGAGACTCCTGCCAGCAGCTTCCCTCAGGGATCCCTTCTGGGAAGGGGAAGAGTGGCCCAGCCCCTCATGCTATCTCTCCCTCCCATCATGAACTGCGATGATAGGAAAAGAGGCTGAGAACAGACTTTTGTCAAAAGCATTAGGTGGATTTTATAAGGTGATTCATCTTTTCTGTGTGCTGGATGCATTTTGAGATTTTCTGCTGTGCTGGGCCTAGTAGAGGACTTACATAGTGCATAATACACTGTATTATTATGCTATATATATATATATACTTAATACACTGCAGAACACATCAATCTCTGAGGTACCACCAGGATGGGCATTAGTATAACTGGATCTATGTGGTCAAGGACACAAGGTGATTCTGCTGAACTGACATGTCTGTGCTGCAGAGCCCTACACCAATTCAGTGTGCTTAACTTCCATGGGGATGTCTATTACAATATCCCACTATGCCATGTAAAATGGGGGGAACACCTATTGTGGGATTCATCTGAATACTACGGTGCAGATATCTAAGTTGGAAAGAGTCTTCCTAGACAACCTGTGCCATAACTGGCATAATTGCAACACCTCACATCCTGAGGCAAATAGCTAAACTAGATCAGAGGGAAGTCCCTCTAAAAGTACCTGCTTCTCCCCATCGGCTGCAGGGGTAGCCTGGTTTAACTGCTCAGCCCATCTTCTGCACAGTAGTGTCAGTGTCGGGTCACTTGAGAGGAGTTTCACTTGCATTCTCTGGAAGGAAATAATTTTTGGTAGGTATGAGGTAGATGGCAAAGACATTCAGCCCTGTCAGAAATAGGTCAGTTCCTTTAATGCCCAGAACAACAGCTCTAAGCAATTAAAGAGCTGCAAGGGCTCCTTTGGTGCCTTCGGTGTCTAGTGATTACCAGGATGGGTAGTAGCAGAACACAACAGGTTGGATCGCAGATTTGAACCTAGTTCGCCAAATCTCTTTAGGCACTTAAATTCTTTATTTAATGAGGATCCCAATCCTTTAGAAACTGATGGTAAAATTTGTAATGAAGCTGCACATAATTGCAGCGTGCATGTAGCAGAGTTTGGTCTCCTGAGCAGTGTATTTCCAGTTTTAATATCAAATAATTTTTTTTGTACAGTGACATGGAAAAATGTTACACAACACAATGATACAATGAAGATAAGTTTTCTCACTCTGAAAAGATAATTTGTAGTCTGGGAAAAGGAATGACATTTATTTCAAGTACATTTAATCCAGAAGAAGTAGGCTGGTGTATTATGCTTTCCAGTAACCTCATTTCTCTCTTGTGAAAAGAAGACTAATATCAGTGGAAATGCTGAGTGTATTTGGAAGGCTTTGAAACCAATTAATCACCTTCAGAATTTTTCATAAAACCTAATTTCATTTGGGACAAAGTAGGAGCTGAAGTAATTTAAGGCTGTCAGATTAAAAAAGTTTTCACAGGTAAATATGCAGTTCCATGAGCATCAGAATTAATGACTCTTGCTTTCCAACAGATTTATTTCTTGTGTCTGTGAAGTGGCACACTAAATTAAGCTTTCCCTGCTTTTGGGGTTAGGGCTCCTCACTACAGGGATTTAGGAAAGAATCTGGTCTTGCAGGCTGGATGAGGAGTACAGTACACTGCAATATTCTTACTGATCTGGTCAAGAGAAACTGGGGGGTGAACCATGGAAATGGTATCTGCCTTGCAGTTTAAAAGTGCAAGTGAACTTTATGAGATTATGACCATTTTTATTGCATGGCAAATGTGTGGTGTGAAATTTTTAACTGAAATTTTTAACTGAAATATTTTAATTCACACTAATATAAATTTTCCTAGGCTACTACTTCAAAAGGAAAAAAAGGAGAGGATATAAAAACCAGCAAAGGCCTTTCTGCAATCAGTTGACTTAAGTAACCTTAATATCTGGTAGGAAAAAATTAGTATCCTTGAATTTTCAGGTTTGGAGCTGGTTTAATCTTTCAACTAGAAGAAAGATAAACTGAGATCTGTTCAATTTATTGTCTGGATTTTTTCCGATAGGACCACAATAACTTAAATACTTCCTATTTTGTAGGGATTTAATTTTTCTTCTTCCACTTCTGTCCTGCACTCTGTGAAACAGCTCTGGGCAGCATCCCATTGCTCCAAAACCCACTGCAGTTCTCTGTGCTCCTTCATATGATGTTTGCAAAATGAATGGGGATGAAAAGCACCACCATAAATGCACAAAATACTATTGAATGTCCTGCATTAACTGTTCTAAAAAAACCAAAACAACTCATTTATTTACATGTTTTCGTTAGTGAGGACTTAATCTTTAGGATTATATGTAAGAAATACTGCCATTTTAGTGACAGAATACCTTAGTATTCTTAGAATACCTTATACCTCTGGGCAAGTGACAGAAGGAGTGAATAAACCTATCTAAAGAACTTCACTGACTCCTCAACTAAAATATATTCAGATTTTACATTCCTATACACAAGATCATAAATTTTAAGCTCTTGAAAAAATAGTTCAACCTTTGAACTTTTTATTAATCTTTATCTTCACTTACTGCTTCTTTTCATTCCCTAGCTGATCTTTTTGTAAGGGTTTTATTTTTCAACGATGCATATATTAGGGGAGAGGGAAATGGGCAAACTGGTTAAATTGACTTAAAAAGACAATGCCTACCCTCTCAAAACCTGTCCTTTCCCTATTGGATTAAAATATACAAGGGAAAAATATGAGGACAAAAGAAGCTATTAACAACTTAGTTTACAACTTCACTGGTTTCATCAATGTGGTACCAGTCATATAACTGGATCACATGTGCAGGGAAAATATTTTTTTCTAAGTGTCAAATGCAAGGATTAGGTTACAACTGCAGACCAGTTGTTGCTTTGTGAAATGCAGCTGTTTTCTGTTATTTGATAGCTAAAGCCAACCATGGAATTAAATACTGAACAATATTTTTTTGTTACTTTTTGCTTTTAGTCTCATATTGGCATTGCTGCTGCACCTATCTGAGCGAGACCCTTCCACAAATACATTATTTCTGTCAGTCATTTGATTCCCTTCTTCTAGCACTATCATCTTCCTATCTCCCTTTTCTAATGCTTTCCCATCCTTTCCCCTTCCCTCTCTGTTCCCACAGTCTCTTTGATCACCTGTGTTTCCTGCCTATCATCTCTTCTCTCTCCTTTTTGTCCTGGATCATATTTTCTCACTCTATTTCTGCCTTTTTTTTTGTTCCAGTGATCAATCACCCAGCCCTGAACAAGACTGCCAACTCATCCTCTTACCTCTCCTTCCCTCTCCTGTCCCAGCTCTCCTTTTGGCTGCCATGTCAAATTCATGCTGATCCCAGAATTGCTTTTTGTTCCCCACATTCACCTTCTCTCTCCTGCTTTCTTCAAAGCCAGTTTGACTCCTTTAGTACTAGGATCTCCGAGCAGGACGTGTGGGGGCATCAAGCCCAGCACCATAAGGGTGGTAGGATGCTTAGCCCACCCTTGCAGCAGTCACTGTGGAGATTTCACTGGTGCTACCAAGCTCACTGAGTCATCTGTGGGGCAACCTGGGCTGACCTAGAGGAAACGGTATATGAGAGAAAGGTATAAGGCTCTTTACAATGTAATGGCAATATTTTCCTTTTCACCAATGTAAAAATATCTAATATTCCTGTTGGTATTATTGTGATAATGGGTAACTGATACTATTCTTGTTCTGCATGACACCATGTCGTTAAGTTTCCACGGTTTTATATGCATGAGCACACATACATCTAGTACAAAAATCTTTTGTTAAGACCTCACCAACTAAAAATCTTTAGAGCTGCCACTGCTCATGTGAAGGCTTATTAAAGTTTAAATCACCTGCATTATAACTGGCATTCCCATTCCAAAAACTGCTGATCCAATATGAAAGGACTTCTAAAAATCTGAATGCAAAACCAAACACACAGATACCTCAGAAAATGCTAATGGATTCACTTCTGTCCTTGATCACTTGAGTCACATTTCCCACTCAGTTGCCTTCGTTGGACCAAGGGCAGAGCTGATCTCAGTGAGTTTATATTAGAATAGCACTTAGATAAATAAACCGAACTTGGGAGCTGTAGGTAATCAAAACTGAACACAGCACTACAGGAAAATGGAAACTCAGATGTCCTTTAACACTGAAGACAGACATGGTCTGCTCTTCTGGTATGTAATTTAATATCCTCTTCTAAAGCTGGACAATAACGATATGTTTATTTAACCGTTTCACCAAGGTCTCAGCTTCCTCATTGAGAGTGATGTCCTGACACTGGCCTACTGAAAGAATTTTGAGGAATTGGAGTGATCATCTTTAAAGTCACTGTAAAAGAAAGTATGCACTTTCATCATTGTTCACATAAGATACTGAACTTGTATTTGGTCACATACCTCTCAAGTTTGCTTTATTTTGAAGGATATCAGTCACTTTTTTACAATGCCCCATCAGTATTTCAGGCATATTCTATATCCCTTCATTTCCACTGAAGCAAAAGCATTGGTCCAAAGGAAAGAATTAAAAATTATCTACTTTCATTTTACTGAGAAACAAATAATTTATGGGGACCATTGCACCCGTGGAACTTGCCACTGTCTCAGTAAAGCTGTAATCAACGCACTCTGTAATAGGCACAATTTTCTCTGTTTAACTGGTTTGATCCTGAAACATCTACATCAGAGGGGAAAATACAGATGGGACATTTGCTCAAGTTGCGCAGTGGACAAATCCCTTTGTAATTACAGCGCACACTTGTATTTCCCCCTATGAACAAGGGAATGAAAAAATAATTACAGTAATTTACCAAATAGGTTTACGAGGCTTTTGAAAATAGATTCTGAGAAAATAAGGCTTGTGTTTGAAGATAAATTCCTTAGACTTCACTCTGTCAACATATAATAACAAGCTAGTATCTTATCAAAGAACTAAGAAGGTAAGCAAACCACATCCCACTCCAGAAAATTTTCCTTACAAAATAATATATTGTTCCTTTATATTGTAAGTTAGAGTGCTGAATTCAGACAGTACTTCTAATAGGCTAGTCTGAGACTGTAATCAAGTAGGATTTCTGAGAAGCTTTCTGTAAAAACAAAATTGGTCAGAATATTTTTGAGGGCAAGCTCAGAAAGCAAAATGCTTTTGTACTAATAGATGCTTGCAATACATAAGAAGACTGTTGTTGGTTTGTTTTTTTCCTGAACACAGCGTCCTAACTCAAAAACCCTGTGGCTGTGCACTAAAGCAGTACAATCACAACCCAGCTTGCTCTTTGATGTCTATGCTGGTTCTGTGCAAGGGCTGTTACTGAGAATTGCAGCTCAACACTGAGCTCAAAGATGGGCACTGCAGACAACACCTAGAAAACACACTGGAACAAGAGTCCATTTTGCATCTTTCTTTACCTTTCTTTTGACTTTTCAATACCAACAAACATGCAAGTATTGCTACCAGAAAAGATTTGTCATAAATTTGTCCTTGAGATGGTATGGCTCATAGACACATTACTAACTCTTTAGCCAAGTAAAACTACCAAGGTTGAAAGTAATACACAAACTTGTAATTATACCTTGAAAAGATTTTACACGAAGAGATCATGGTATAATATTGCCACTGTACATTATATAGAGTGTGTTATCTACTATGGTTATTCTCATTGATGCAACACAGACTTTAATGCAATATGAAATCAGTCACTGTTTTCATTCCAACATTTTGAATGACAACAATAAAAGCATTTTTAATATCGTTGTTCATAAGTATACACAAAAATGTTCATTGAAAATTTTGGAAATGAAGGTGTGTTGGGTCTGTGCTTGTTGTTCTAAGCTGACACTTGACCTGAAGGAATAGCAACATCACTGCAGAACCTGGTAACATTTGCATTATAAAAAAAATATATGTGTCTGAAAACTGAATTCCAATTCGTTTACTCTTTCACTGACATGAAAACTCTCTATCTCACAGTATCTAGGGCAGAACACAGAATACCAGTGTAAATTAAGGCATTTCTCCTAGAAGACAGGTAAGGAGCCAACTCCCCCAAATGATGTTAAAGTAGTGGACACACATGTAGACCAAGCTACATCACACCTGGTGGAAAAGTCAGACTTGAAGCACAGGGTGAGGGGAGGGATTGAGGCAAGTCTCCCAGGTCTCACTTCCCAGGCATCTAGGATGAAGCCTGAGCTTCCTCCATCCAACAGTCATCACTGCAGAGAGAAAGTGGTTCACCAACACTGCACAGAAAGCCCACTAAAGCAAGGTCTGACTGCGGACAGCCTATCCACTTTTCTATGTCATGGTTTCATGTCAGCAAGTCTGTGTATCTCCTACCCTTAATCAAGTTAATCAGCATTACAGGGTCTGTAGAGGACACCAAGGGGTATCATGCTCTTCTGTCTCACGACATCTAAGAAGCTCTAATTGGGATATGCATGTAATTTCATGAGAAAGACACTTCTGGAGAGATAGCCACTGTTTTAAACACCATCCAGGTGATGGTATGAAAACTACATGTCCAAAAGCAAAGAACTAGCCTCTCTGATGCATCCATGCAGAGCTGATGTTGGTGGTTTAATTAGAGAAATGTCATCACCAGTGTCAACTATGACTGCTAATTTTATTTCTTTTGTCATACCTCTCTAGCTAATCTGGCCTGTCACGGTTTTAGTCTCACTTACCCAACCAGTAAGGGTGCTGGTGGGTATCCATGTATGTTATACTGCTTATGTATAATTTTTCATTTGAGGAGTTCCAGAGTATGAACTAGATGTGAGATAAAACCTGAAACTCCTCTTCATACCTTAAAGCACTTCTTTGCCTCAGTGTGGTCTTGATCTTGGGAGTTGTTTTTCATTGAACATAAAAAATGTCCAGTGACATCAGTAAGATCCATATTATTCATATCTCCTACTATGTTAAAAGAAAATAAGGAGTCAAAAGCAAATTGTCCAAGAACATTGATACTTGCTATCAGAATTTTATACAGCAAGAAAGAATTCATTTTGCATCAGCAGCTAAACATTCAGTGAGCTTCTGAGTTTGATAAGAGACAAGTTGCTTACTGCCTTTTCAGGATGTAAAACACATGAAATGCCTCACTGAGTAACAAAGGTATCTGACAGAGAATGTGGACCCTATAGATAACCATGCCACAGCAGGACAGAGCTCACTGCACAGATCCCAAAGAAACAACTGTATTGCTGGAGCTGTCAGAGTAGGTGTCTGGGGAAGAAAAAAATTAAGGAAATCTTGTTAAATCTCATGCTGACTGAAATGCTGTTCTTGTATGGGTTAAATTTCTGTGCTGTCTCATGTATGTAACCAAACATGCATAAGTGTCTTTACTGTTACATTTGATTCCTGGTACTTGACTCCCTCCCTTCTTATGCCATCTCATTTTTTAACTTAGGGACTCAAGAAACCCTCAAGAAGGGCACATGATCTGCGTAACAGCAGGCTTGGCATCCTTTAATCAAGCTTACCTGAAATATGCCAGAAAAATTCTGTACCTAGAGATGCCCTGATTGGCAGCTCATTAAAAAAGTTGCAACAGAGGTGGCATTTCTCTCCCATCAGTTTTACCTTGCACTTCCTCTACCTCTTCCCAGTTTCATCTACATGGACAACAGACATTGCAGAGGGGGAGTGCAGGTGGGTCAGCAGACTGCAGAAGAAGGCAGTGTAATCAGACAGGCAGTGGAAAGATTTATGGTTTCTCAATATGCACCTGAGACACATCAAATATTTGCACATTTTAGGAACACAGCTGAGAAGCTGAGGTTTAGTCAGGTCCTGAAATATTTTATCTTAACCAAAACCACTGCCTAATAGGCTGAATAACAGAGATAGGAAAGGGGTGATTGATCTAACTGGAATGAATTATCCTGCTGTCTTTCCAAGTTCTTCACTGAAATAAAACAGAAGCCTACTTTTCTTCATTTTACTCATGGTCATGATTAATAACAACAACAATAACAATAATGTGATTCTTCAAGGTTCCTTCACATCTGGTGAACCATTTGCCATATTGTAAGTTAAAATAAAATTTGAAAATATTACAAAAATAAAGTATGCAAAATTGTAAAGGCCTCAATGGTTGCTGGTAAAAGCCATTTGCAATAGAAAGTTTTAATTTTTTTATCATACAAGTCAATATCATAATCTTTGGGGAATCAAAAAAGAAAATTCTGTATACTTGGCACTGTAAAGGCTAAATACAGAAGTGGAACATTTGTCATCCACAGACCAACCTTTTCAGATGAGAAGGAGCAATGTTATGCTATGGAATTTTTAAAAGCAAAAAAGCCTACAGAGTCTGATATAAATGCAGTCAGCTTGACTACTAGGATTTGGGCAGAAATCCCAGGGTCCTTCCATCTTCACAGCTCTCATGTCAGATATGCCTGACATATCTGATATGCTTCACAATAGCAGCTTTATCATTCTTCTTTATTATTCTTATCACTCTATTTGCAATGAATTGGTCGCAGAGAGTCCTGTGTGCCAGCTCCTGCTCAAAAGACAGCTAAGCAAAATGGGCAAACGGGGGAATGGAGTGTCTTGCCAGCTGCAAGGTGGCAATGGCAGAACCAAGCCCCTCTTCCTGCCCCCAGAACCATGCTCTGAGCTGGGGGTCCTGCAGTAACACCACCAACAGAAAAGCTGCTTGTGTACTTTCAGTCTGTTTATTTGAAATAATGACTGAAAATCAAGCAGTCCTTGTTCCTTTAAAACAAAATCTCTGAAATAAAGTGTTCCAGCTGTTTCAAGTTTTCAAGCTCTGCTTCTATTAATTTGGAATGCAACCAGTGATTTCTGCTCTTGCTTTTCTGTCCACTTTCAACTACTTATACCTTTCGTCTCCATATTTTTCCCAGTCTCTGAGAAAGCACAAATAATTATCTCTCAGCCTTTGGAGTTGTGGAATTCCTCATCTTGTGAAAGTCAGTTCCAAACAAAGGTTCTTGGACTTTGTTTCTGTAAGACACATTCTCAATTCCCCACCATTTGCTCCTCTGCTTTATTTTAAGAATGTAAACAGTCTAGGTGCATTAAGGGAAAATAGGCATATCTTTAATTTTGAACTTACAAGTAGTGATGTTTTCAACCGAAATAAAGAAAAGCTTCAAGATTTTGAAGGAATTGGGTCTTTAAAAGAAATTCATAAGATTCAAAAAAGAAAAACAGAAGCTGGTCAGTGGTGTGAGTGAGTATATGTTTGGTTGCACTGAAACACCAGCAATCCACACCTGAGGAACAGAGATGTTGGAGTTGTCACATTTTGTCAATGATGAGTAGTGATCAAGCTCCAGGATTAGGAGAGAGAGATGGAGATGCCACTCCCAGACACACAACTCAGCTATGTGCCACTGAGAAAACCAGCTAATCTTTCTGGGTTTCTGTTGCCTTCTCAGCTTTCTTTGGCCCTTCATAGAGTCTCCAAGGTGTTCAGGTAGGTCTCATCAACACGGGTCTGTTTCGTGCACAAAGCAGTGTTTTACTACCAATACCAATTTTCCAACTGGTAAGGCCATTTCTAAGGTATTAAAGACAAATACTTCAGAACTGTGAAGAATGATGTTCTGCATTAATTGTTCTCTTTGTGTCCATACATTTTGACACAGTCTTTAACTAAATAACCCGTTTGGGTGTTACCCTGTGGTGGCACTGTTTTGCACAGTGCATGGGACACAGCATCCACACTACCTCTTCCCTGCTGCTGTCAGGGAGCTTGGTGAGAAGAGAGTTGGGATGTGTTCCTCACTACAGGGTCCTTCCATACAACTGTACTTTAAGTCATGGCATGCCATCACTGCTTGGACTTCAAGGCCAGCAGTGGACTGCTTCCTAAACAAGAAAGAGCCTGACAGAACGGTTTAACTGGTGACCAGCCTCAATGTCTTCTCTGTGTTGCTTCTCATCTTTTTAAATAGGGTAGAAAAACTCCTAAACTGTTTTTCAACATGTTTTGCAGTTTTTTTTCTGGTGCCACCTGCTTAATCTTTACTCCTGTATCCTGATTTCTGCCTCTTGACCTTTCATGTGCCCCATGGATCTGGGTGAAAGTGCAGGTATCTTGGCTCCTTTATCTTGGCCATGGTCCTTAGAAGGCTGCATCTCTCATTTTAACCAGTACCTAACCTTGCCTTGCCTGGTCATTTCTTCTAAATGTCAAAGATGCCCTGCAGTTGCCCCATACCAATTCCCCCTTCTCTATCTTAGTCGGGTGTAGCAGCCTCAGGAAAAGAAGCCATCTCGAAGTAGACCTGGCTGCAAGGGAAGACTGTGGACTTTCTTCTTGGGAACTGGGCTTGCATTTCCTGGGCATTCATAGCAACCGCAAGAAGTTTAAATGCACTCAGACTCTACAGACTGCGCAGAGAGTCTCATTCCCAAGACCTATGTCTGTGCTGGGCAGACACAAACGCTACAGTGACTTATGGCCCAGGAAAACAAGGGTAGGTTGCACTACAGCTCAGACATCACCTGCTAAGCGTTGAGTGTTTTCTTCTAAACACAGACTCGGAAAAAATCCCAAATAACCTAATGAGAAAACAACAAGAAAATACCTCAGAATCACTTAGTGCTGAAAGCATATGTCTTTCTTAGCCTTATTTTCCGAAAGGGCCTAGTAGAATTCAAACCCTGTCCCAATTTTCAGCTTGATGCAGATACCCAGTACAAACAGATATCGATGGTAAAGTTTTGAATAACTGAAGCTTGCATTGCACAATGACATAATAGAGTCAAAAAAGCCTGTTGTCTTGCATCTCTGTTTTGGTTCAATGGGTTTAACATCTGGAACATTAAACTGCCATTCTGATTTTTTGTTAAATTTTTGTAAAATTAGATTTCTTGTGTGTTTTTTGTTTAAGATCTCTGAGGGAACATTCACAGTCTTGGCAGCTTGTGCTATCTCAGCTCTAATAATGCCCATATTTTGAGAGACAAAATGTACATTGATCATGCCATGGATTCCTGTTTCACCAGATGCATTGTTTCAGGCCTTTGTAATTTCATACTGGATTTCATCTCTTCTGAAAAGGAAAGAGAGACATGCAAGAGAGATTCAGGAACATTTTTCCCATGAATATGTTTGTCTAAAATATGATTAAAAGAGTCTGCTAGGGAGAAAATACAGTATTTTTCATTTAAAAATTAATATGTGTTTACAGCTAGGTCAAAATAGATTTTTTTTTTACATGCCCAGTTTATTACATGTTTCTAAGGATTTTATTTTTGTGCTCATTACAGTAGCAGAGCAAAGTGATTCTGGTTTAATTGCTCTCACAAAGAGATTTGGAATAAGAGCCTTAAAAATTTTCTAATGATTCTGAACCGCTTTTTTTCCTCCAGACTAAAGGCTGCAGAGATCAAAGATGAATGAAGATGTCGGGGTGAGCAGACAGCAACTGTAATATTTCCTTTTTGCATTCAGAAAAGTCAGATATTTGGACTGTTGTTGCAGAAATGAGGGAGGAAAATTATAATGTCTCTCTATTCATCCAGAACCAATGGAAATTTGTCTTGTGACTCCTCTCATATAGAAAATAACCAGTCTGTCAACAAAGCCCTACTTAATGAAATCCTCATTTTGTGCTCCATGTTGGCTTTTATATAGAAGTGTTGACTGACAAGCTTATTTGGTGGTGGTTTAGGGGTTTCTTGGAAGGAAATAACGTGCCTTAATCACTTCTAAAAATTAACAAAATACCAACCAACAACATCAGTCGCAGGACTGGGTTAGCAGCATTGCTCTGGGTTGCACAGCTGTAGCCATTGCATTGAACCTTCCAGAACTCTCAGCAAGAAGACAGAGAGAAAAGGAAGGAACACAGTAGGAGCAGAAAACTATAAATGTTACACGATAAAAAACACTCTCTCTCCCCTTTCCTTTGCCTTCCTTTCTTTACCTCACATGTACTTTAGCATTTATCTATCATGACAAGTCTCATTTCTCCTTTTAAAAGAATGTATAAATGAGCTATGAATATTTGATCCTTTTTTAAACAAATATTTTGGCTTGACAAGTCATATCAGATAAGACTACCCAAGATGGTAGCCAGCTGCTCAGAGGAGGGAGCATAGGTAGAATGGGGGCCAGTGTTAGAGGCATTACCTTTCCCAGGCAACAAACCAAGGCTGCTGCGTGAGGCAGGACATGGGTTTTTCCTGCTGCAAATCTTCTGGTCTTGCACAGACTGCTTCAAAGGTGTTGGTGATTCTGCAGATTGGTGCTGGAGGACAAATTCTGCCGCAAATTCTGTGCTCTACTTCAGCACATGCATGAGTGGCCCTGCTGACTTTGGTGGAAATAGTCATGGTTTATAGTCAAACACCTCTGTGTGTCTTTTCAGGACCATGCCTTAGACAGCACATAATTCTCTCTGTTAGGGTTTTTAGGTTTTTCTCTGTGTTACTAGGCACTTTAGCTGACTGTAGTCAATTCAGATTAGCTGTTGTATAAAGAATTTAGTCTCACACCACAGTGAATTTAATAAATGAAATTAAAAAAAGGCTTTTTGGGTACACATATATGGGTTTGTTCACATTGTTTTTCAGGCTTTATTGCAAGGATACTGTAATCTGCAGAAATTATTCCCAGGTAATCTACTGTGTTGATACTCTGAACCAGTGACAAATACACAGATTTCAAAAAATACCCACTTCTATCTGTTTTGCACCAAAGCTGTGAGAATCTGAATGTTGTATTTGAATGATGGTATGTGAACCTTAACTTAAAATCACAGAATCACAGAATATCTGGGTTGAAAGGAACCCACAAGTATCATCGAGTCCAACACTTAAGTGAATGGCTCATATGGGGGATCAACCCCCAATCTTGGTTTTTTTATTAGCACCATGCTCTAACCAACTGAGCTAATGTCAGAGTCCAGGACTTATTCTTATTAAAACCTATTTTAGGTATACTTTTAGTGGGATAATATAGGTGATTTTCAGAGATTTTTTAGTTTGTCATTGGATTTCAGTTTTGAATTGTCTATTTTGGGGAAAATATCTGAGTGAAAAAATTAAGAAAATAAAACTCTTTTTACTTGCTATTTTATTTTTCCTACAATTTTGACTATGGAAAATTTTAAAAAGCAGTACCCATTTTCTCTGAGTTTCAGCATTATTCACCTTTTCTCCAAAGATAAAGTATCAGCTTTGCTTTCTAGGTGAGAAAAAAACCCACACCAAAACCTTAAAATGTTACATTAGATAAAATTACATTTTCAAAAACTCAGGGCAGAATTTTTCCACTTTGTTGTAAATTTACACCATGGAAAGATATTAATGTGAGATTCACTGAAGTCAGTATAGGGTGCCCTTGACTTCAGAAGTCTTTCCAGTTGTTGCAGGAGGAAAAAGTTATTGACTGTGGAAATCTTTTCACTGAGGTAACTCTTCTCTTTGTGCATTTTTTAAAAATATGTATAACTATAGCAACTTTTTGAACATTAGCCAAGGCTGAAAGATACTGATAAGCACAGTGAACAATTTAAGCCCTGCCTTAAAAATCTTGTCTTGGACATTTCTGGATTTCCAAATAAGACACCAACAAAAGATTTATGTCAATCTAGTTTCCAAATATTATGACCCTCTTGTACTTTTCAGCCTTTAAGATGCCCATTAGCAGGAGAGCCCTGAGGCTACAGGTGGCAAGCAGTGTCCTACCCAGATGTCACCTCACTACTGCTGTGACATATGGACACATTCCTGCATCGGCTGAGGGACAGTGTGGGCAGTGATGTTGAAGGCCTCTATGGTCCCTAGTGCTGCTAATTCATCATAGCAACATTATAGGAATCTTACACAGCATTTTTACTTTAGATATGTATCCTCAGCAGTTAGACTCTGGACAAAGCATACTGAAGGGGCAAAGTCCTCTGAAATATTGCAGAATTCATTTCACTTCATGTATAGAGAACATCAGGACTGGGTCATAACAATTCTCCAGTGTAAAAAAAAAAGAGTAGAAATTGTAGCCCATAAACAGTACATGTCACAGAAATATGCTTTCCCTCTCTGCATTGTTTGGGGAGCATTTGCAGAAAGACGGTGGGATTGGTGGGAGAATGTTCTTCTTTGAATATATGTATACATTCTTTTGTATTAAGCTTCCACAGATGAAAGTGCTCATGGTAATGTGCCCTTGTGACATTCTGTTTGAAAATATTACTCCCTCTTCAAAGAAGAGAAAGGGAGAAGCTGTAGCTTTAAGTTGTATGAGCATGGGAAAATCAGACATGGTAATAAAAGTGGATGTTTGAGTGTGTCAGATTAAATTTATTAGATAGGGGTCTCCAGCTCAGTGCATTCCTATGCAAAATTCTTGGTAAGCTGCCAGAAAGTGAACTCTGAGCATTAGCACAGTAGAAAATATTTATACTAGTGTAAGGCTGTTGGCTGTGACGTGCTTCTGCTCTTTTAAAACAGTTTGCCGCAAATTCAGAGACATCAGTAGAGGTCAAACTGTAGGGAACTACACAATTTAATGAATCAATTATGGGCTTCCAGACAATCAGTAATATCACTGTGGAAAAAAATGAATTATTAACATGTGAAAATAATTTGTAAGCTGCAACAACACACACAGTAGCGATCAGGGTTATGTTTCTAAAAATGTTGTCAATCTAAGTGCTTCCCCAGTAAAGTTGGCACAATAGATTTCTTTTGGTCTACATTCTCTCTTTTTTTTTTTTTTGAGCATTATCTCCCACATGAGTGACTGTGTGAAGACATTCTTCAGCACACCTCAGAGTTGGCTTCACTTAGGTTCTCGCATTTCATCAAAACTGAGCCCATGAGAAGGAATGTTAAATAATTTTCAAATATACTCCATTACTTTTACTTCATTAAGATACAGACTTTATATCAGGGATAAGTTCTGTTTGAAATGAGGAGGGGCTACCTTGAGATAATTTTCTTTTTCATCTGAACTTTGGCCCCAATTCTGATAGTACCTTTCCAAGATACTTCTGAAACCTCAATTTGAAGGAGATACATTTTCCTCCACACACAATTTTGGCGCAAAGAGCTGCCTTGAGCAACATTTCCCTCAGGTAGTTCTTCTCTCCTTCTTATGATTTACTTGTGTGTGTAGCGCTTGTGGGTATTTCACTTGAAATCTAAGGGAAAAAACACCTGACCTAGTTCAACCTCCTGCCCAAGGCTGCTTTGCTATGCCAGTGGGGATAATTTGCTTTTGGTCTCAGTGTAATCACATGGGGTGGGTACAAACAGATACAGAAGTACAAATAGTCAACAACTGAATTGCTGTTTCTATATTTTTTCTTGAGGTCCCAGTAATTCTGATACAAAGTAGAAGGCTGACTCTAAGCCTACTGAATCTTGGACAATTTTACTCTCCAAAAATTAAATTAAAATCACATACTAATCCTCATATATACTGAGGCTTCAACTACTGTTTCTTAATATGTATTTTTTTTAACTGTGAACCTGTAGGCAAAATGGCAAAATAATTCCTTGTTTATTTGGGCTTTTGACAGCACTTGATCCTTGACAGTTTGTCTTTTAATGACAGAAAAACATATAAGATCAATATAAGTTCTTGATTACCCTGCTATCTTTAGAGCAGAATGTTATTTTCATTTCCAGTCCTGGTTTCCTGAGAATTCATACTTCTTTTGGGTTACAGAGATGCTCACCTCAAATATCTTTTTATTTTATATTAAGTAGAACACAAAAAAAATTCCCAGCATCAACCCCAGCTTCCACAGACTATTTATATCAGTCAGACTAACAGCTGTTTGGTGAATTAAGACTAATCACAATTTCCTATTTATTTAGATCCAGGAATTTAAGAAAATATGCAGCAAAATCTCAATTAAAATTAACATGCTCATTTCATAGCAACTTTAGAAATACGCAGGCCAAACACAAACTAAGGGGCCATGTTCCACATCTAGTTCCCAAGTTGTAGAAGAAAGATGTAAATTTTCACAGAGGTTGAAAGGACCTGGAGGTATGTATAAATAGAGAAATTGGGCTGAATGATAAATCAGGTACTCTCCTTATGCACCTTAGTAAGTCAATATTAATACTTCAGATGAAAAATGAATCTATAATAGAATCATAGAAAAGTTTGGGTTGGAAGGCATCTCCAAAGATCATTGTGAAAAGTAACGTCACTGATTGAAATGGAACTCGCATCTAATGCCACCAGACTTTGCTAGACTATGAAGTGTTGTGAAGGTATTTTCTTCATGCATTTTAGCACTAGCACATTTTAATTAATCAAATATGCAGGATTCCTCAAGCTGATTCAGAAGTCTATCAGGAACAAACAAATATAGAAGTTGCCCATGTGCATGTCGACCATGCTGCTGTAGCTGATGCACAGAATTCCTGGAAAACAGAGAGTAAAATGTGTTAAAACTCTGTCACTGAATTGTAAGCTAACATGCCTCATCTTGTAGTTTTATCAAGAAAACAGCATTCATTTGGATCATTAACACTAATTCTCTCCATTCTGTGGCAATTCATGAAATGTATTCCTGCCACGACTTAAACACACCAAGTAAATCAAGAAGAAACCACACTCCTGTCCTGAGGACTGCCACACGTCTGCCTTCTTTTTCCTCTCCTGATTTGCAGAGCCACAGGTAGCCTCTTATCTCCTCGTAAGAGGAAACATTGCTCTCAGACACTTTAGAGATGGAAAACTCAAAATAATGTGCTCAGAATGGTCACAGATGTGCACGGTGATTTGGAAAGCTTAGCTGCCTCTCTGTAGAACGCATAAATCTGTGAAGTAGTAAAAATCACTCTTCTTATAGAGAAATTTTCCTCTCAAGGTGTAAGCAAAAGGTATTGTGTGAATGGTTCTGTAGAATTCTGTGATCTCATGAGAGTGGATTTTGTTTGTAAAGACACAGTGCATATATATGGAAGGAAGCATATTTTTATTTTTACTTGCAATAAACAAGATTTCTTATATTGCTTCTAAATGTACTCATTTTACATCTGTGGCAAAGTGTACAAATGGAGCCAGCAGGTTTCAGTTCAGTTTTTGGTGTCCCAACATAATTTTTTCTGGGTCCCATGAGACACAGAGATGCATGGAAACCTAGTAGAAGTTGCAACCACACAGGACTTTGTGTCACAAAAGGATCAGTTGAAATTAGAGTAAATATCTACTCTAAAGTTAGAGGTACGTTTCTGCTAGGCTGAATTAGAGAATTTACTGGCACATCTCCATAAACATGACTCTCTGTACTAGGAAATAGTTAATCTTTTATTATATTGGATAGCCGTGTGGGATTGCTTTAGTGATTCATTATGGAAATCAAAGTAAATTCTACAATATTGTGCAGTTTGGCTCATCCAGTTGGAAAAATCCTAATGATCAAAAAAGCATGTGTTCTTACTCAGATATGTTTTATGACATGACTGTAAAATGTACCTACCACAGTTTTTCATTGTTTCACAGACAATAAGCACAGTCATTTTCAGGTTTCTATTGTTCTGCAGCTGAAGCCATGAATGTCCCTTTGCTCATTGACATGAGTAACAATTACACTTACATCTACTGAAGAGGCATGATTAATTACTGTGTTTCATCAATAAAGTTTATTCTTTAAACCTACAGAAATTATAGCATTGCATTTTAGACATGGTTCTGAAGAGTATGTCAGCTTTTCAACCATAAACAACAATGTCTGAGAATTTATAGCTTGGCAGAAAGGTCTTTTTGAACTAAATCTGAACATATATGCTAGTAGTCCAGAAATAATTTATTTTCTGAGATCTGCCAGCCTTACTCAGAGAAGATAGTGCTTCAAATATACAAGGAGTTCCATTTATTTCAGTGGGCATAACCAGATAGGAAACAGATTCTGGATGATTTAAAAAGTTGATTTCAACTATTTAAATCCATATGAGGAGTGACTGAAGTCACTTTGTTCAGCCTGCAGGAGACTGAGGGCAGATCTCATTGTGGTCTTCAACATTCTCACAAGAGGAAGTGAAAGGGCAGGTACTAATCTCTTCTTTCTGGTGACCAGTGACAGGACTTGAGAAAATGGCATGAAGCTGAGTCAGGGGAGGTTTAGGCTGGATATCAGGAAATGTTTTCCCCTAGAGGGTGGTTGAGCATTGGGGTGGTTTCCCCGGGGAAGTGGTCACAGCACCAAGCCTAATAGATTTCAAGAAGCATTTTGCAATGCTCTCAGGCACATGGTGTGATTACTGGGGTGTCCTGTGCAGAGACAGGAGTTGGACTCAGTCTTGATAGGTCCCTTCCAACTCAGCATATTCTATGATTTTATGATTTCTCAGAAAACAAACCTGGAACAAAAATGGCATATATTTCTTTTAGCAAACATTTTTAAAGGAGTCTTACTGAAGAAATAACAAAGGTTGAAATTTCAATCCTACTGAAATTCCAAGAAGTTTTCATGTTGAATCCCATTTATTCAGATCTGGATTTGAAAGTACGGAGTTACCTTTTGGTAGGCACTTTGCAATAATGAAGTGTATTTTTGTATGAATTCATTATAATCGCATTTGAGCAGTGCTCTAGTAATAATGAAAAAGGTTCATTCCTATTATGCCTGAGAAAATAGAGGTTTTATAGAATCCAGTGGAATTGCAGACATTGCTTCTCACAGGAATGACTGTTTGCACAAAGGGAGAGAATCTAAGGTTTCGATGGCTTGTCTTAAATTCCCAGGTCTTTGAGTGCCAGTAGTTCAATTCCAAAAATCCTGAATTTTCATAGCCAATGGTTATCATGTGATCAAGAGAACTGTCCATCTTTTATTACAGTAGAAAAATCCAGATCACTCTGGACACCATCTGCTTCTTGTCTTTTTTGGAATTTCCTTATATTCCTCCTATCTGTGGACATTTCCAAACCATATTTTCCCAGTCAATCCCCAGACTATGCACTAAACTCATGTTAAATTGTGAGCTGCCCTTTGGCATTCTAATTGAACAGCAAGCCTTAACATATGCTTTGAATGTTGCTACAGTCTCTCAGTTGTCAAATAACTGCCATGATGTTCCAGTCTCTTTAGAGCAGATTATTCACTGTATTAAATGTTTCGATTGGAGGAACTGTTCAAAAACACTTACTGCAGTTATAACACTAAGTGATAAATACCTGAAAATATTTAAATCACCAGTTTCTGAGTGGCAATAATGCTCCACTGCTAGTGTATCTGAACTCCATAGCAAAGAAGGGAAGAGGGTATATTATAAATTAGAGATTACAGAAAACAGAGGTGTGGCTTGTTGGCAGGTAATACTCCATTTACAAGCATAGAAGTTTGTACAGAACTAAAAGTGAACCAGAGTATAAAATGCTGTGGAGAAATAATGAAAGAGAATTTGTTGAGAACAAAGGTCATGTAAAATGTTACTCAGCTGGTGAAATCTCAAGTTGTGAGAAACTTAGGTCATACGCAAGCTCTCATCACACCCTGCAATAGGGATCAGGTCATGGCCCTTGACCCATTTGTGTGGACCTACTCACATCTAATCTTTGAAGGGCCAGTGTCCCCAGAAGCAGCCACCCCAGACAGACTGCCAGCCACAGATTCATGCCCTACACATCGCTGCACCGTTTTTGCACACAGGTTCCCATTCTCCATTTTTTCCCCCATCATTTGTTGTCCAAGCAATGTGCATTTTTCAGGACTTCTTGCTATTGTAAAGTAACAGAGAGCTGCCATATACTTTTAAGGACTGTTCTGTGACACCATGAGAAAAATAATGCAGTCTAGTAGGCTTGGCTAAAACTGAAATGCCCAGTTTTTTTCTTTCACTTTCTTGTTTCCCAGTGGTCTGGGATAGGATTGGGTCATCTCAGTGGGTTTTTTTTAAAATCATTTTATGTATCCTTGTCCTAGTTTTTATGATTAAAACCGTACTCCTCTCATTAACAATTACTAGCACAAAAGATAAAAGCTACAGTGCAGCCAGAATAATTATCTTTCCCAGTTCAGGTGTTGATCCTGTAGTTTGATCCATATGAGTGGTAAAACTTGCTTGTGCTGAACCACTTTCAAAAAGGGAAGCTTAGAAGCATGGCATGTCTTTGGTTAACAGCCCACTATAAAATTAGTGTCCTGTGTTGCTTTTTTTCAGTTTGCTTGATTTTAAGTAGGTAATGAATACTTAGTAAATGCACAAACTAAAATATACACACTGACGTGTCACACACATTGTATGACTTTCCATGCTGGGAGACTGCAAAATCTAGGGCTTTCCACAATGGAAACAATGCAGGAGTCTGCAGTGCCCATGTCTCTCATGCTTAATGGTGAATTAACTCCAGAACCTCAAGATGGTTTGGAACACATTTTCTTTTCCACTATAATGTTTCATGAAGTGTGAGTTGTTGCAAATTTTTTTTCTGCAGATGTTGCTGGCAGTGCTACACCACGTCTTCTTTTTGATATGGTAGAGGTGATGGAAAAGAAACATGGAGCTGAAGTGGGTTGCTGTTCTCTCTTGTTACAGACAGTTTACAAGAGAAGTATTGTAGACCCGCTTTGAACAGTTACAGAACCAGTACTCTTGGGAAATCTGCTCCAATAATTCTTTTAAAGCCTGTGTCTCTGAAAAGGACACACATATATAACTCAAGAAGAGTAGTGTGAGTGCAGTAACATTACAATTTTTTGTCATATCTTAATTACACATATATGGCATGCAATACTTCCTGTGATTTGGTATGGATTACAGCTCAATAATCACTTGCTCTGTTGCGCACCAGAATGAGTGGCAGCAAGCATCACGACCCTCTCCCTAATGCTGTGGTTGCAAGCAGGACTCTGGCCATGGTAAGGAAAAGAGAAAAACAAGGCAAGAGAAACCAGCTGATTGGTAACAGCTAATCCTGAATTCTGAGAAGGCAGTTCATCTCACACAATTTTAGAAATGGTCTTCAGCTCTAGTTTAAAACACATTTTGGTGTCTACACTGGAGTTAAATGTCCAAGTTCCCATCACAGGCTGTGCGTGGACATCCATTCAGAGCAGCCTGTAGCCCCACAAGCTGCTGGGAGCAGGATTCATTTGCCTTATCATCAGCGTCTCTTGCCACCCCAAGTGCCCTCAGGGGTCTTTTCTGGCCTCCATTTGCTGATTTGAAGGGCTGTGTTTCCTAGAGGTGCTGGGTCTGTATATACCAGTTGTGAGGAGACCTGACAGAACTGTACCCCTTGAGTGCTGAAAATGGCCTTAGGAACTTAGGTTAAAGTGCACACTGTTGACATTCACACACCTGAGCTACATGTTGAGATTCCTGTGACAGAAAAAGAGAAGAAATCTGCATTTCTTGGAGATAGTAGTCCCAAGCTATTCTAGGCTGTATCTTGAAACAATGTCGTAAAGGAGTCTGAAGGGATTTATGTACCTGGTTCCACATTAAATGCTATGGGGTATCCAGGACATCTGTATGAGGATGGTAGATAAGATAGAGCCCACAGGAGACGTGGAGTCTTTTCCCAGTTGCCAGAGGCCAGGCAGACTGTTCTTGAGCATCTCACTTAGCTATAGTTGCCTCTGTCTTGACACTGGATCTTTATTTCTGCACTGACCAGCTGAGATGTAGCTCCTCCACTCTACAAATAGATACAAATAGGTGGGATGAATCCTGACCCAGTGGCTGTTTCCAACACCCAGAGACAGGGGCTATAATTAGCAAATGAATTACCCTTTTCTATTCCTGGCACCACATTTGTTCATGGAGACTCCCAAGGCCATTCAGCTGGCATGACATGCACGAATCATGGAAGCAAGCACTCAGTTTTGCCAAGAGTCATCATGTCTGTGGTGCAACTCTGCCTTCTTTCACACTGCTCCTTTCAATATATGTCATTGCTCAAGAAGCATTCTTCCAGAGAGCACACCCCAGCTGGAAACTTCCGCTAGCTTTCTAGACAGAATGGCAGAAAGCAGGACAAATTGAGAGTAGAAACCCAAAACTATTCCAACAGTTTCTTTGCAGAAAATCATATTGCAAAGGGTTTAGTTGAATGTTAAGAGATGGACTGAAAAGTAGACTTGAATGACAATGTGATTTTATTCTTAACTACAATGCAGCTAACCTCGGAAAAAATAGTCAGGAAATTAATTTAGATCATAATATCTAGATAATATATAGTTATCTACAACTATATAATCTATAGATATGTTTTTCCATACAGAAATCTGTAGTAAACTCTGGCTGTTTTAGCAGAATTAAAAAAAATTAAGGAAGCAATGAAATAAATTAAAGGAAATGAGACTTCAAGTCTAGTGATAATAGAAAAGCAAAGAATGTGTATTTAAAAGTAGAAATATAATAATTCAAAGTGCAAGAAAGGAAAATATTGAGAGTGAAACCAGATAGGAAAAGGTAATAGAAAAAAATACATATGACTTTTGGAGGGATTGGATAAAATTTTGCTAATACATTAAAAATGGGATTAAATTTCAGTCCTACCAAGTGATATTGATTATATTCCTACTATAATTAAGTTTAAAAAGTGCTGCTAATTATCTGGATTTTTATGAAGATATTTGTTTCTTAGAAACCAGAGTGACACCGTAAAGGCCCCAGCCCCATGTACTACTTTAGCAATTTTAAATGCAGAGCTCAGTTTGTGGGGAAGCATTTTAAGGGTCATGACTTCGTTGACCTCTGAAAGCAACTAACATAGCACATGATAATAGTGCTCTATGGCTACTGCTGAACTTGTCTAAATTTTAGGGAGTGAGCTAGACATGAAAGAACTCAGTCACTGGCAGACCAAACTGACCAACCAACATTATCTCTTTGTCTTCTGCTTCTCCTCTGTGGGCTTGTATCTGTTATCTCTTTTTCTACACTTTGGATGAAACACAGCCTACCAGGTTTAATTCTCTAGTTAGCTACTTCAGCAACGTCTCACTGAATTGTAAGTCCCTGACACTGGGTGGACAAAAAGAAGAGGGGAATAATTCCATCAACCTAAAATAATCCAAGTTTTCTGAAACTTGAGAGAGACTTCCAATAACTTTCAAAGCCTGCAGAAGTTTCAGCCAGCCAGACTTTAGGACTTCTCTTCATGGCTGCGTGAGAAATTCAAACCTATTCAGAAGATGAACAGTCCATGAAGTTATGTTTCTATCTCTTTGGCTGAAAGCCTAGGGACCTAATGGGAATGGGACTTACTGGAGCAAACTCAGTGAAGGACTACAAAGTTCATTAAGAGACTGGTAGCACTTTTCAAAGGGGAAGATGATGTGAGAGTTGGAACTTTCCAGCCTAGAGAAGAGAAGACTTGAGTGGGTTTTATTAATATATATGAGTACCTGAAGGCAGGGAATGAAGATGAGGGGGTCAGTGGTACCCAGTGACCAGATAAGGGGCTATGGGTACAAACCTGAACACAGGATGATTCTGTGTCAACATCAGGAAACACTTTTTTCCTGTAAGGGTGATCAAACAATGGGAAAGGTTGCCCAAAGAGAATGTGGAGTATCTATCCTAGGAGATATTTCAAATCTGGACATAGTCCTGGGCAACTGGCTCTAGATGACCCAGCTTGAGCAGTCAAGGTGGATTAGATGATCTTACAAGTTTCCTTCTGACCTCTCCCATTCTATAATTCTGTGATCTCTTACATCTCTACTGATCTCACTTGCCCCATGAGACATGGAATATATGAACTGTAAACACAGCAACCACTGCTGACATGATAGCCTGGTAGTTAGAGTATTGCCCCAGGTCTGGACCCACCTCCCCAACATCCCTGAGCAGGTCTCCCTAGCGTATCTTTCCAATCTTGCAACCAGAAAGAATCCAGACCAACTTGCAGACAAGAAGAATGCTCAAGTCATTCAGATGGATAAGGCAGAACACAGCTTTTCCTTCTACTCTCAAGTTTCTTTGTTTTTATGATTTTTGGTAAATACAGGTACATTCAAGGCAGCAGTTCCTGGACCCCCTAGTTGTGTCATGGAACCATGGCTTGGGTTGGAAGGGACCTCAAAGATCATCTGCTTCCAATTCCCCTGCCACGGGCAGGGACACCTTTCACTAGACCATGTTTTTCAAAGTCCCATCCAGCCTGGCCTTGAACACTTCCAGGGATGAGGCATTCACAGCTTGTCTGGGCAACCTGTTCCAGTGCCTCACCACTCTCACAGTAAAGAATTTCTTCCTAATATCCAATCTAAAACCAGTCTCTTTCAGTTTGAAGCCATTCCCCCTTGTCCAGTCTCTATATGCTCTCGTAAAAAGTTACTCTCCAGCTTTCCTGTAGGTACTTTCCAGCTCCCTTCAGGTACTGGAAGGCAACAATTAGGTCACCCCAAAGCCTTCTCTTCTCTAGTCTGAATAAAACCAACTATCTCAGTCTTTTCTCATACAAGAGGCTCCAGCCATCCTGGTGGTCCTCCTCTGGACTTGCTCCAGCAGGTCCATGTCTTTCCTGTGCTGGGGACCCCAGAGCTGGATGCAGCACTCCAGGTGGGGTCTCACCAGGGCAGAATCCCCTCCCTTGACCAGCTGGCCATGCTTTTGATGCAGCCCAAGATACAGTTGGCTTTCCTAGGCTGCAACTGCACACCGTCAGCTTGTGTCCACCCTCTTATCCATCAGCACCTCCAAGTCTTTTCTAGAGTTCATACCCTATCACTAGTATCAGGTTTTCATTTCATGCTTCTTATATGGGCAGCTACATATTGTCTCACAGCAAGTTCAGGAGTGAGCACCTGGGTTCCATGGTCTGGTTGGTGGTTTGGGTCCTTGGCAGAAGTGCTAGTCCCAGAACTTCTGAGAAAAGCAAGTCCTGCTGTCCCACACTGTCCAGACAGGGGAGACAGAGGTCAGTCTTGCCAGAGCAGGGCACAACTACTGGTTAGGAAGCTCCTTTCCAGCTAAAAACCTGCACACTCCCTGGGTCAAAGTGAACAGCTTTATTCTGTATTTGAACCAAGTCTTCTACCAGTGTCCTGCCTGGTCCAGGGTAAACACTTCCTCGTGTTGTTGTCAGTAAAAATGCAAATAACAAGCTGGGTCCGAAAGCAAAGCAATAACAGGAAAACAGAGAGAAGGAAGCCAAGCAACCTTTTACAACTCTTAATTTGCTGCTGATTTTTTAAGCTGGAAATTGACAGTGGTGTCAGTCAGCTATGAGAAAGGTACAAGCACTGTATTAGGGATAGTATAGACACACTTTTAATGATTGAAAGGCTCTGTTCCAACAGGAAAGCAAGGTTTTTTGCATTATACAACACTGTAAATCAAGGTAAGTTTTGGGGACATCCCATAAGCAATCCAGTTCTTTTCTGACTCAGTCTTTCCTAGCTTTTCTAAAAGCGCTGGATTGAGTCAGACAGTCTAAATCCTATTAAAGTCAGTAAATTCATGTAAAAAGGAATGTTTCTTGGACTACAATAAGGTTTCCTACCAATTTTCCTTTGATTATATTACAGATGACAGTTTATAATAGAACTGCAGACTATGGTAACACGGAAAAATCCATAAAATGTAACATTTATATTTTTCCAACTCCTTGTCAGACATCAGAGGGATTTAAAAAATTTGGTCAGGAATTTACAGCTTGACACAATCACATGTGCAGCAATAATAATATAAATATCATATGTAATCTCCTTCATTCCATTCTAACCCCACCCTTGAAAAGAAGAAAAATTGGAAAAGTATTAAAAAATAAGTTGAACTCTCAAGGTGAAGCTGATAATAAATAGAAAAAGTCACTGGGAAACAATTTTTTATCACTGCGTGAGAAGGTTCAGTCCTTATATTTTCTATATGTCACTGGAATAACTCTTTCCGAAAAATCTGTGCATAATGTATCTACCATCTTAATTTTTTTTCCTATAGGTAATTCTATACATGGGCCAAAGAGCTTTTAGAAGAATTTAGATTCCCTCAAAGAGTGTTTAAACCTCATATTTCAGCTGGGAATTTTTCTATGAATAGCTTATGAAAAACTGCAGGTGTAATTACTCAAGTATTTTTGTGTGGGAACACCTTTAGACAAGTGAGTTATACAAGGAGCTTTCCTGAGAAGATTCACCTAAGTAAAATTATTCTTTTACAAAAGAGTGTGAAGGACTGGGCCCAGTAAACAAATCACCATATTTTCCATGGCATACTCAGTGGCACAGGTGGTATCATTGCATGGAGAATATGACTATTTCTTTCGTGTTGGTTCCTTCACAGATGTGTTTTACACATTCAACACACAGCCCCTTTGTACCTTTGTACCCAAGGATGTTGGCACTGTTTTTCTATACATATTTCATCTTTTTTGACTGTTCAAAACTCAAGCAAAGACATTCAAAATTGTCTCTAGGACGTTTTTTAAAAAATTGTTAATGTATATTGAGAAGAATGATATATATACATATATTATACATCTGAAAGGAAAAAAATCATCTTGACTCATGGTATAATAATAGACACCTTGTGTAAAAGATATACAGAATAAGAAGATAGTTTGTGATCAATAGTTAAAACATGAGCAAATTCTCAAGATTAGGACTGTAATTTATTGGTAAACATTAAGCTCAGATAAATATGGAATTAAAATGTCTTATCAGATTCCCTGTACAATTAATTTTTGAAACTAGTGGAATTACCACAGAAATACAGGTTGACCGCAGTAAAAAAGGTCTTTTCCTCTGATGAATCCCTTTTGATGTTGTGATTGCAATGCAAAGGGAATGGGTCTGCAATACTGTAAGTTTATAGAGACACATTTTTTCAGCACTTCTCTAGCTAATTTTGTGCTGTGCCTTCAAACATTAGGTTAGGAAAAGTTTGCCCCATCCAAGACTAGTCTCCTCATCAAAATCTTGTAGATGCTTTCTGCCCCTAGAGAATTTTTGGATGTAAGTATGAAGCTGGGATATGAAAATAAAAAAAGAAAAGAAATTCAGTCTCATCCAGCTTACAATCCAGACAAGAAGAAGCCTGAGGATGATGTAGTGAATGCTGTAGACAAGGAACTCTGATTGCTTCGTGCAGAAAATCTCCGCAGGTATGAGAACAGCCCTAGACTCCAAGATACGAGATATCTGAAAACAGTTGGAAATATTAAGCAATAGGGTTATGAGAATTCAGCTGATGTCCTGCTTCCTGCCAGGGAAGAAATTCCTGTTTCTTGTACCTAGAGGGTATAACTGAGGTTCCCCAAATTCCTCAGCAGTAAAAACAAATCAAGAAAACTTAGGGGCAAATTTGAATTTTCTACCAAACCCCTGGGTGTGAAATCCTGCAGTGGATGGAGGGAGTATGGAAAAGCATCCTAGAACTGGATTTGAAAGATTAGAGGGCAAGTGTCTGTGCAAGAAGGGGTACAGTGAGAAGAAATGAAAGTGTTGCTTAGAAAGGAGAATGAGACCCTGACTCCTTAAGTGCTTTCTCAAGATTTGGCTGGATGATGATACCCGCATTCACAAATGTAATAAAGCCAAATACAAGGACTTAATATAATTGTTTGTCAGCGGTGCAAGGATGCTGTGCCTTTAAGTGCCACAGTACTTACCACCTGCTATGTTTGGCAGGTGTCACCTCAATGGGATAAGGAAAAGGTCCCTCTGTCCTGCATGACTGTGGGAGTGTGAGAGCTGCTGTGACACAGCCTGGTGGCAGGAGCCCTGCAAGCCCTTTTTCCTTGGGGTTGGTCAAGGACACCAATGGAAATATGTAAGGTTGGGAAGACCCTCAAAAATGTGTAAGCAGCATCTTCTTACCTGATAGCAGTGCTGATCCTGTGGTCCAGGCAGAGGTTTAAGAGGAACAGAAGACAGAGAGTCCATGTTCTCCCCAGTCAAAGGTGGGCAAGGATGAGAGGGTTCAGGCAAGGCTGGTTGTCTTGTCTGTGATATTGAATGCAAAGAGAACACCATGAATAGATGGTATTTAGACTATTGCTTGGCCAGAAGAACTCTCTTTCTGTCCACCGCCAATGCAAATGTTGTCAGAACAGCCTGTTCAGGGCTGAGAGGATTACACAACCCAAGTAAGAAAAAGTTCTCTTTCTCTACCTACTCTTAGGGGGGGTTTTTTTGCCAAAGAGCAGTGAAAAGAACAGCTGGAAAAATTGTGAATTAATTTCCTACTGCTGTGAGCATCAAGTACCTAATAGGCCACACCATCTCATCCTGCTCTGAAGAGCATGTGGGACACTGTAAAAAAGGTATTCAGATATCCATTTTTAAATCCATGTACTGAAGCTTACCTGACCTGTCTTCCAAAAAACTTAAATCGTGTTCAAACATTTGTATCCATTGATTGTTGATCTGGAATGTTTGGTGATTTTTCTTGCTTCCTTTTAGAAGGAATAATGTTTGTATACATGGACATAACAAATCCAAAAGTCTAGATCATTTAAAACAAAACACAGAAAAAACCTATTATTTTCTTAGTCTGGTTAATAAATGTCTGCCAGATTCAGAAATGAGTTCGTTTTTTGACACTGTAGCTCCACAGTCTTGTATAATTATTTCTCTCTTGATTTATTTCCAGTAAGACAGTCGATCATATTGTGCAATTACTATTTCAAATTCTCCATAGAAACCAACGTTTTCATAGAAAAGCAAGTACAGTGCTCCTGAAAATGTCTTGATAACACCTTTTCTCTTACCAAATTGTCAATGATTATGACTATCTATATTTATTAGCATAGCTAATCTAATATTTTATCACAGTCAGTGAACTACTTTACAGAGTAGAATCATACTAGCTGGATACCAACCCTATGAATGCAACGTATCATCAAGGTCATAATTTTTTAATTCTTTAATAATTATTCTTTAATTACATTTACAATACTTATAAAAGCAGAAATCTCTCTAATGTTTATATTAATATATGAATAATAAATGATGGACAAGGAAACACAATAAATGTTTGGTTAACTTTACTATTCAGTACGTGCAAACCTAGAGTTCATCTAATAGCACTGTTATAATGGCACTGGGATATTGTTATTATATTTTATTAACTAGACTTTGCTAAAGAAAAAATTTGTGAATTACACTCTGTACTGACTTCATATTGAGTCATACATCTCGTAGTTACTATAATCTTTTTTTGCTTATGATGTCATTATAATCCATAAAAAGTTAATGTTGAAATAAAGTTATCAATGTAATCAATCTTTGTACTTTTTTCAAACCTTCAAACACTTTCCAAGTTAGTTTTCTAAGGAAAAATATGCTTCAAGATAAGGAACTAGAGGAACCACAAGTAAATGTCAAAAAGATCCACAAGGATGGTGAACTATCCATTGAGCAGTCCCCTGCTCAATTATTCTGCCATTATGAACTGAGTGTGAACTGAAGGTAATTGAAGTGAGAAAGGCATTAAAACATTTTCCAAAGCAACATCTGCAATGAATCAGAGGAATGAAGATAAAATGACAAGGACATTTAATGACAGGATTGTGCCCCTGCCTGCCTTTCAGCCTAAAAAGGTCTGGCTGAATTCCAGTTAGAAATGATCCCAGCACAATGAGTATACCATTTCTGTGTCACATGTAACTGGGTTTCACAGAGATATTTGAAGAATGCAGTTAAGCATCTCTTTGATATCTGTACTGTTCCCAACCTTTCAAATGTTTGTGGCACTCTGAGATGAGCTCTTCTTCTTTCTTCTAATATTTTTTCCACCCTCAAAAAAAATCTACATTATTTGGGAGGGAGTGCCATTGGTAACAAATGCACATTGGTGTTACACCTTATGAGGAAATCAAATGTATGCAGGATCAGCCCAGGCATTCCTTCTCCTCCTCACAGCCCTCACTATTCAGTCCTCACCTAGTCATACGCACCCATAACACACCACAGGCCCTCACCTGCATTCTCCAAGCTCAGGAGCAATCCATCCCAACAAAGAGGAAGTCAGACAAAAATGCCAGAGGGCCTGCATGGATGAACAAGGAGCTCCTGGACAAATGCAAACACAAAAAGAAAACCTACAGAAGATGGAAGTAAGGACAGGTAGCCTGGAACGAATACAGAGAAATTGTCTGAGCAGACAGGGATCAGGTTAGGAAAGCTAAAGCCCTGATAGAATTAAATCTGGCCAGGGACATCAAGGGTAACAAGAAGAGCTTCTATAGGTATGTTGCTGATAAATGGAAGACAAGGGAAAATATAGAGTCTCTCCAAAAGGAAACAGGAGACTTGATTACCTGGAATATAGGGATGATTGAGGTACTTAGCAATTTTTTTGCCTTGGTCTTTGCTGACAGATGCTCTGGCTGCACCACCCAAGTCACAGAAGGCAGAGGCAGGGACTGGGAGAATGAAGAACTGCCCACTACAGGAGAAGATCAGGTTTGAGAATATCTAAAGAACTTGAAGGTGAACAAGTCCATGGGGCCTGATGAGATGCATCCATGTGTCCTGAAGAAACCGGTAGATGAAGTAGTTAAGCCACTATCCATCATATTTGAAAACTTGTGGCAGTCCTGTAAAATTCCCATGGATTGGAAAATGGGAAACATAACCCCCTAATTTTAAAAAGGGAAAAAAGGAAGACCCAGGGAACTACAGGCAGCCAGTCTCACCCGAGAGCCTAGAAAGATCATGAAGCAGATCCTCCTGGAAACTGTGAAAAGGTAAATGGAAAATAAGGAGGTCACTGGTGACAGCCAACATGGCTTTACTAAGGGCAAAATGTGCTTGACAAATTTGGTGGTCTTCTACTGCAGAGAGACAGAGTTGGTGGATAAGGGAAGAGCAACTGGTGTCATATACCTGGACTTGTGCAAAGCGTTTAACACTGTCCTACATGACATCCTTGTGTCTAAACAGGAGGCAAGAATTGAATGGATTGAGCACTCAGTGGATAATGAATTGGCTGTATGGTGCACTGAAAGAGTTGTGGTTAGATGTCCAAATGGAGACTTGCGACAAGTGATGTTCCTCAGGGTCGGTATTGGGACCAGTGCTGTTTCACCTCTTTGGAGAAATCAGCAAACAAAATGATTTCAAATCGTGGCAGCATGAAGTCTAGCTGGTAAGACCAGACTGCACAAGATCATAAAATCATAGAATATGCTGGGTTAGAAGGGACCTGTTAAAGAGATGATGTGTTTGATATGCAGTTACTACATTGCATGGATATTCCTGCATAAAAGGTTTTGGTTTCCTATCAAAGCTGAAAATATTTATGGGTTTGCAACTCAGTTTTTCCAACAACAGTCTAAGATACTTATGCCCCCATAAGTATATTTTATGAGAAAATTGTTTTGTTTAAACTACCTTCCCCTCTCCCCGATTGTCTGTTCACAACAGTTACAAAATAAATTTTTTACCTTCTGTTTTCTGAGTAAGTTCTGAATTAACATATACAGTTGTTACTCTATGAAATGGAGAACATGGAATTAAATTTTTACAGCACTACATGTTTTTACTGTTAATTGAAAGATGTAAATCATGTCTCAACCGTCTTGATTTTTTTTAATAGAAAGTAGAACAAAAATCAAGATAATTCACTTGTCTAATAAATACTTCCATTAAACATACTGAAAATACGTGGTACAATACAAGACACATAATCTGAATCATATTGGAATCAATTCGACCTTTGTTAGTCTTTTCAGTGGAAAGATTCACAGCAAAAGTAAAGAAATGACCAAGGCCTTAGCTCAAAGCCCTCTGAAGACACTGGCAGATTTACCAGGCTAAAGTGAGAAGAGATTAGATTTTTAAATTGTTCCATTTCTACCAGCACTTTAGGAAAGTGAAGTGTATTTTAAAAAGACACCTATCATGCCATGCATAATCAGTGTGAAGAGTGAGATTAGCATGTTTTTTCTCACAGTACATACAGCAATGACTGGCTATTGGGGAAGACCAAAAGTATTTCCAAATTTTAAGCGAATTCAACAAGTTCTGAATGAAAAGAGATAGGAGAAATGTTTGGATTAGGTTAAAACATTTTGTTTCTCTATTTTTAAATTATCTGAGGATTTTTTTTTCAAACAGTGAAATGAAATTTTTTTGGTTTTATCAATTACAGAAAAAGAGGATTTACTAGAGCAGGAGAGGAATGTAATGAAGGTAAAGAAGAATATGTAATGCAGCTGCAAATGACAAGGAAGAAGAAAAAATGTTTGAACAAGCGAAAAAGCACTCTCCAGTTCAGGAAAAGAGCACTGTCTTAGTCTTAGCCCTAGCCTGTGTAGGTGAGCAGAGCCTGGGGATCCTCCTGCTCGCTTTTCCCCATTTCCCTGCCCACACCATTTGGCAGGACCTCTTTCCATGTGATGTATGGAAATAACAGGGGTAAGGAGTGGTGATGCAGAACAGCAACAGGCACATATTTAGCTCTGCTCCATGCCACTAAGTGGGGAAAAAAAACCCTAAAATTAGAGCAGGCAAAATTTACATAAAAAACAAGAACATTTTTCCATATTCACATTCTGTGCTTCTGCACCTGAAATTATCTAGTATATTGATAAATGAATTTATGCAGTTGATTTTACAAAGGCAGTCTGTATATCACTATGCTCTGTGCACCAAAACTTTTAAAAAGTACAATATCAGACAAAAATGGCATTATAAACATTTAAATAATGTGGGTATTTCAGGCTCTTAAACTTTTTTTACCATATTAGGTTTTCATTAGAATTTGGTGTAGGTTAAGCAGAGTGAATTTCTAAACCTTAAAAGATCAGACAAAAGAAAAAATGATACCAAGTAAATCCCTATAAAAGCAATATCACATCCAGAAACAACATTTCATTTTGGGTCTTCCAAATACTTTGGAAAGAATAAAATGTGGTTTGGAAAGAACTGTGGTATGCCTTGAAATTCCAGCTGAAAATCCAAGGAAGACCCATTTGTTTTCTCTTGTCTTTTCATACAGCCCTTCTGGATTTATTTTTCTTTAGTATCTGTAAAGCTTTTTCAGACATTTTGTATGACAGGTTGAATCTGCCTCGTTATTTTTGTTGCTAGGACAAATTAGATAATTGTAAATGTTTTGTCTACAATAAGGAAACTGCTATCAGTTTCATGGGGGATATGCAATAAAGCCATGGGCAAGCACGTGGTATTGCAGGACGAGGATTAGCTGCTTTTGGTGGCGATTGACAGAAAAAACAAAACTGAGATTTTTACTGAGGAAATCAGTTCTTTACAGATTTCACTTTGTGTCAGTGGAGACCTGTTGCAACAGATATCTGAACATGACAGGCAGGTGGTAAATCACTGTCACGCTTAGTTGTCAATGGGTTTGTGCTTTTAAGTTACCAGTGGCCCTGAAATCTCAGCGATAATACTGACTTAGGGATGATCTGCAGCACTAGAAGTGAGGGAGGAGACACCTTCATCCCCCTGACATCTGGACTGTGATAAGACTGAAGGAATCCCTGAGGTCAAACTTGGCCCAAAGAATCTCTTCAAACACCTGCATCTTGAAAGGAATTTTCCATCTTTTCAGCTCCCACTTTTCTGCCAGGGAAGTACAATAAATGTAGGAACATAATTCAGTGCAATCTTTCCTTAAAGCTATGCATATCTTTCTGTCTCTCTAGTCTTTCCCAGCGTTCAAAAAATGAAAAAGTAACAGACACAGAGCAAGTATATGGTGGTCCTTCCCAGCTTCTGAATGTTGATGGTTGGGGGCCTTCCTGCATTAAGGTTGCATTGATACAGTTACAGTTAATAACTATCAATAGATTTATTTCTGATTAATTTGCAGAATTGCTTTTGAATTCATGTGTTTATTTTTCCTTGACACCTTGGCAGTAACAAATCCTGTGTTGCATTCTGAGCTGTTTAAAAATATGTTTGTTTATTTAAAACTTACCTTCAAGTGATGGAGTCACCATCCCTGGAAGTGTTTAAGAAACGTCTGGATATGGCACTTAGTGCTATGATCTTGCTGACATGGTGGTGTTCAGTCACAGCTTGGACTTGATGATCTCAGAGGTCTCTTCCAACTTAATTGATTCTGTAATTCTCTGATTTAAATTTAACTGAATGTCTCTAAAGCTTATGTGAAAAAAATGTGAATATTTTCCTTTTTTCCCGGGTCTTCCATATCAATTATAATTTCACCTTTCTCTCTTGTACTATCTTGTTCTTTCCTTTTCCAAGCAAAGAAGTACATTCTCTGTTTTTTTCTCCCCAGTTTTTCGTTGCCTGGAAATAACTCCATAGATATTGGCATGCTTATGACAATTTCCTTTATCTCTTTCAGTTGTCCTACATCCTTTTGTGCAGTGACAAGAGTGAGAGGGCATCACAGATCAACATGATAACATAATTTTTTCTATTTATTGGTTCCTTTCTTAATAATTTCTAACACTCATTTTTTCACCCATCATCACTGACTCCCACCACAGGGAGTTAAAAATTTTTTTCCTAAGTATACATAATTTCTACCCCATCACTGCCTATTTATCATTAAATGCATTCTGGCCTATGAGCCTTAGCTCACATGCACTGACCTTTAGTCCAACTTCCATTTTATCATATAATCTGTTAAGTTCTGATGCAACTTTTGAAATGTACTTTAGATTTGATCATATGGAATAATTTTGTCAGAAGTCTTTGCTACCTCATTATTCACATACTTTTATACTTGAATTATGAGTATGCTGAAGATATTTTATGGGTTTTTAACCCCTTCACTATGGAAATCAATTTCTTATTTCTACCTTTAATTTCCTACATCTTAGAAAAAGAGACCCCAAGGTATCTTCTGCTCAAAAATCACATGCAATATGCACCTGCCACAGGAAAAAAATGCTTATATGGTTTATACTAAATCAGAATCAAAGTGCTTTATTTCTTTATAAATTATGCATAATTAACTGTCAATGAGTGAACTACACCTTCAGGACCAATATCAGTGATACAATAGAGAAACTGCAATACTAAACACTCACAAAACATCAGCAAACACCTACAGATTTCTAATTGCCCTTGTACAGAGAATCCAGGACAGTTTTGGTTGCGCACATACACACTTTTATGTGCACATCCACTGTTTGAATTAAAAGTTCATTCCATAAAACATGACAATGCATATACCGGTGAGGATGGTCCCTGGGCTCACATGCACATCTCCCAGATACGAGCATCCCTTTGCAGCTTCCCGTGCTATCACTTTGCTGCCTGTATGGTTTTCAAGAGTAGAGGCTGTGTGGGCATCCCTACACAAACCTTTTATTGTCTTGCTGTGACCTTTTCCTGAGTCACACTGTGCCACTAAGATGCAGATATGCACCTACTGACATGCAGAAATACAGATTTCTGTATATTTAAAAAAAGACAAGTGTTCCAACAATGACGCTTTTTCATGAACTAGTTTATTCCTCACAGAAGCTTCAGAACGGAATTCTTTACTAGGGAATTTCTACCAGAAATCTTGGAAAACTTGTAAAAATTCCTTATACTTCAGCTGTCTGTTTTAGTCATTGTCATAGTCTTTCACTACTAACAGTCCCATTAAATAACAAAGAGAGCAGAAAGATTGCTATGTGGGCTTCAAAAATTATTCATTCATTTTGCTTTATATTTGACTTATATTAAAAAAATAGAAATAATACATTAAAAATGAATTAAAAATAAAGCCTTTGCAAGTATAGGTCACACATGATGTGATTTGGAGCTATTCTTTGCCACTCCCTGTGAACCAGGGCTGCACTGAAGCAGGGTGTAGAGTGTGGTCTGATGTGTTTGCACAGTGCATGGCCAGTCCAATGCTTTCTGCTTTCAGTGGAAGCCAGGAGAGTTTAAAGCCTTTAAAATGTTTTAAGGCATAGAAATATGAAACAGTAATGGTAAATGATTGACTTCTTTGGCTTAGTGGTAGCTGGAATTAGTGGTAGCTTGAATTACCAGCCCACAGAATATGCTTCACTTCTACTGATGCAGGTGATGTGGCACATCCTGACGAAAATCATGCTCTGCAGGCAGCTGCCTCATTGTCTCTACCCCACGGAGGTCTTCTGGGGGTTTTTGTTGGTTTGGCTTTTGGAGGGGTTTTTTTTGTAGACTATTTGAAAGTAATTTGGGGAGGCTTGATTTCTCAAAGGCACATATTGAGGACTATTCATACCATTTTCTAGAGCACTTGACAACAGGTCTGACACTAGGAGGCCATAGCACAGGGACTGCAGAGCTTTTCCAGTAGGAAAAGCCTCTGCTTACCCACTGGAGGAGCCCTGATGTGAAACCATGAACATAGCTATGGGTTTGACAGGGACCAAGACAGTTATTGGTGGCCAAAAGGCCCTGTAGTGGTCTAGGTTAGGCAAGAAATTCTGGAGAGGAATTTCCCAATCTCTTTATTCATTATTTATTTTTAAAAGAGGATAAACATTTGAAGATAAGGATTTAATTTTTTATGGTAGTTTCACTGGTATAAATTGGTGGGAAGCAACGGAGTTACCTCACCATGTCAGGGCAAGTGAGACTGGGCTCAGGCAAAGGAAAGAGAGGAGGACTCAGATTCCCTCTGTATCCTTATTTCAACTGTGCTTCATTTTAGCAACTGCGTTTTCTTCCTCCATATCATAAATATTTCATATTCTTTCAGCCATTGAGTTCATCATTTAAACAGGAAGGCATTTAGCAATGCTGTTCTCATTCAGTTTAAAGATGTACTTCAAGCACAAGATTAATTCCTCAACTGATGTAAAATAGTGCAGCCCCACTGGGGCTGGGAAAGCTGCTTCCCCAAATGGTAGCAGCATTTCTGCTTCCATTACTTCCAGAAGAAGCCCCAGGTCCTCCTGGGAGCTCCCCTTGCCACATTGCCTCCTCCCAGGCGAGCTTGGGGCTGCACAGGGTCGTCACGCAATGGTGCTGTGCTGATCGCAGCTCGATGCTTCACTCCTGCAGCTCCAGGCGGTCCCTGCTACTGGTATTGCAGAGTGCAAGCACCAAGCTGAACCACAGAGGAGGCTGAAAAATGGCACCACGAAGGCAGTCATGACAGCATATTTCTTCTGAGACTGAAAGTATCACATCCCGCCTCTCACAGACTGCACATCCTCACCAAGGTAATGGGTCAGATTTACCCACAAAATCCCTGTCGACCTTGCAAGCAAGCACAGACTGTAAATCAGCAGGAACTTTATCTTATGACTGTTATGGCAACGTACAGCAGTCACAAGTCCACAGCACCTGTGACCCAAAGAAACATAAAATGCATTTCTCTTGTGCATTCAGGTTTAGTTGGTCCAGAGTTTTCCACACAAAAGTTAGCTCAATCACATGTATTTTACCTGGATTACACTGGCTCATGTAAACTATCTAACTGAAGTTTCCCTTTGGCATTACTTGAATGGGTGGCCAGCCACACACAGAACAAAATAGAAATGCGTGGAGCATTCACCTCGAATGCAACAAATGTTTACCATAAGAAGAGAAATTGTACTCTTCGGGGATGTTTACCATTTCCTTTTCCTCTTGTTTTCTCTTTCTGACAAAGCTAGGAAAGCAGGGCTGCCAAGTCATATCCATGTGATAATTCCAGATATTCAAGTACTTTAAAAGTGTAAAATTGGATATGAATAGCAAAATGTACCTTATAACCTACTCCCATATTAAAATATTTTCAGTCTTCAAAATCTTTTGATCTATCTCAACAACTCCTGCAAAGTGTAGTCATAACCAAGATAGTTTTTAAACAGTCAGCTCTAGGCAAATAGCATCATAGTCCAGCAAGGCGAGAATTCACTAATTCTTCATTTAGTCCATGATGAGGTCCCAGTGTCTGGGCTAATTTTACATCAGCTCTGGAATGATGAGTTCTAACCAGTGTTGGGAAGGCGGTCCTTGCCCTAAGATTGTCAGCCAAAGTGATCAGCCATCAGCCATGCAGCTCAACAAAGAACACAGCCCTTTCTGGATTCAGATAGAAACAAGAAATATCCCTGCTAAAACAACCCACTCTCTCAAGCCAGTAGGGAACTGGATGAACACCATAACCCTACAATATCCTCTTCTCTCTAGTATGTCTGTATTTCATGTCCAGCAAAATATTTGCTAGAAAGCCAGGGAAAGACAAGCTTAGATTACATTTTGCCACATATCAAATAATTCACAGTGAACTGGAAGCCATTCAGAGAAGATGAAAATAAGCCCTGAAAGATAAATCACTTACAATCATGTAAGCATGTCACAGACAATCTTACGTGAGAGAAGGGAGAAGAACTATTTTCAGAATTGGATGCAAAAAAAAGGCAATAAATGAAGAAGAATTATTAGGTTTTGTTCTGTAAAGTGGATTTACAAAAAGGGAAAAAGAATACTTTTGATTTACTACATCTGAAAAATGGAAACAGGTCACAGAATATGAAAAGCTTGAAAAATCTCACTTAACAGCACACTGTAGGCCTTTTGAGTTTTAAGATTTTTTTTTCTCCCACTGTTTTCCTTTCTATTTCTTTTTTTTTCTGCTTTGTGTGTGGATCCCGACCTCACAAAATCAAGAAATTTAAAGAATATTTGAGTTCAAAGGAGTATTCACATGAATATGTGTGGGTTGACAAGAGCTCAAAGAAGGGGGGAAGAAGGCAGAAGAGGTTGCAAGCCGCTGAGGTCAGAAATTTACCTTCTTATCTATCTGTATAGACTACCTTATTATGGGAGATTGCAAAAATAACTGTAGATAGTTTGAGGAATTTCAAATATAAAAAGATTTCAAATGTAAAAATGTGTCATTTGCCTCAGAGTAAGGCTTACACTCAGGGGAACTGGGTAGCAATCTGTAAATGTGCAAAGTGAATAGACCCCAAGGACAGAATACAATTACTTAGGAGGTAATGAGATGAGATTAAGAAGGGAATATTTAGACAGAATGCCAGGAAAAGCTTGAGCTACTTTGAAATGTTGAATAGCCTTGTAAGGGAAACCTGAAAGCACAATTACTTGAGACATTTAAAACTGTGAGTACGCTCACATTTGCTGCAGGGAACACATCTCCCTTTGCAGTTAGATAGACTGAATAATGCAACCAGGTTTCTACCCTTTTTTTTTTTTTCCCCATGATTCAGAGCACAGTGCAATTCAGATGTACTCACATTGTAATACAAGTAACACAAAGGACACTGCAGTGGCAAGCAACATGAGACAGGCGGTGTATAGGTTGCAACCAGCATTAAAGAATTTCTGCCTATTGTATCACGCAGCTGCAGAAACTGGTGAGTTGTTTTAGTCCAAATTCTGTGTTATCTCTGTACACATACATCACCTTCTTGAACACTTATGGTTATCAGCAGTAGCATCAACTAGCACTGGGAGGAGACACTTCTATGCTTCACATCTTAGCAGCAGCTAAGATTTCCCAGGGGAAAAAAAAAAAAAAAAAAAGGTACTTTTCGGCTGGGCACTGCTCTTTGTTCCCAGGTGTAGTTCCTATGAGCTTTCAGTACTGCAAAAGAGGGTAGAGTGAGCTGATTATTTGGAATCTTTCTCAGTTTAAAGATTAGATCAACCCAGTCTGCCACCAACCCAATTCAGTCTGCTAGTATCAGCAGCCACCAGCCTTTCTGCTGATCTGCCATGAAGCCAAAAGAAACTTAGAAAATGGATCTGTGGTGCACCTTGTTAATTGATTGATGTACTCCAGGAGGGCACCTGATGAAAATCCAGGTGCTAGTGGGCATTCCATCAGTGATACCAGATTAGAGCTAGTACAAAATAGCTCCATGAAACATAGGGAGTGTAAATACTGGCTCTTCAGCCCATCTGCTTTTGTCTGCAGCTTTTTTCCTGCTGCACCACGCTGTTCGCTAAATGTAAAAACTGCTGGAGTGCACTGGCTTTGCCTTCCTACCTCTCCAGACTTTTTTTTTTCCAAGAAAAAAAAGTTATACATACAGATGGAGCCAACAAGGTTAATGTGGTGCCAGAATATAACCAAAGTGCAGACCGGTGGCTGTGTAACTCACTTAGCCTGGTATAGATATGGCCACTCAAGTGAAAATTGCTTTACAATTAAAGTGCTACTTGGTGTGGAAACAAGAAGACAGACTTTGACCATTAATATTTTTTCTTACCAATAATACTATGATTCTTCCATATTTGCCCATAGTTTTACATAGTTTTATGTACACTGTTCATTGTCCTTAGCCAAAATGTGTCAGAAAAAGACTAGAGTGAACTTCAGATCACGGCCTTGTAGTCTGCAGAATAAGTTGGCTCCAAGCCAAGCAGACATTACAATACACACCTGTTGGGGCTTTCCAGGTTTTTCTCAATACCATCTTAAACAATATCAAGGCCTCAGAGAAATGTGAGAATGACTTTGAAAAAAAACCAGTTTGACTGTAACAGTACCAAGGTGGTTATATGGCTCTATATGGCCCTATTAGGAAACACTGAATTTCTCTCCCTCTCTCCCCATACTTTAATCTGCAACATGCAGTTGCAAGACAATCCAGCAGAAACAGTCCAGCTATTTCAATGCAGTACAGTAACTGTTTCATTTCATATGGCTTATGACTCTAGGTTAAGGAGAGCTGTTTCAAAGCAGTATTTAACCGGGAAGCTTTGTAAAAAAGGATGGGATTTCAGTAAATCAGTGTGTGTGTGTATTGTGTCTGGGGCAGAGGCTGAAATCAAGCCAGGCCATTCTTTTCAGCTTTTGTTACTTCATTCTTCTACCATGGGCCTGATTCTGCGAGGTTTTTTCAAGTTGAACTGCATGGTCCCCATTCAGGGAGCTTCCGCTGAGATCCCCATGGCACTCACTGGGATAAAATATTTCTCATGAGGAGCAAAAATTTCAAAATGTTGTCACCTGTAAGCAACAAGTTAGAATTGTTTTAATACGTGTCAGATAAGAAAAGATTGCCATTGAAGAGCCCTTGAGAAGTATAGAACACTTCTGTGACTCAGATAGGGACCTGAAGTTCTCTCTGAATAGCCAAAGGCTCATTTACCCTGCTGGAAAGATACTGATGCCATTACAGTGCTTCCTTTGCTGTTTTCTGAACATGTTCTGTTCAACATCTCACCTAGAGCCTCACCTCATACTGCAGATAGTCCCAGAGGGGGCATCTGAATCACACTCCAAGGAAAAGAAATGCCAACAGTTTTCTGAGGAGCTCTTTCCTTTGCTCCAGCTCTCTCTCTCCTTTCTCCCTCTCACTCTTCTCAGCACATGAGTTTCAGAGATCCCTCCCCAGATCCTCTCATACTCCCTCCATGCAGTTTGCATGGTGACAGGCTGAGACATAAAAATTCAGGTTCTCCATCCAAAATCATATGGGTGTGTGGCTGGTGACCTTAAGGATGTTCTGCATGTGCTGCATGCGAGAAAGTGACAAATTCTACTCTCCTTTCCAACACAGACACTGCTGATCTGAGTCCCTCTTCTCAAACCAGATGATAAGTTCCATGAAAGTCCCAGAAATCAAGCACATTAGACACTTCTCTGTGTGTCCAAGTGGGACTGAAATCAGTCTACGAGTTTAAATGGGCTAATACAGGCAGGGTCTCAGGTGAGCAATAGACTGGTAAGCAAAATAACTACCTGCTAAATCTTATTTCCTTTTGAAATCAAGCTGAAACATTTTTTTGGAAGGGTTGGCGTGTTTTGTTTTGGTTTAAATAAATTGAAGGATTTGGTTTAGAAGAAAGATGTGGAATAGCTTCTACACACAAACAACTGAGAAGGATATGACTTTCCAACCAGAAAAACAGTTGACTTTAAGAGGGATGTGATAAACACCTACCTGTTCATACAGTTGTTATCCTGTTATTGTTGGTTAAACCTGTTTTCGCTCATGGTACAATGCCTTCTAATTACTGCTCAATCAATTAAAAATCTCCAAGGAATTTTTAAAGGGTACCAATGAGCCAAACACTTCTAGTCCATGGAAAAATAAAAACAAAAACAAAAAGAGAAAATGGAAAACACTCCCAGCCTTAAAGTTAACCAGTTATCAGTTATCTACATACCCCCTCCCTGTTTTTGTTCTGCCATTGTAGTGCTGCCAAATCCCAGGTTTCACTTCTCGCAGACCAATGCCTTACCAAAGAGAGGAGAGAAGAGAAAAAGAATGAGAAAGAATAAGGGAAATGGTAGAATATCTAGGCCATACAAAATATGGATGAAAAGAACTCCATTGCACAGGAGAAAGAGGTAGAAATATTCCTGGTTCTATAGGGAAGGTCAGTGGTATCAGAGGTTGTAGAAAATGGGGAAATGGGGAGAACAGTATAAAAAAACCATGGAGAACCTGCAGCGGAAGAAAGGAGAAGAAAGAAGGGCAGAGAAAAAATAGCTCAGGTGTGTAGGATGAGAATAAGTTTTGCAGACCTCAGGACTGCACAGAACCAGAACAGGAAAATTAGTGTGGAAGAAGCCCATGATGTGTGCTGAGACTAGGAAAGCCACAAAGTGTTTATTTATCACAAAATTTATTTGCCTTTTAAAGCCCAGACCAAACAAACAACCTGCACACTCTCTGCCTGCCGTCTGCACACTGCTTCTAGCTTTGACAGCCCTGGCAGAAAGTCAGATGAGTCTCAGAAGAATTTTGTCCTTCCTGGAAATTCCTCCTGGGGCTCTGTGTGAGAGTGATTAGTGATTCTCTGGGCAGGAATATATTGATCTTTCCTCTCTGACTACTGGGAACTCCTATAATCTGAAATTGAATTCTCTAGGAGTGATTTGACCTCTCCAAGGAACCAGCCAACATCGGTCCTCTTAACATGAGAGTGATTTGTACTGTAGGGGAGCAAACAAATCCCCATCCATGCCCAGCATTTCCCATGCAGGCATGTTCGTGAGCACCCTCTCTACCTCTGAGCGTGCCTGCGTTGGGTAGCCAGGGCACAGTTTGTATTAGGTTCACAGATTATTCCTGCTTCCATCACACAAGTGTTGGTACAGACAGCCATGGAGTAATTTTCAGCCATTTTGCAAACTTAACTGCCCAGGCAAATTGTAAGAGATTTCATTAATTTAAAGCATGGTTTACTCCACATTTCAGTGAGTGAGTCTTACAGACATGCCACCTCTCACTGGGAACTGCTGAGAGGTTTGTGAGGTAAGTTAAGACAAATCCAGTAAATGCTTAGATGTGAGACCTCTGAAGGATGCTTGGATATGACTGGAAGTGGTACTGGTAACTCAAACACAGAATATTTTTTCCCAGTGAGAGAGTGCTCAAGCTCACAATTACACAGCATAGTGCCTTCTTTTTGGAGACAGAAGTCAGTATCCTTACACTTCACCAATGTAACTGTGTGAAAGGAAGGTGTTAATTCTACTATACCAGTTCTCTGTTGTGTTTCTGGCCTGCTATGGCCATTTGTGACTGGCAGGAGTCAACCTCAGTAAAACTGTCTGAAAAATTATGCATTAAAAGTCACTTTTCATGTTTGCTGAAAGGTGAAGGCCTAACAAACTTCTCTGAAGTTTTAATCACTTGAGCTCAGTCAATTAAAACAATGACATCACCCAGTAGCACAACCATCTTTGTTTTATGGTCTGCACACTTCACAAGGGTGCATGGGCTACTTTTAAGGCATCAGTGATAAGCAACAAAGGAAAAGCATCTTTTCCTCTAAAAGCTTGTTTATGGTCACTGGAAATTTTTCGTGTGACTGCAAGTGGAAAAAGGGTTGAAAAACAACTCAAACCCGAAGTCTTCCCAACCATAGAACAAAACAAAAACTGTGTCTCCATAACTCAATGTTGAGTCGTTATAATACAGATAATATCAATTAAGGTACTTGTAATTTTTCAGATATTTGTTACCACATTGTAGGATTTCTCTACAAATATTTTCATTTCTAGAAGAAATACAAGGCAGTAAGCTTCACAGAACAGCTTATTTTGGATCATAACAAATATTTTTTCTAAGTCTAGATTTAAAAAAATCTATATATTTTTCTTTTTTCAGAGGGGGGTGGGGGTAATAGACTGTACAACATGAGGCTAGAAAAGACCACTTCATAGCAGCTATTACAATGAAACTATCTGACTGCTTACTGTATGCAGATTTCAGTCTCCTCTATGCCCAGAGTGTTTGTGTGTATGTACACAAACATGTGGAGAGCAGCTAGCACAGACTAACTCTAGCTGTGAGGATTTTAGTCTTCAACCTCTTGGGGCTACAGTAGTAGAAATAGTCAGCCAAAACCAAACAATAGACCAAAAGTAAGACAGACTCAAACCCGTGATTTTTTTCTTTCATTTCATAGACACTACCTGAGCCACTCATCACTTAGCCATATTAGTTACATGATGTTTTTCAGATCCCTTGGTTGAATCAGGGCTTGAAATATTGGAGTTAAGGCAGGGCAGTGTTCAGGGACATCAGTTTTCATGAGGCTGTTCCTCAACCAGGGAAAACCATGGGCATGAGGCAGGGACAACATATGTTTATTATTATACATAATACTTCAATTTATTCAGGCTGCAACAGTGTTGAAAACAAACCTGATATTTTCCATACACAGACAAAGATACAGTCTCTTCTCCTGAGAACTTATGGCCTAGGAGAAGACTTAGTAGAAAGAGAGCAGCAAGTCATGGCTAACTGAAGTGGAAACTGCAGTCAGCACTCCCCCGTGACAGATCTTCACCTTCCTCCCAGACCAAAGGTGCCATTGCACTCCACTACTTTCCCGTGCTCCCGGACCCTGCATGCCAAAACTAGCTGTAGCTGAGACATGGCCTTCAAATGCCACGTGGCAGCTTTCAAGTGTGCCTCTGGGGAGGACTTGGTGTCTCCTGTTCACCTTTGTGGTGCTGCGTGCCTTCTCCACTTCTGCATGAGCAGGTGTGCCCAATGCTGGGACTGATGGCTACATCTCATGTCCGGGCAGAGGAATTTTCCAAGGTGTGTCAACTGGAGCTTTACCTTGCATTTTTCTTAAATGAGGAAGCTCTGACTGTACCAAACAATAATTGTGAAATAAATAATTAATGGTATTTTTTTCTTTACACTCAGTTGTGACATTTTTTTTTCATAATTTTTTTTCATGTGACCAACTCAGATTAGGAAAACCTTTTCTTAGTTCTTCGGCTGCTCAATTCCCAGCCTCTTACAAATTTTCCCTCCTGGAACCCGTTCCTTCCCTCCAGAGTCTAGCAATTCCTTACTGTTATTTTGCATGTGTCAATTAGACCTGATGTTGCAATGAAAAGAACAGAAGAAAGAGATGCATTTATTTTAATGTTTCAGAACCAAATATACAGGAGAGGCAGCTCCCTTTTTTTCAATATCAGAACACCCAGTCTCACCACTCTGACTTAGAAACCCTTTGAGCAGGGGAAGTCTGAAGAGCCTTTAGCATAGGAGCCCTCCCGCACTGCTTGCACAGATACACATCTGATCTTATCTTTCATCTGAAAGGATCTCCAAGGCAAAAGAAAACAGAAATATGTTTTCGTGGCTAAAGCAGTAACGCATCACATGCTGAAATGCGGTCTCATCCCACTAGAGGGTGGTCTGGTCACCCTCATGCTACAGCTGAGGTGTACAGGCAAAGCTCTTTCAGAAAGCCTGAGCCCACTTTATTTAAGACTCAGCAACATCAAAGTATTCCTGTTCTGAGATTTTCCGAGTGGCTCATGTTCCATCACCAACACTGAAACTACCCTGTCATTTAAACAAATAAACATGTTGTGCCTCTCACTGAAGATCTGACAATCTACAAATATCAGCGTGCTCTGAAGTGTTCTACCAACGTTGCAACTGTGGATGTATGAAAGAGCAAAGCCAGGTTCACTGTTAAAGAGTGCTAAAGTGCTTGGCTTGATATCACTTTGAAACCTTTAAAATCTGTTTATGTGGTTTATATTTTCTTCACATCATTTTCACAGAAAGCTGGATTATTACAAGTAAAACAAGGCAAATTTTTTCTTATGAGCTAGTCTGTGCTTTGAATGTCTGTTACAGTGAACTAGAAAGGGCTTTAAGACAAGAGATGAACTGGAGGCTCTTCCATCAGTTTGGGGGGAGTTGGCAGTTAATCTCACAGCCAGCTCTCACACTGACTGCATGAGATTCACCAAAAACACCTTCCTCTGCCAAGCCATTCTTTTCCTTTGTGAGCCATGTCACCTCTGCTCCTCTTCCCAGGACAGGCTGCTTGTCTCCCTTTCTCCCCCTTCATCTGCTCAGACTCAAACACACGCATCCCCACCTGCATGCTTCGTAGTCCAACCTTCAAAAGTCCTTATCTTGTTTCTCCTTCTGAGATTCATGTTGTGATCACCAAGAAAAGGTAATTTCAACCTGCTTTCTTATTCCTGCCCCTTCTGATGATCAGAAATCATTTAAGACCTTTGCAAGGAAAATAAAGGTACAGCCTTATGTCATGGAACTGAAGTTGCATCAAGCATCAACCCAAACACCATAACATTGTCAGAATTTGAAAGATATTTCAGAGAATTTCATCCAACATCTTGGCTCTCACCTCAATGTCTACATACATGGGAATCTTCCCTTTTACTCTCATGACAGTTGGAGCAAAGCTACAACAACATATGGCAAAAATTGCATTTGTATACCTATGCAAAACTTTCTTTGTAAGGAGTTTTTGTCCCAAAATTAATTGGGCTTTAGATTCTTTTGCTCTGATCAAGTTTCTCCTTACTGATTCATTTTCTTAAGTCTTGCTTTTCAACTTAAGTAGTGGATAAATGAAACACTTTATCTCAAAAAACATGAAATTGAAGGTACTTTCAGCCACAAAAATTTGCCATATCTAATGGTGTTCCAATGTGGATGTGAGCTCACTGGAAAAACTGTGAAGACTGTGAGTAAACCAGAGCACCATTCACCATTACATAAAAAATGTATATACTCATATTTTGCATGATACAGGAACAAACGTGAAGTGATTGGGGGAAAATGGGCTTAAGTTGCATGAGTTCACTTTCTCATCCAATTTAGGAGATGTTATTTGCCTATTTGGTTTTGTTTGTTTCACATATTTCAGACAGCAAAAATGTTAAATGATTAAAGAATTCATTATTAACCTCATGGCATTTGAATCATGTCAACAGATATGACACAGCTGCCAATGATAATCAAGACTACCTTCAGCTGTGAGTTTGGATGCAAATGACAACAAAACAAAATCTGTTCTGATGCAATATAATGAATTGCTACATCATTCATCTTGCCTGTATAAACACAACATAGCAAATAAAGTATTTTCTCTTTGTAAGTTCTTTACACTTCAATATTTTGAGAGTTATATAGGATGTGGCATATTTGGTTCTGGTAGTGGGAAAGGAAGTGATAGGGATGGGAAGTGTGACACACAGGTCTCATAAAAGGATTCTGTGTGCTCCTTTTTGGTGGCAGCAAAGTTTTGGATGGGTGGTATTGTCTCTAACAAATAAGTATTCTGTACTCAACTGTTAGGATACATGAGTAGAGCTGTCGTCCAGGTTGGTTCCAACATCTGGATACCACTTTTATTAGGTTTGGGAAGAACATTTGGTCCTCATTTAAAATACTGCAAACACTATCATCATGTAGACTGTGAAATTTTAAGAAAGACTACTACTGTTTTGATTATACTCTGAGATAAAAATAAAAGCAAACAGATCTCTAAATTGTGTGAAAATGCAAGAACACCAGCATCCTTTAACAGGCATCTCTGCAGGAGGTAAAGCAGCAAGTTTTGTTTTATAACAGAAGTTATCCAAGCATGGAACTGATGTGTTTGTTTTCTGCTCTCCATATGAACAGGGAAGGGAAGGAAGGGGAAAGGGAAGGGGAAGAGGAAGGGAAGGGGGAAGGGGGAAGAGGAAAGGGGAAGAGAAAAGGGAAGGAAGAGGAGGGGAGGGGAGATCGCAAACAAATTCCAAATGTAGCTAAAATTAGCAAAGCTATCCTTTTAATGCTTTTTTTTCAGAATCAAGTGCTCTGCATTGCCATTTTTCTGTAACCCAAATTAATTAGGTATTGACTTGTTTTTTCATTCAGTTAAAGTATAATTAAATGACAGTGGTCTGCCTCTGAAAGCAGATGAAAAGGTTCTAGTAAGAATCTCTAGGTTAATCCAGCTGCTTAAAATGTGTGTTGTATTTGACCATTTGCCAAGAGACTCTGTGAATACATGAGCCAGCTGGCATGAGGAGGGCTGGTGGGAACCTGTCAGCTGTTTAGGACAATGGCTGAAGTTTTTTTAACCAAATCAGGTTTTTAAAATACCTAAAAATAAGACACCCTACCTTTACATCTCAGGAATTATGGCAGAAATGAAATCTTACAATTTTTTTTTACTTCTTAAAATATGAGGTTTGACTCATATTCTGTGAACCTCTGCACCAAGTCATTTGTTTAGATTACTGTTGAATGTCTGGCAAAAATACACAATACATCAAAGCCTTATTTTTGCAATGATGGAGCCCAAGTTTGCTATTCTGACAAATATGTCTATTCAGGAGGAAAAAGCTGTGTTAATGTGCTGAATGGAGTTGCATCACCAGCTGCTCTTTGAACTAGGCAAGACCCCAGCCTTGGGTCCTGCTTTCAGAGTATCACCCCTCACTTCACAGAACCTCAGAAGGATGTGCGGGTGCTCATTTAGCCAAACTGCGAGCCACAAGCACATCCTGGTGAGCAGCTGCTCCCACACATCCTGCTGTTGGCTCTGGCTTTGCATGGGAATAATTACTGATCAGTCGAAGTCAGAGTTTCATCAGCAAACCTTTAATGCACTGTTTCCCACTAAGTATTTTAGACAGAAAAATTAGCCAATGACCCTGGCATTTAGAAAACCTCTTGTGCTCCCTGTGTTTTCACTGTTGAATGAAATGAAATGATTACAGTCAGGAGTGATTTCTGGAGCACAGAGGCAATGGCAAGGAGCCGAATAGCTCTTGAAAAGCTGGGCTGGGTGCGTGGGTGTGGAGGCCAGGGTGTCTGCACTCCAGGTGTCAATAGGAAACTTGCCATGCTAACAAGAGCCTTGCAACAGGCTGTTACTTTGATTTTTTCCACCTGGTGCTTGGTGCAACAATATGTCTGCCTTACCATGTGAGTTATCTGAGAACCTGTCAAAAGGCAGGGAAGATATGAGAAGTTCTGAAAAACCTGTCTGGGCCTGCCTTCTCAACAGTAACACTTTATGACACTTTTATTTTCATCCCAAACTTCAGATACTTCGTTCTCCAGACCTGAGAGATGCTCTGGCTGTGTGCTCTGTGGAGTGTCCCACTGCTCTGTCCAGGGATTCTCCTCAGCTTCCAGGTTCCTGCACACAAGTAGAGAATGACCTTGCTGTTAGTGCAGAAAAAGAAAAATGTAAAATGTAAATATCTCCATAAGCATTTGCAAAATGAGAAAAAGCTTATACATTTATGAAAGTTTCAAGTATGTATCTGAATCTCTCCATACCCACCACATCTGCTGAGCTGTGGCCTTTGGTGTTTCCAGTAAACAGGAAAATGTGAAGTGCAAATACTAGGTAGAAAATTAACATGAAGGAGATAAGCCTGAAGCCACAAAGGAAAGGAAAGGAAAACTGACAGGAACCAGAAGTTGTATTTCAGCATCTTTTGCACTTGCAGAAGGACTCACATGCCAGAAAGCTCATCAAAACAGGACAAATAAGTGTGTGTAGGAAAAGGTTTTCCACAACTGTGTCAACCTCATTTTCTTTGTTTACACTGAGCACCAGAGCTTTACAGCGTTACTCTTGTGTGTCAGAGACTCCTTCCAGTGGTGTAGACACCGGGTTCTTCTTCTTTTCTTAATGGACAGAATTGTTTTTTTCCTATCAGTTGATTCCATATCTAAAATACAATTTCCTTTTTCAGGACAGAGGCTGGAAGGTAGTCTGTGAAACAGAGTAATATTTCTTTTTCTCCGCATTATCCAAGTCCACAGCATTTACTATATGCCATATTCTGATTGTAGATCAGAATGATCCTCAGCAAAAGTAATCTGGGAGCCCGATATATTGGTGACATTTGGGTTTTTCTCCTAGCAGCGCTGTCAGCTGTCAGTAAGAGTACCTCTCATGGATACAATTCCAAGCAGCCAGTATCAGCCAGAGTTGTGTGGGCACCTGGTGGCCTCTGAAGTTGGCCACAACTCAGTTCAGCTCCTTTATCAGCACATCTCTCTGCTCCCACATCCAGGAGCACAGGACTGTGCAGCTCCTGGCTCCTCTCACTGTCCCACACCTCTCAGGGTGCAAGACGTGGACATGATAGAAAATGGGGGTATCCCTCTCCATTTTGCAAACAACTTTAAGTCTCTAAGTGATAACATGGTGAAGGGTTTCCACACCTAGGTTCATCAGTGAAGCTTTGGGACTCTAGAAATTCATGACTCTCCTTTGTGGACTTAGAAATCTGCACTCAGATCTCCAGGCCTCATCTCCTGACTCTACGGAAGGAACCAGGGCTTTCGCTGGAGTTAGGGTCCAGAGAGCTCTGGCTCAGGAGAGCTGTAAGAGAATAGAACAGAGGCAAAGAAGAAAGAGAAGACAGAAGAAAAAGTGGGGTCAGTTCCAGTTTAACCAAATATTTTTTATTTTTTTAATTAATTTTCTCATAAGTCGGAAACATCCTTTTTTGCAGCACAGCTTTCTGCACACCAAATTTATTAGTTCAGCGGATATAATGATATAACAAACAACTTAAAATATATTAATACAGTGGAAAACATAATGCTGTCAGTTAAATAGCATTTATTTTTAATGATTTATCATTCATGAAAGACATCAATTACATTCCACTTATATTATTTTTTAAATAATTTTTATGGCAGCAATGTCAAGCCCAAATGAAAAACAAGCCAAAAAGCAGGGAGCAAAAATCACCCCTGCTCCAAAGAGTTGGAAAAATAATCTAAGACGGAGGAAAGAGTTCCAATATCTGATGAAAGAGGTGAAGGATTTAAAAAAGTTAGTGACAATAATAGTATGCAGTGGTATAGATAAGGTGGGAGTAAAGCCATAACAGATTTATTCCCTCTGTGTCTCTGGTGCTGTGTGTATTATAGAGTGTCCCAGGAAGATCAGCTCCTTCTCTTGGTGCTTTCTGTTCCTGGGGGTTAGAATTTGGCTGCTGAGCTTGATATCGAGGGGATTCAGAGGCTGGTTTAAGGGCATGTTTTCTTACCGAGACTTCCTTCCCAAGACCAGTCATTCACTTCAGACTGGCCACCACCATGAAAGTTATTTACGGTGTGGTTACAGGAGGACATTCCTTTTAGCTTTGAGTCTCAGAAGCTGAGTGAAACCCACAAAACTTGAATAGTCAGGGGCTGACCTTAGAGAGAGCCAACAGAAGAAAATACTTGGAGTCACTGCAGTAATGAATGGACAGCCATTAATTTAAAACAAACCACATTGTTTCTTTTACTCAACATAGGTAATGAAATAATGAAAGGAACCCACAAGCTTTCAAAACAGTGGCATTAGCCGGATTTCCACTGTCACAAGATCAAAGCAAGAGGCTTTGTTAGTTATAGCCAGACAGTGTTAGACAAGGAAAGTCTCCACCAGCCTGGCAGAACTGAGTCAGTCCCTCAGCCCAGCACTGCCTCCTCCAGCACACTGGGGCACAGACACACTTGCGCACAGAGACTGTATTTATATCCTCTATTTATATCCTCTTCCTTTCGTGATCCTTCATCTCATTCATCAGAGAGAGTAAACTCTGCAGCATCCCTTTTTATGTCCAGGAATCAGCACTTTTCCTTCCATATTTGATCAATGTAGAAGGAAGCAGCAGTGAATGTTCTTGTTATCTCCGAACCCTGCACTTCATGATTCATTCAGGCATGACCTGAAACCTGTGTTTCTGGAAGCACTTATAGAGTATATTGCACTGTTTCTATCTTCAGCTCAGATTTACACCTGATGGTCAATATTCTTCCATAACAGGCCATGAAAAAAACAATATTTGGAAAAATTCAGAGCCTGCTTTCTTTCTTACAGTCAAGGTCCTTTGGGAATTTTCCTCTGAAACATACATAAAATGAGTGATACCAAATTAATGAATTATTTTCAATTTTGACGGTCAGGCTCTGCAATACTATTGATTTCCCACATACAAGTGACCCTAAGCTGCAACTCTCAAAGTGCTTCTTGCTTTCAGGTTTCAAGCAGAAAAACTGAAGTGCTGGGTTTGGACTACTTATGAAAACAGATGATTTACACTGGACTTCGGTCTGCCCAAGGCTCCTCTTGTTTTCAGTGTTATGTAGCCACTTCAATTTTCTTCTTCTCATCTTCTACCTTCATCTCTTCAGATTAGCTTCCTTTCCGATGTTTTCTGCTCTTTTATCTCTGAAGTCCCATCCCATTATCTGTTCATATTCCATAAAAAAACCTATTGTGTATGGCTTCATGTATTGAGGTAGAGGAGAGACACAGTGTATGTATCAGAAATTTTGTATGTCACAATGTCCCCATCATGCAGTCACAGGATGGTGGGATTCATAATTAGCATCTGAAATATAAAATTAAGCCTAAGAGACATCAGCTTCACAAGGCTGCAAGACACACAGTCCTTCACTTTCCAGGAACCTGAAGCACAGTATCAGAAAAAAGGAAGGGAACACTTTTCAGTTTTCCAACTATTATGAACATTACATGTTGTCCTCAAAAGCACAGAAAAAAATCCAAAGAAACATACATTTTAAGTAAACATTAAGCCAAGAAATTTAATGCCTGCTTTTATCATCCTTTTACAGCTTCATACTGAAGCCCTTAGGTTGAATCCACCTTAATTTTTCCCACAGAGGACAAACACAAACTGCATATTCTGAGTGAGTGTGAGCCTGAGCCCCACTGGTGCAACCAGCCAGAGCCCAGCAGGCAAAACGAAACAACACCTTGTTAAGTGCTCAGTAGGAATCCTTCCAGGATGCCACCTGGTAAATGCAGTAAAAACTAAACCAGGTAACCAGAAAAGATGCAAATCTGAAGTCAAATATCACTGCTGAGGTGGAACTTATAAGGGCAAAAAGAAATTAAAGATTTATGATCCATTTCACATGGGTATGGAGGACAGTCTGAAAAGTGCTAGTTTTCAGACTACAAAGAGCTAGCAAATATTTATCTGGCAAATAAGATACAAAGAGAGGACAGAGAAGCACAGAAGTCCGGAAACTGTCCATATTGCTGCAACATTTTAGTCGATAATGAACATTATGAAAACCTGAAATGACAGTGTTAAAGATACTGAGATTACTGTTATACCACAACACATTGCCAATTTAAGCCAAGAGAAACTATAAACATTAAGTTTTTGTTTAATGTTAGCCCAGTGTTTTAGTTTCCTGAAAAATTAAATTTGGGAATAATATATTTATTTGTGACTAATTAATATACTGCTGCTTTTGAACATGGCAACTGAAGAATACTGAGTGGGAACCATAGACCAGTGGAAGGCAGGTGTTGCATCACGTGTTTGCTTCTTTGGTTATTTTTGCAGTAGTGTTACTTTTCTTTAGCAGCACTCTCTGTGAAAATGTTCACATACATTTTGGGAAGGTGCTGCCAATTCTCAGAATGAATTTAAAATTACTGTAGAAAATGTAACATCTGCCAAATGTGGATCCATTAAGCCAGTCCCTTTAAAACTGGTGCTGTCAGATGAATGCATTTTATGATTATAAAGTAGAAGAGCAAACTATTTTATGTGGCCACTAATTGTCAGTGGTTTCCTTATGTTTCCCAGACATTCTCAAAGATAGTGGGAAATGGTTTCTTCACATATGGATGCTCGAATTTTTCATTCACTGTTTCTTTCACTGTGGGAAGAACAATCATGACCTCGAAAAACTTCATGAACTGAAACTTTGCAAAGACTACTCAAAGAAACTTTATAAGCTATTTCTAGTTTTTGTATTTTCTTCAGTAATTTCACAAAATTTTTACTTTTTTTTAGACCATAGCATAGCTATCCCTATAGGTAACATTTTGAAATAAAAGACTGTTTCAAACATGACAATGGATTCTTTTCATTTAAAATGTCAAAATTAAACCTTTAGATCATTAAAAGAAATTTAAAAAAAAATTTCTCTGCTATAGAACATCATAGTTGTTTCCCATACATTGTTTCTATGTTGATGAATTGGCATTTTCAGATATTTTCAGAATTTCCAGTCATCCTTAAACTAAATTTATCATATAATTGCACCACTGCCAGGATAATAGTTCAAGGTGCATAACTGTCAGCATCATTCAGTCCCAAGGTGCAATATAAGGACAACTCATTTTCTCTTATTATCCACCTTGCAAATCTTTTTATAATCTCATTGACATTTCTGCAGCAGAAGAGATCTCTTGGGACTTCCAAGAACCATGCAGATGGCTTTAAGTTAAAGGCAGAAAAAGCAAACAGCAAGCATTGAATCAGATTTGCTTGTTTCTTGCAAATAGCTTGTTTTAAAGGCTATTATGTCACTGCATTACAGATGCAGAGGCTGTGAGAAGGTGCAAAGAGGCCAAACAAGGTCATTGTCTTCTGCTACACCTCCAACATTGCCATGAACTGGGTGAGTTGCTGTACAGTTATATCACTACAGAAACATCCAAACCCAACCTTTTGAAATCTGTGCCAAGTACTAAACCTGCAAAAAATCCTTTCCAGAATGCAGCAGTTCCCAGGGGTCTCTCATGATCTCTCCTCTTTGCCTCCTTCTCTCTGTCTGGAGAGGAGAACCTAAAACCGCAACATTCCCAGCTGCCGAGTAAGAGGGGCTGCACGGCTGCTGCAATGGGGTAAGCCAGAGCCATGAGACAGGAAGCCTGGAAACGCCTGATGGGCTGAAGTTTGAATGTTGAACCGAAGTCTCTCACTTCGATCTCACCACCCTGCTTTGGCCATGTGGTTGAGTGCTGCACCAAAGGCACAAGGTTGCTGTGTCAGTCTGGCTGCTGCAATTCATCCTCTGCAGATTCTGTCAAATGTGATTGAGGCCATGATGTTTACTGACAAGAAAGGCGTGAAACTCTGGTGAGCTTTGATTTGAAACTCTATTAGAAGCAGGAGGGTTGAGCTGACATGCTGGTGCCAGACAGGATTGCCCAGAGGAGGTGTGCCTGGACTTGCCTAAGCGTCAGTATCTTTCTGACTGCTGCCATAGCTTGTCAAAGAAGGTATGAATATCTGAAATGTCAACACTCAGCAAGTTGGCATGAGGTCTACCCACAAAACAAAGATTTAAACAGTATTAGTGCTGCATTGAAAGAGCTTAACACCTGAGAGGAAACCCCAATTGCTCCATTTTTGTAGACAGAAAGGGAAATGTGTTTTCACCAAGTCTGTTGTATGTTTTTCTTTCCCCTTCAGCTTCATTTCTGTGCTGCTTCAGTCTCAGGCAATTGTAGCCCATTTGTCACTGGCTGATTTCCCCTGTACTCACTGGCAAAGTCTGCATCATCTTGGTGGTAAAAGAGTGATGGAGAAGAGTGACCAGTGTGGATCTTCAGCTCACTGCTTCAGCCCACATTGTCTGTTCAGCTCATCTCATGACCACCTACAGATGTTGAGCAGGTTACAAGGGGTAGAAGCGATGGTGTTCCCTGTCACTACACACTGTATATGCTCTATTCTTGTGCACCAAGAGAACTGAACTGAAACAGCAGTACTTCGTGCTGAGATGCCTCCTCACCTTCCTCCCTGCCTGTGGCCAGGCAGCCCTCCTGCCCTCTTCCTCTGCTGCTTCCCAGCACACAGCCTAATGCACTTCCTGGGTCAGTAGTCTGTCACATTTCTTTCTCCTGCCTGCAAAACCATGTCCTTCTACCTCTTACTTTGCTAAGTCATTGCTGCACCAAAGCCTGGAGTCAGTAAAATATAAATTTTTTTCTTTTTGTTAATGTTTACACAACCCACCCAAACATAACCTCTTCTTAGAGAGGCTAACAGAATAAAACGTCTAGCATTTGTCGGTGTAACACTCTGGTCCCAGAGCTGCAAGCTCATGGATTCAGTCAGGAGTTTTACTTGAAAATATATAGAGAGAGTTCCTTAATACCTCATGACAGTGTTAAAAGAATAAGCCACAGACTTATTCCCAAGAGGTATTTTTATTGATAATTTACAGCACAAAAAAAGGGAACTTGGCAAAAGTTCGAAAGGGCAGCACACAAGCTAGATAAAATGTTCCACCATAATACTGACCCAGCACATACTAATCCACAACACTTAAGTCAAAATCCAACCACTCCAGCTCCAAGACATCCAAAGCATCAAGAAAGGAGCAAAGAAAGAGAAGCAGAGGGAGTAAGAAGAGAGAAGGAGAAACAGGGAGAGACAGATCATGTAGCTACCATCGGAACCTTTTGGAAGACCAGCTCTCACATGTCCAGATGACAGGGTTGCAACACGAGGTAAGCATATGCCTTTGGTTTTATGTGCTCGGTCCCTTTGGCCAACCCTGCCCCCAGGCAGGGCTTCTGACCCACCAGCCACTCTGGGATTCCAGGCAAGGCTGAGGGGCAGTGTTCTCACTGTCCTTGTCAATCCAAGGATGGCTTAGGGACTCCAGGAGATGTAGTGTGTTATAGTTTTCCTGGGTTGTTTGTGACTGACAGCTACTCTGGGGCTTCCCCATGTGGGTTCCAGGAGCCTGTCATGAGGGATATGACACCACCTTACCTCCATGAGGTTTGACTCACCCCTTCCCCTTCCACACACACACACACACACACATGCATGCACACACACCCCTACAAGGTGATTCTGACCCAACAATTAATGATCTGGTGTCTAACAACTCAAAAAAAGTTAGAAAGTATTCCAGAAGTGAAGGGTAGAATATTTTGACATATCATGCATTCTGATCTAATAGATGAGGCATCCAAGGGGAAAAACTCTGCAACAGTATAAGGCAAAGCAGACAAAACCTCAGACAATGTGGCTTATTGGGGTGATTGTTTGAGGCATAGAGATGAAACTGGGGATCCAACCTAGAAGCCAGGTTCAAGTCCAGCTATGGAGCTGCACATGGAGCAGCTACTACTGTTTCATAAAACTGTAAGTTTTGGCAACAGAAGCTGTCAGAGGAGGGGGACTAAATGGATCTCCACATGGAGTAGCTAAAAAAAAACATGTGTTTTTATTTTCAAAGAACAGCTGAGATTGGGTCAGCTGGTTGGGATAAAGGAGGATTCACTGTTTCTGAATTGATACATAGGGAAGGATTATGGGATGCTACAAAAGTCAATGCAAATGCAATCCCAAAATAACTTAGCAATTCTAAGTTCCTTTGGTGATTGTTGTAATAATATTTGTTACTGGAAATTTATTTGGTATAAAATATAAATGTTAGCTATCATGCTTCCTTTGGTTTTCAGCCTTGTAAAATTAATGTGCTGGGAGGTTTTTTGCAGTGTAAACTGCACTGCTTTTGAGCAGTGAGAACACTGTGAAACAGAAGGATTTAGAGCTCACTGGGGGCACATCAAGTTTTGTATCATCACAGTTATATCTTCAGGCTATCATGACTATATTAATATATTATAGCATGGGAGGGCTGTCAGAGTGAGCTCAGAAGGAACCAAGCCCACTCTTACCAGACTGTTCAGATACTAATTTGCAGCCCAAACCTCAGGAGCTTGTAGTTCTTTGCAATAATGTCTAGGTTGTGTTCTAGTGTGATAGTCACTCTGAGGGGAAAATATCGCTTTCTTGACCTGGGGTAGATCTGCTTTATTATGCCATAGTTACCCCTTTAAATTGTATCCCACATTCTCTCTTGTTTTCTTTCTAAATTTTCTCTCTCTTCTATTCCTTTTTGCTCCATTATTGTCCTCTTTTACATACTAAATTCTCAAACAATAACCCACTTTTCAAAACAGTAGTCTAGAAATCAGAGCTGTGTACTGAGATGTAAACTGAATGCATGCGGGTACTGCCACTTAAAAAATTCAGGAATTTCTGCTCTGGAGCAACTTTCCAAAAAGACTGCCTACTTGGGCTTTCTAGTCCTCAGGGGAAACCTCCATTGTCCCTGGCACCACATAAGACCGTGCAGCTTCATTTCATGCCACATCTTCCAAGAATTGCTTGCTCTTTTATTATATTAAAAGATAACAGAGCAACCCTTTTCAGAGGAGCCTTTACCTTTGCCTCTGCTTTCCACCATCTCTGAGGTGGAATCTGTCCCTGTTTCAGTGGGTAAACCAGCATATTGAAAGTGTTTCTCTGCAGTACAGGATCTTTCTTTCCTCTTTCTCAGACAGGTAACTTTTGTTGTTTTAAAGACCCGATCCATAAAGAGGGCAGCTCTCGGTCATTTCTTCAGGACTTATCTTTAGACATTGCCATGGATCTTAACAGCTCTTTGCTTCTCAGAATCCCTGACTTTCTGTGCCCCCTCTGTGCCTGCAGGTTTCAGGGATTCTCCACCAAGGTGCAAAGGGCACTGAGCACCCCAAAAGCTCTGACTATAAAGACTGACCTCTGAAAAAGGCACACTAAAATCCCAAAGTAAACAAAACCAGAGCAAACAGCTACACACGTGCATTACTTTCAGAGACAGAGGCTTTGCCTGTTTTATTGTAATGGTCTTATAATGCAAAAGGGTTTAATTATGTGTTATATTGCTGTAGCAAAAAATCCTTTTACGTTAGCTTTTCCTATGATGCTGGGCCTCCTCATGGAGTTTAAAAGAGTCAGCTGCCACCTGTTTTGTTGGAGGTGATTTGTGCTTTATTTTTACTGAGATGGAAATACCTCGTTTGTTTTTTACCCATTGCAATCTATCTTTTCCCAATTAGTACAGGATTGTCAGGGAGATGATACCAAAGCACAAAAGACAATCTTAAAGCAGGTCAAGACCATAAGCAAATAAGTTGTGGTGATGGAGCCTTTTTGACAGTGGGATTCTGACTTTGAAAAAGGCACTCTAAAGTTTGAAATGATGGGAGGCTGATCCTGCATAAAACATCCTTCATCTGCATGATTATGTCCATGAAAGACTGAGTAGTCTAATGTATTATAGCAGCAGATGAGAATCAAAAATCTGAAAGCACCAGAGAAAATAGAAGGTGAATTTTTAAACCCAATGCAAACTAAAAACTTCAGAAAATGTAATTGTATGCCATCTTAATATATTTCTCAATTGTGCCACTAGAAATGAGACTCTATTCATCCAGAAGCAATTATTTTCAAACAGCAGAAAAGAGGAAAAAAATTAGAAGTAATAATCTTTGTTGCTTTATCGGTGAAACCCAGGTGAAGAACTCACTGTTTGTAGTAGCTAAATATTTGGATTTTACATGAGCTACAGGAAATGAAACAAGTCACCTGAAAAGATTAACTATCCATTTTCTAGGATTGATGAGTTGACAGCTCCACAGTGTTTCCCAGATCAGGTTAGAGGCAGCACAATAGTACCTTATTGAGGAGGAAGTACCACCAGCTAATGAAAGAAAATTGAAAAGTTGCTATAATGTGTCACAAAGGAGGATTCTGTTAGACATTTCTCTTAATGCAAACAAACGCACCTGCAACCTGCCCAGGAGCCTAAGCAGAATTTCCCCTCCTCCTCCATTTTCTTTGCAGCAGATGGAATGGGCTGAAAAGGTGTGTTTTCAGGAATTGGAGAACGAGGAATTATTTGCAATTTAGTAACAGTTTGATTTTTAAAAGAAAACATATTAGTTAATGTATGAGAGAAGTAAAATGCGACTTAAAATAGTTTCTTAAAATGCTATCCTAAAAAGGTATGTTTTTTAGAAATAAAAACAAACTTGAGAACAAAAGCCTTGCAATTTCAGTAGTACCCAGGAATGTAAATTGATCTACTGCTGTTTGTTTTGAGCCACCCTTTAAGTTATGGTGTAGTGCAGAGTGAGAATCAGTTTACAACAGCAAGGCTTTAGTGGGTAGGAAGGTACAATAAAGGTTCCCAGAAATGCCACTCTGAATTCCCAGAAAGGTGAAGACCATAAGTAAGCCTTAGTCTATGAAATTATATTTAATGACTTATTTTGGTCTCTACACATTTATTTGTCAGGAGATAAGAAAAAACAGTGGTTTCCAAGATCATGGTGGTTGTGTCTGTAATTTGTTTCTTTGTGTTTTCCTTGTTTATGATGCTGACACTGTAGCTGATGGTCAGCGGGCAGCCCCAGAGGTCAGGTGGCGATTTAATGCACAATCAGGAACATTCACAGGATCAGTTAGAGCCTTTCCTAAGGCTTTTTTCTTCCTTGTTTGTCAACAGAGGAGCAGCAAGAAACAACAAAACTATTTTTTTTTAGCTATTCATATCTCTGAACCTGGAAGACATAAAAAAATTTTCAAGTGCTTCATCTCAAGGGAAGAAATCAGCAAGAGGAAGGAAGCCAGAGTCTCCCTCCCTCTAGAAGTTTTCTACCAACAGCTAATTCTAGATCCAATATGGTGTTTATGAGTTTGGAGGAAATTTGCCTAAACCTAGACTAATTCATGACGCTACTAACTTTCCAAACCTTTTTCATTCTGCAAAGAGCTTCTCATTTTGGGTCCCAACAGAGCTGTGATGAGCAGCTGAGCAGGTCTTCAGCATTACATAGATTTTCTGCAACAAGGAGGGCCTCACAACAGAAACTAGACTATGAATGAAAGCTGTGAGGGGGTCAAAACAACTGCAACCGCAGCACTTGCATGCAGAATATCTTCCTGCAGGCAACCTCGCAGGTAAAATTGACTACACAAAATGGAAGGAAATAATAAAATAGCACAGTGATGTCCCACTGATGTTTTGAGGACTGGTAGGCTAATCCCCTTGGTCAGCACTTGCTGTTCATAGTATAGGAAACGTACCATGTAAGCAGCTTTGAATCCAATGGGACATTCAGAATCAAGTGTGTGAGTGAAAGATCTTCCCTGTCTCTTCCCAGCCATAGTGAAAACTGCACTACTTTCCACTACCCAGCAAGGACTGGCCACAATGTGTGAGAAATTACTCCAGGCTTTATGTGGGGAAGAAAAGTATGAACACTACATCTTCAGCCACAGGGATATAGCTGAATGCAAATCTCCAAAATGATTCTTCTGTTGGCCATTTGCCTTCTCTGATATCTGTCTCTCATGGCAGGTGGGGAATCCAGTGAATGCTGGCATGACATCCTCAGTGCATGGCTACTGTGCAGTGATAACTGGCCATTTTAATGATTTATCTCTAGTTGTATTTCTGAGACGTGTGACATGTCACAGCAAATTACTTTGGTGTGAAGGAGGCTTCAAAACATAGTTCCTTAAATGCCGTGGCACTGGTCCAATTTTACTTCATTAGGTTACTGCAGTGTAAAACAGAAGTAAAGCAGTTCTTCTGAGGACTATAATTGCTCCACACTTGAACAGTGACCTACCAGCGACAGTGCAGTGACCATTAAAAAGATCCTTCACAGTTATATGGGCTTGATTTTCAGATGCAACATTTCTTTTTTGTTTCAAGTTCAATGCTGTTAAACATAAAAGAGAGTTTCTTTTTAGAGCTAAGGAAGTACGTACAATCTGGTTCAAAGAAATGTAAGGACTAAAATTAAATATTGTCATTTCAAGAGCAAGCTCTCTTACAGTTCATATTAACACATCTTTTTTAAAAGAGTAAAAAAAGTTTTAAAAGGCAGTAAATGACATAACAGACTAAAAACGTAATTTTTGAATGCACATGGTAATAGACTCACTGCTAAAGTTAAGGTCTGCTGGTTACGTTTACTCTAGAAATTTGAATACATTTTTCTTCACCCTCTGGCTATGAAGTCAAAGTCAGCTGCCAAAATCCAGGGGCATATTTCACAAAGGCCTTGATGTGCCCTTCAGGTTTGTGCTTCTAACTCTTTGCATGCTTCCTTTCTGGTGCTGAAGTATTTGTACATTCAAAATTCAGAGTCAGAAATGTCATTTTTATGCAGTGTGGCACTGATTCAGCAAAACATGTCCATGCCTGTCCATTAAACCTCAATGGGTTTAATGCACAAAAACCAGACTAGCTATTCTCACTGACCCTGGCCACCAGAGCATCTACCATAGGTCATTACCATGCTTTTCTATTTTTCAGACTATGGTGCAGATATTTTCTGTGAACACCCTTGGATAACTCATGAATGGTGTCCAGTGGCTGCAGAGTGGAATATTAATGGGAGAGGGATCTGGTCCATCAGCAGGCACCTAAATTTTCTGTGCTTAATGAAGCAGCCTTCCTGATTTTGGAGCTTTCACCTATTTCAATTGTAATGCACCCAAAAGCTTAAGGACGAAAAGAGATGAAAACATTTGGAAGCTGCCTCTGAAAATTTGGCTCTAAACCTATATCTTCTTGTGGTTTCTCCACCAGGGAAGCAGAAGAGCATTTAGGCTCAATATTTTAGGGTGATAAATCAGATACCAATCTGAGGGTATGAGGTAAGCCCAATTACAGCAGCAATGGAGCTGCCTCCCACTGGTGGCTTTAGGTCAACATTTTGGGCTAATCACCTTTGCTGGGTAAGCACTCGTAAATCAAGAGCTGCTTGGAAAGCGTCTGTTTTTCTCTTCAAGTATATGAGATGTTAAGGGAAGTCCTTCTGCTCTTCAGAGTAGCCTCCTACCGCAGAGTGGGAAGTGCTGTGGGAAGGGTGGGAACCAGGGACTTCTCACAGACAAAAAGCACAAGTTAGCAGCTGTAACAATACTTTTAAAAGAAGAACATGAAAAACAGTATTGCTTCTCATCTAACTGCAGCTGGATTTCAAAACCAGGGCTTCTCCCTTACCCTTCCCTCCCATAGCAGTGAAAGGGTCTCTCCCTGGAGACGGAGAAAAGAAGAGAGGAAGAACTCATCCTGTTGAAAAACCCTTCATGCCCTTCTTCTATGATCGCTCTTTACAAGACAATTAGTGCAGTCCAATCAACTGTCAACAGTTGTCAACTCTGCTCTTCTGCAGCTTCCCCACCACAATGACCACTGCAGTGGTGGCCCTGAAACTGCAGTGGGGAGAGGGGAAGCCCAGATGCAGGTGGTTCCTGCATCCCTGCAGAGACGGTAAGGACATTTAGAGAAGATGTCTTGAATCAAGAATCATTTCACTCCTTTTGTCACCAGTAACAAGCGACAGAAAAAAAGGAAAAAGACTCAATTTGATCCAAGAGTGGTTTGGATTGGATATAAGGGAAATTTTTTTCACAGAAAAAGTTGTCATTGGAACAGGCTGCTCAGGGAAGTGGTGGAGTCACCATCCCTGGTGGTATTGAAAAGACATATAGATGTGGCACTTAGGGACATGGTTTAGTGGTAGGCTTAACACTATTAGGTCTACGGTCAGACTCAGTGATCTTTAAGACTTTTTCCAGCCTAAATGATTCTATGATTCTATGATTCTCTCCACTGCCCTGGAGACACATCTTATCAGCTCTTGTAAGAGGAACAAGAAACACAAGAGACAATTGTACTGCTTTTTATGAGGATTAGGTTTCTTTCCAGGCATATGTGAACACACTCCACTATAAACGGAAGGGGTACTAAGCAAGCTTACAGATGACACAAAACCCAGAGGAGCTGTTGCCTCCCTCAAAGGTGGGGAGTCCCTGCAGGGAGACCGCAGTCTACAACTTCCTCGTGAGGGGATGAATAGGGACAGGCACTGATCTCTGTGGTGACCAGTGACAGGACCCAAGGGAATGGCCTGAAGTTGTGTTAGGGGAGGCTTAGACTGGATATTAGGAAAAAGTTTTTCACCCAGAGGGTGGTTGGGTATTGGAACAGTCTCCCCAGAGAAGTGGTCACAGCACCAAGCCTGACAGAGTTCAAGAAGCGTTTGGATGATAGTGTCAGGCACGTGATGTGATTCTTGGGGATAGTTCTGTTCAGGGCTAAGAGTTGGACTCGATGATCCTTGTGGGTCTGTTCCAACTCAGCATATTCTATGATTCTGTGATTCTGTGATTTGGTTATATAGAGGTTATAAATAGGTAGAATATATGGGAAGTAACATGGTGTACTTATATTATAAAACCTATTTGAAACTATTTGAAGCAGTGTATAACAGACAGTGCAACACAGATACAGAGCAGCTTTCAGAGAATAAGCATTTTCTGTTTCATTAAGGGAAACTGCAGATCTCTGATCTCTAAAATGAGCCAGCCTTAAGAGTCCGAGCAAGGGACAGTCATTCACTATTTTTAACTGTACAGGAACTGGGACACCTGGTGAAATATCCAAGAACCAAGTACAAAACAGACAAAAGAGAGTTCTTTCTAACACAGAGCATAATTCAGGCTAAGGGTTCATTGCCGTAGGATACTGCAGAGGCCAAAAGTATAAGTGGACTTAAAAAAAGATTAATCAAATTTATTGAAGATTGGTCCATTGGTGGCTATTAAAAACAATGGTCCAGATGCAATGTCTGGCATTAGGAAGTCCCAAAACATTTGACTGCTAGGATCAGGGGATTATAGGAGGGGAAGGAATGCTTCATACATGCCATATTTCTTTTCTTTTCCAAAGCATCTGCCACTGGTCACTGCTGAAGACAGGATATCAGGCTAAACAGATATATGTTCACAGCTCACAGCAGTTCCCATGTTCCTCCCAGAACTGGGAACCAGAGTTGATTCATTTCAAGCTTCTATTTGCTTTCAAGTAAGCTCTTAAGCCACATTCAACTCACAAGTATCTGACTACCTGCCAGTCAAGCATTAAGCAACATAATTAACATCTGTCACTAATACTTGGACTTTCTTTGGTGAAATGTTCTGGAATACTTTCAGATTTTTTTTCTTGTTAACTCCAAAGATTATTTTTCCTACTCTAGATATCAGCTGTTCCCTTGTCTCTGGCAGAAAGATTTTTCTACCATATTTTCATACTCTCCTGAAAACTGCAGTTTCCTCATTCACACTTTGATTATTGTCAGAGCTGCACTGATTTTCAATCATGATTGAAAAAAGCTGCTCAAAACTTCTAGTACTCTGAATTCACTTTAAAATTATTTTGAACTGCTCTTAGCTTGACTTCTTCAAAGCTTAAAAAAACCCACACTATGTCTGAGCTGGTACAACTTGGAAATGCAAAGGGACTTTTGAGCTGACAGGGAGACTTCCCAAGGGTTACCTACTTCGATACATGAAGCAGAACTGTGCTGGGTGGTGGCCAAAACTGCTTATGTGCATGTGAGGAGTTAACATGACTGGGGACATGCCATGAAGCCAGGCAACAACTGGCATTAGTGACTTCTGCCTGTGCTTTGTATGTGTGGGCTGCGGCCACAGCAGCCAGGGCAGCAGGAAGCAACGCCTAAGCCTCACGCTCCATGTATGACACCCAATGACTCTGCAAGGAGGCTGAGTGTAACCTCTGTCTAAGTCATGTAAAGGCATTTTATAGTAAATCAAAATAATTGCTTGGGATTCAGCTCCAAACCCTGATTATGTGCTGTGCTCCTTGCATTCCAGTCCATGAAAATCTGGATTAGATCTGCCATATCACTGTAGGTGACTCAGAGCATGTCCCACAGACAGATCTTCTAAGGGCATCAGTACAAGGGTTTGCAGTTTACACTGGGATGAAGGCATCAAGATCCGTTCAGCACAGTCCACAGGAAGCTCTGTCCTTCCAAAGATACCATCCATTCACCTCAGCACTCATGTCATGATGAACATCATTTAGTAAATCCTCCAAATGAAAAGAAACATGCCAATGAAGGGCTCCACCATTCAGGTGCTCTATTTGAGGGTGATTTTGCAGCTGTTACTGATAGAAGATGAAGAGAGAAACCTCTTCATGAAGCTTTTAGCCCTGAAGCGAAAGCTGTCTGGAAACAATAGACTTCGAGCCTGAGAGCAATATTGATGCTAAGAGGAATGGTGATAAGAACTGGCTGTTTCAAGGTTAATTAAAGGCACTAAAGACAGTTCCAGAGTTAAATCATCCACCCGGTGCTCAGATATTGCTCCCCAGTGCTTCTCTGCTTGAGCAAGGCCAGCATTGCTCCTCTGTGGGCTTTGAAAATGTTGCCCAAGCTCTTGCAAAAACTCACCATGTTCAAAACACCACTGTGGGATATTCATAGCTCAAGACACTTCAATAAAAAGAGTTGTAACATTAACAATTTTGAAAGCAGAAAGACACAATCAGCAAAGGAGGCCACTTCAACACACTTCCCAGGCACCTTAGGATGGACCAACAGACCCTCAAGAGGTTACAACTTCTCTCCATTGACATGGAGAGCCTGAGAGTGAGGTTAGAAATATAACATATGGATGACTACAGCTGCTGAAACAGATGTAATCCTAAAAGCTTAACCCCATTCTCAGTGATATTAACTGGAGTTACTTCGTTGTTCTCAGTAAAATCCAGATTGGGCATGTGCCTATTATTTAGTTTATCTCCTACTAAATCCACCAACCTTTCTTTCCTCCCCCAAGAAATGAAACCAAGTTAATATAACAAAATTACCCATTGTTCGCAGAGTACTAACAACGTGCCCTGCTTGGCTACCGTACAGAATGAGGCTAAGCCTAGCACTTTCCCAAGGATTTGTGCTGGCAGCACTTACACTGTTTATATAAAAATAAATAAATAATTTGAATGCCCCCAATGGTAAGCTGAAAAAACAACTATCTCTGCCAAGCAAAAGAAAGATGAAGTTGGTGTAGGAAAATAAGTCAGGGACATTTAAGAGAACATAACAAGTAACAGAAAATACATAAATGAAAAAATAACTAAAACCATATGATAGGAGAAAGACTATGTCATGTGTGTAACCATGGGGGTGTTTAATTATTATTTATTGTGTACATATTACAGATACGCATAAGTTCTAAGTCTTCATCACTTGCTGTCATACAAGATTTGCAGTAATTGGATCAACTTGTGTTCAACAAACTGCAAATGACAGAGACAGGAATTTTGAATAATTTGTTTTCATACTTCAGACATTTCTTCTGGTTTTCCCTGTTAGTACTTTTCTATTTCTACTCATAAAACACAGTAGTACTTCCGACAGCCTCACTGAGTGACTTGTGATGACCCACAAATATCTTTCAAACAAAGTGTATTGCAATTGCTGTTAGATGAATATTTGTTCTTTTGAAGAACCTGGCGTACTTTGGTCAGAGGCAAAGGAAGGGAACATAGCAGATCCAGGTTACACCTACACTAACACTACAGGACATTGGAATTTTAATTCAGATCAGAAGTGTGTTTTTAAAGCAGATTTTGCATTTTGGCCTGCCTGATAAAGCCCAATTGCTCCTGTGTCTGTGGGATCAGTTTAACACTATTCTAAAGCAAGTCACCTTAAAAGATGTGTATAGTAGTCTCAACACCAGCTCTTTAGATCTATGGAGTCAGTCCCATAGCATTGCTTACTAACATAAACACAGCCTTCCTACACTGAAAACTGGGGAAAAAAATGGGGTTTTACTGTATTTCTGCCTAGCTTCAGGGAAATGACACCTAATCTCTGTCCTAAGATATAAACATATACCTGTTCCAGGAAGAAATCCTGGACAGGTAAGTGTGGTTTGATCTTACCTGAACAAAATTAGATGTGTTGCAAGAGAGTCATTGCACAACTATTGTAATCGGGAACTTTTCTGAGCACTACCTCTCAATCTTATTTTTCCCTTATGATGGTATTTAGTGAACTGCACCCTATGGTGTACCATCTTCCATTTGCAGTTACTGGAAAATACATGTGTGCTTCAGACTTAGACTGCTGTAATGCCATGATACCATGCAATATAGTGATTATTTCAGCATCTTCCCCTTCTGAACAACAGCTAGAAAAGAGCAACATCTACTGGTGTTTGCAGGCAGGTAGAGGCAGCAAGGTTAGCTCTCAACTGTGCACCTTGGTGAGCTGGTAATCCCAAGGCATCACTGCATGGAGTGTTGTAAGGTGCTTTGGACACAGGCAGTTTTAGCCTGGCCTCACATACTTCTAAACCCATGGAAAGAGACAGATTCTGGAGCAGTGAAGGCTTTCCTCTTCCTTTAGAGCAGGCATGATTTACCTGCTCATATCACTGCTGGCAGCATCCTACTATTCTTTAATTTTCCTTGGCAGAGGACAAGTGCAACATGGGTGTGCTTGGTGTAGCAGCACAGCCTCCCCTGCTGTCAGGAAAAGTCCCCCCTTGGCAGAGCATGCCCTACTCCACACCATGGCATGACTTTAGTTCTGGCATTTTGGCTTCCACAAAGGCATGTCTGATGCTTTCCTTCTGCCAAACAAACAGTAAGTCTTGAACCTTTTCTGGAAGTAATTAAAAGAGTAGATAAATGGGAGCTGATGGCAATAATTTACCTCGTCTTGTGAATGTCTTGATTATGCTACAAGTCAAGGCATAGCCCAGAGTGGAAGACCTGCACGTGTGTATGGTAAAGTTTCTGGGAAATAACTGGAAGAGCTACTGATGTAAAAGTAGCAGATTTGGCTCTACCCTCACTGGAATAAACTGTCCCTTTTGGCTAGTACTCCCTTTGCCTAGTTTGCAGGATCAGCCCTTCATTCTCAGCTCTGATAGTGATGTCACATAATGGCTGCCCTTCCATGCAAAGGAATAAGATGTTATGTTTCTGCAGCTTGTGAATTCTTGTATTTGTTTTGCCAACAAGTGGAGAAGGAAAATAAAAGATATTTTGATTAACAGGTAAATTTATTTTCATTAAACAAGAACATATAACTTCTTATATCAGTGTCTTATCAAACAAGTTCCTGTCATTGCAGGTATGTACTAAAGGAAAAAATTGTGTTCAGACAAATCTACATCGAAAGGTTAACAAGATATAAATGATCTTAGGAGAGGTATTCTTCCCCACTGCTACAGAGGCTGGCATGAAGTAAAACAGTTGCTCCCTTTGAAGCACTGCCAGCACAAATAGCTCAGAGTAAGAATTTTGGTTTTCATAACAGATGCTGAAATGCAAGAGAACTATGCATTGCTGAAAATACTGTATGGTTCAGTGGGATTAGACAACTCAGGCAGAGTTTATCTACAGTATAAACAAAATATCTTCAAAATCAATTTTTTTTGTGAAAAAGGTGTCAATTATGTAAAATTATTCCGTGCTAATAACAACATCATTCAAAGACATATATGCATCTTTCAAACCCATTCGGTTTTTAGACTTCCTCAGCTTTAGAAGGCAAAGATCTCACCTGCAAAAACAACGGTGGAGCACAAGAGTCCAGATTCTCCCAGCAACCATCTGCACAGATTATTCATTCTCCTGTTTGCTCTGATCTATTTCTGATTTCCACCTGAATGGATTTGAAACAATTTTTCTCATTTTTTTTTTGTTGGAGAGAATGAAGAGAAATAAATCAGGTAACGGTTTGACTTTGCTAGCCTCCCAGAAGATCCCAAACACTAACATGAGAGAACTTATACAAATTCCCAGAAAGAAAAATAAGTTTACCTTTAATTCTGGCCCAAATGTGGGCTGGAAAGTACTGGAGGCAATACGTCGGCTTTTAATTTTTTTGCTTGACTGAGGGATGACTTATAGTTGTCATGAGAAGGACCTGAGTGCAAATTTGTTCCGCCTAACTCAATCTGCCTAAATGGAAGGTATTTTTTCTCAATTTGTGCAGGTTTTTCCCTGAAGTTAATAGAAAATGATGGGGACCTCCAAAGGAGTATTCACCTTATGTATCCCTTAGTCACCTGTCTTAAGATGAATTACACGATGAAGACACTGTGTTCACTGACTGCAGCAGAGACCCCAGATTATATGACAGAGAACCAATTAGTAGGTGACTTACCTTTTAATAGTTTAAGGAATTCAATCTAGTGATCTGGACACCCTGAAATTCTCACACAGAGCTCTGTGCTCTTCCTTTTTTCTCACTTCCCATCTTAACTAAGCACAATGATGGAGAGCTGAAATGCTGTGCCAGATCTGCTTCAACACCTGCAGTGTATTAGAGAGCAGCTCCTGCTGTGTGACTGGCGCCCATGACACTAGTCAGAGCACATCAGCAAGGCAGCTTTGTGCCACTGTGATCATATGATTAACATGCATATTTGCTCACTTATAGGCAGTTACAGAGGTATGCAGGTCTGCATCACCTTTGAGGCCTGCTCCACATGAAAGTGACTCCAGTAGGGCTGGGCTGGAGGGATGCTAAGAAATGTTTCACAGATGTCACCTCTGGGGGTGCTCATGCAATAAGGAAGTGTCCAAAGATTTTTCATCTTTTCATCCTTTTCCTCCACACAATGACCAGTCAAAAGGTACACAACTTTATTCATGCTCTTAAGAGATTTCTTCCTCTGCAAAAGGCATAGGAGATCATGGTGCTATGTGGAGAATGGTACCTCCCCCTGAAGCAGCCCTGGTACATGTGAGCATGACTCTGTCCCGCTTCAGGGAACAGGGCAGTTGTATTTGGATTTCCTCCAGTGTGCATCTCCTAGACATCAAGATGATTTAGTAAGAACATCCCATATCCAAAGATTACAGACCAAACTAAATAAAGACCCTGTGTGGGTGTGCAGAGCCTAAAACACTACAGAAGCAAGAGGTTTCTGTTGCATTTCTCTGTATGGGTGTATGTGTTGTATGAGACTGCAAGGGCCAGAGCTACAGGAAAGGTCATATATATATACAGAACCAAGTTTCAGAGCGCCCACATAAGGAATTGCATTGCATATCTCAGCCCCACAAGCTGTGTCTGGAGAAAGGTGGATATATGTGTGTGTTGTCTTGCAGGTGGAGAGAGATAACAGTTGGGATCAAGGGGAAAAGGTTATGGACAACACACACTCCTGATCCCCAGCTCCTCAACATCAGCACAACCTCCTCCCTACTGACATTTGTGGTCCTGGCTCTTTGCGGTGCTCAAAATTAGACAATTGATTCCTGATGGGTGGAGTATGTCCAAGTATTCTAACTGCAATGCAATGCCCTAGTCAATGCCCCTTTACTCTTTAGGTCCCCTAAAAACACTCTCCTTTCCCTCTCAGGTTTCCTAAAATTATCCATTAGAGTTAGTAGAACTAGGCTGGTGATGAAAAGACACCAGTAGCATAGAGTGCATAGGAGAATAACACAGGAGATTGTTTAAAGGGTGCAGTAAGATTCTTATTGTTTATACATGCAGCAGCACATATAAACAGAATGCATCATGGTGCCCCATTCACTCGCTTACTTGACTTTCCTGACTTACATGCTTGTACAACTGCAGCTAAATAGGCAAGTAAAATGTTTGCAGGTTTAGCCCCATCTAGTTAAGCAGGTGACTAAATATCTATTAAAAGGCTGAACTGGAAATGAAAAAGAAAGTCTGCTGCCAAACACAAATAGCAATGAAAAAAAAAACTTAAAAATAGAAGGAACAAGTTTCTACATGTACTTGTTTTCCTAGGAGTGCACCATTTGTGAATTCATATTTCTTGATGACCACACTGCTGACAGCTTCTTCGGAAAGGTAAACAGATCATCCTGCTCTAGAACAGGGGGAAAATAATCCATCTTTACGTTTACTCATTCTTGTTTGCAAAATTTTCAGCTGCTTACTCAGGTCTAAAGTATTTGTAGAGCCAGATGAAAAGGAGATTGATGGAACACATTTGCACCACACAAAGTTCCTGCTCTGTATTTTAGTCCCTGCTTTGATGGTCATATCAGAGGAGGTCAGCAGAAGTGAAATAAGCTATGACTTGGGTGGTTTCTCTCAACTGAACCTCAAGCATACATTCCCTCTTATCTCCATTGAAGTGGGGCAAGAAAGATTTACACGGTGTCCAGGATTTGAGTGAGCTGAAGCCTGGAGATTCTGACTGTTAAGAAATGCTCCCTATACCTCACTGTTAAAGTTTAACAGCAGATCTTGAGGTGTGCTTTACATTCTCCCAGGAGAAAACACATGAACAGGTGATGCACTGCCCAAAAAACCTCTGCACCATTCCAAGTTAAGTACTTACAGAAAGGGACCATGAAGCCAGCTGGTGTGAATCAGGGGAGCATCTCTGTCCTCAGTAGAGCTCTGCAGATTAGCACTACCGAAGACATTGCCTAATGAGACTCTATTTAGAAAGTACTTATTTCAAGTTTTATTCCTAAGAGTAAAGTGGACAACAAAACCCAAACAACTTACATCCAAGCTGTCTTTTTTATCAGAAGAAACAGTAACTTAAGAGAGTGTAAGCATGACCTTTAATGAGGTTTAGCAGATCTGCTTAGGATTTGGATATTGGTAGGAGAACCTAGCGCATAGACCGCTTTCCTGAGCCTGTTTCTCTGCTCTTGTTGTAAACCCACTGTGTTGAATCACTCCCACATTGCTACACTGTTATTGTGGTACCGGGGCAAAAATATTTGGCAGGCATTTCAAAGTAAATGCTTCAGATGGAATGACGGCAGCTGAGGAGCAGAATGCCAAGATTAAGGAAAGAGTATGCTCTGCTATGCAGGGAAGCTTTTTTGGAGAAAAATACTAAAAAGAAATTTAGTCAAATTTTAACATAATTACTATTAAGTTTTACTGGAAGTTAGACAGAAAAATGGTCAATACTTGATGTACAGTATTTAAGGGATTATTCAGAATATTGTGTAAACAAGAATAAAAATTTCCCATGTAAAGAAAATAGGAGGCTTAACTCATCAATACTATAACGAATACACATTCTGCTGGGGAATTCTACTCTAATAATATAAATTCCTCACAAAAAGATTCTGATGAGGTTCAGTGTATAGAAAAAACAGATATTTTGTGCTATTATAGTGGCACATTTACCTCACCAAAGCTTGGGCAACTGCAGTTTTTCCATTAGAAGTTGATGTTTGCAAGGATTTTTTATAGCTTGGACATCAGAGTCGGCTTACAGCTTGGACTTGGTCAATAAAAGCTTGGCCTCAGACCCACTTATAATGCCAAAGTTTAAAAAAATATTAGTTTGGACACCTTTGGTTATAGCAAGAAAATAAACATTTTCTGGTCTCGTAGTGTTTAAAAATGCCTTTGGTCTACAAAGGCAATTTGTTAGGCATTTAGTCCAATTGCTGTAATTCCCTTCAGGGTATTAAAAAGGGAATGGTTGAGACACTCTACTTGAAAATGACTTTGCCATATGCGGTGAATACTTTTCACTAAAATTATTAATCCAATCTTTTAATCTGCTTTGCACATACATTTAAGAGTTGGATTCAATGATCCTTATGGTTCCCTTCCAACTCAGAATATTCTGTCATTCTGTGATACAGTGGAACTGTTCACCTGCCTGTGCCAGCAAGAGTGTGTTTGACTTGTGGTGCAGACTGAAATGTGTTCCCTGCACCTCCAGGACTCTGCAAAGTGGTTGGAGTCTCTCCAGTGGGCGCTATGCAGTCTTGCATGCAATAGTATATCTTTTCGATGGCTCCCAGTGCATCCCTCAGCAGTGTCCTGGGAAACCTGCTGCTTCCACGTATGCCACAGGGAATATATGCAAACAAACCACAAGTAAAATCCTCCAAAGACCACGAACAAATACCAGTGTGCTAAAATGTCCCACACTGCAATCCATCAGTATATTGAGATAAGATATTGCAATTTCTCCTAGAGCTTTTGTTTTCCTGTCTAACTTCTATGTTCACCTAAACTTCTGATAGATCTATCATTCCCACAGAATATCACTGAAGCCTGTCCTTTCCTTCCCCTTGGCCCTAAAATTACTGAGTACTTCCAAGGAGACCCCATCCCAGTGCTGAGCATTGCCATTGCCGTAGTTAACCGTGCTACACCCACCCAACTGCCATTTGTCACAACCTTTTTCTTCTGATTCACTCAGCACATTATTCCTCCATTAATTTTCCACTGCCTTGAACACCTGTTTATTGCCCCCATAGTTCTGCCCAGGTGTTCCCACACAAAGATATGGACACATGCACTATATTCTGTAGGCACTTTAAGTCCAAGGGGAGCAGCAGAAAATGCTTCCCCTTATGGTCTGCAAATACTCAGTAAGTTCAACATCTTTGGACAAGTCCAACTGGCTGTACATGTGCAAATCTGTACTGCAGAGTATGCGCTGTAGATCTAGTGCTTTTTGGAAGCACTGCAAATGTTATGGAAGTGCTATGTCATTGATACATGCATGTACCATAAGTCCATCCAGCTTTTTCTGGAAACTGCATAGCTCTAATGAACGTCTTAAAACCACGCGGTAGAACTTCTCTGCGTGCTCATCAGAGGGATCTGAGTTTTCTGGGTATCAAGAAATAGTTATGTTTCACTTGTAATACATGAAGAAATGTCTAAAAAGCACAAAATATTCTCAAAATCTGGCAGCACACAATAGCTGAGAGAAAAAGAAACATTTGAGATCCAGCATACAGAGTAGCCCTCAATCTCTGTAAAGAGCTCCAGTCTTCAGATCTGCTTTCTTTTCATAATCCAGGTGCTGTGAATTGTTCTGGTATATTGTCCTTAAACTTTTGCATTTATTTGCAGCAAGGCCACAAGTTGACCAGGAGTTGGAGGTAGAATTGCCCCACTGTTTCTGGAAGGGTAGTGCACGGAGAGATACAGAAAGACTTCCAGTCTCTAAAGCAAGATTTTATTAGAATACAAACTCTTAAACTAAAGCACACTATCTCTTTAAATTGAGTTAGCTCAAACCCCTGGATGAGGTAGACTGAGTGAAATTATTTGACTATGAATCTCCTTGCTCCCCATTTCACCCTTTCACTAGTTCTGCAATTCTTAGTGACTTCCTGGGTTTGAAGAATCACTGCCACCTCTTCCGTCCCTCAGATAAAGCCTCCGTCTTTTCAGAACCTTACAGGCTGTCTTACAGGCATCTGAAAATCCCAAGATTTTTTTTGATTCCAGTGAGAAATTCAGTCTGAACTTCTTTTTCTTCTCCAAAATGCATTGCAATATTCAGTCTTCTGCTCCCCAGTTATTCCGAAGAAATGTCCTTTCCTTTCATGTATGAGCTAGGTGATCCATTGCATCTGGAGGAAGGCAAAAAGTGGATCTACAGAATGATGAAATACAGCAAATTTTTTATGTTTTCTAGTCTGAAAAAGACTCACTTCAAGGGTAATAGTCATGATACGTGTTTTGCTTTCAGCCAAGAAGTAGGTTAAATCTATCGAGCAGCTGATAAAAAATCAGGTTTATGGGTGTCTGTTAAAATTTTTCATCTGGTAAAGTTGCTACAGTTTTAAGTATTGGCCCTTGCTTCGATAAAATAGCTACTCAATTCAAGTTAATCATATTTCATGGGCTTAAAAATCCTGGGAGATTTTCTGTATGCAATACCACTACCGATCTTTCACTGTGTCTGCAAAGACAGGTGTAATGAAAGCAGTGGACAAACAGGTTACAAGATAAGAAGAAAAGTCTGAAAGAGCAAAGAAAATTCCTTCCACATGTTGATTATGGGCTGTTCTAAGAGCTCCTCATCAGGAAAAAATACGGTACTCTTACTGGTCCCTGCCCAAAGATGAGGTCCTCCTTAGTGTCAGACATGCCATTTTCTGCTGCCTGACTATTTGTCTTTTTCTCCTTACTCTGAAGAATGTGCCAGCTCACAGTCTAGGAGCAGTTTGTCAGTCTGGGTAAATGATTCCAAGCGCTGTGAGCACCACCAGCAAAGTCCTCTTTTGGGATCAGGCCAGTGCCTAAGCCACTACCATTATTTGTCCTTCTTACTTAAAGCCACTGTCAAAGTTTCCATCTCTTTTCACTGAGTTGTGGCCAGCTCATTGGAAAGGGAAGGGCAGAGGCAATACAAGTTAGTCATAGCCCTTTGCTTCTTCATGCCTCTAAAAAGATCTCCAGAAATGTTAAGATTTTATAAACCCAGAAGAGAAAAGGACTAGGAGGAAAGCCAGGCAGGCAAGCTGGTACCACTTCAGCGGATGACTTACTAATACTGATAGGACGTGTCAGAGGGCTTACATCAGGGACTAATGTTATCACAAGCCCTTCTGTTACATAGCAAGCACAAAAGAGCCAAACACAGAGGAATAATGAACACCTGAAATCGCATTTGATGTCACAGGTGCCTGGAGATGCTCTAAACTCCCACAGTCTGGCCCAAGCAACTATGTCCCTCAGAAACAGAGAGTTTCCTCGAAACACTTAGTTTCAGGAGAATCAGAAGCAGCCATTTCCAAGTAAACTTTGGATATTAGAATCATAGAATACCCAGAGTTGAAAGGGACTCACAAGGATCACTGAGTCCAATATTCCTCTTGTGAAAGCATGGTTATCTCACATGACAACTAACACTTTCTTCAAATTCTCCACATCATACATTCTGCAAATTCAGAGGCTATTTCTGCTTTGAGTGACCTGAGGCACTCCGTATTATCCAAAGCACCTCATAGCTGCAAACATTCAGGTTACTGACATCTACCCACTGAAAAAACAACCATTTTATTTCAAGGTTAAGGCATAATATTCCACCCCTGACAGAAATCGAAAGACTTTGCAAAACATGCAAATGCTGTAGGAAAAAAAGAGTGGAAGGGCTCCTAGCCCTCCTACAGTCAGGGCTCAAATACTCAGGCACATGGTTGGGGCCACAAGCACTTCTCCAGCCACCAGCTACTGGAGATACACTATAAAAAATACCAATCGATCTTTGGAACAGGGACTCCTATCACCTAATTTACCTACTTAAAAGATAGGCATTTAGTTTAACCTAAGTAATCAATGGCTTTTCGAAAAAGAGAATATGTAGCTGCCAAGTCCCTCTGTGTTGATGGACCTGACACAATTTGCTCAGAGTTGCTGCCTAACAGCAAGTAGACAGAGCTCTGTGGGATGCATCCAACCCTGAGACATTTTCTCCCAGAGCCCCAGTGTGTGTGGTGATTCTTTCTACTTAAATTCATCAGAGCAAATTAAGATCACAATTTTATAATAATCTCAAGTAAATTAATTCATCTGCCTACAAACCTCATCTGGCTTCCCCAGGTTTTTGCCATATTTGGCCTTCTGTCCCTGTGCCACAGCCTTTTGATACAGGGATCCTCTTTGTAAGTTTCCTATCTTTCCTGTCATATCCTTAGCACCATCCCTTTCATATTGATTTATTGTAGTGTTGGTTTCAGTGTTATAAATATAAAATGTTGGGTTGGGTCTAGAGGAGGATCACAAAGATGATCAGAGGGCTGGTGCACATCTCCTGTGAAGACAGGCTGACAGAGCTGGGGTTTTTCAGTCTGGAGAAGGCTCCAGATAGACCTTATTGCAGCCTTTCAGTACCTAAAGGGCTACAAGAAAGATGGGAACAGACTTTTTAGCAGTGACTGTTGTGATAGGACAACATGTAATAGTTTTAAAGAAGACTATCCATTTAGATTAGATATAAGAAAGAAGTTTTTATAACGAGGGTGGTGAAACACTGAAACAGGTTGTCTAGAGAGGTACTGGATGCTCCATCCCTGCAAACATCCAAGGTCAGGTTGGAAGGGGCTCTGAGCACCCTGATGTAGTTGAAGATGTCCCTGTTCATTGTAGGGAGTTGGATGATGGCATTTAAAGGTCCCCTCCAACTCAAATTATTCTATGATTTTTTGAAACAGGAACAGTATAAAAAACTGTATCTGTCATTTACTAGAGTGAGTAGAACTGAAATTTGTTGCACTGACCTGGAATTTTTTCTTCTTGAAAAGTAACATTTTCATTAAAGAAGTTCTAGATCTCAACTAATCCCAGCAATAAAATTGTTGCTGTTGAATTCCATGGTAGCTTTTCAAAGAAGAAGACATCTTTCTGTGTTCACTGTCAAGTTTAAAATGTTGTTGGCTCTGCTTAAGATTTTGTATGCACAGTATAGAATGTTTTATCCATTTATACTTCCTGACTTTTCTCCTTCATGTGTCTTATATAATAATTTCCAAAGTCAGAAACAAGAAAATTTTTAAAAGGCATCAGCTAAGATAAAATGACACAAGTTTAAAAACTCTTAGCAGCCACAGGACCTGGTGACAAAGAACAAAGAGGTTTAAAAATCACCATATTTTATAACATTAGAATGCCACACATTACATATAGATTTTGCTGGTGATTATATTGTTACGCATTCCATTATTCCCATGCCATTGGCCTTCAGGACTTTATTACTTACGTAATTCTAAGATCTGACACAGCTAGAGTGAAATGTATCTGATCTCAAAGAATGGCATCAGATGAAAAAAAGTGGATTTTAGGAGAAAAAAATACTATTTTAATTTTACTGTGCGTCCATTGATTGGTGACGGATGTAACCAATCCCATGTAATTATTCTTGATTCATTTGTCAAATAAAAATAAAGATAGATGACAAAGTATTTGAAGTCACCCAGACAAAGAGTTCAATCAAACAAGTTGTCTTTATTCTCTTTTTTCTTTTTTTCTTTCTTTTTTTTTTCAGATTTTCCATATTAAGGGAAACCTGTTTCAGAGTGGCATTTACAGTCCTACCTGTATACATTAAAGGTCTCAAACAATACAACATATGATTACAAATCAAGGGTTAGGAAAGTCTGTGACTGTGAGAAGAGGGTAGTTCAGTAGAAAGTATCCTACAGTGAGTCGTGGTTCAAAATTCCTGCATGGTCCTCTCTAAACAGAAGCACCAAACTGATGTGTCATGACTACTGTGTATTTAGAGTTACAGATAAGAATATACTTAATAGGCATAATTTAAAAGAAAAACATATCTAAATCCTAAGGAATTGCCTATTTAAACTAAATATGTAAAAGTTGAACAATTTTTTTATGCACCCTGGAGTATCAGCACATATCTTATATCTTTTAGATAAAGTGCTGATAAAGAACAGAATATGTCTCACTTTCTCAGCCTACCTGGGGCACTCAAGAGAAACTTCTGCCCTACAACTATCCAGATAATAAGCTATAATGTTTTGAAGAAAAAAATATAGAAAAGGTTTTTTGTCATATTTGTCCTGTTTATTTTAAAATACTAGCATTATTTTTTTTATTTCAAAATCTAATACTTCATTTCTTGATTTCCCTATGTGTTATTTTTACAGGAAATATATTTTACCATACTTTTCATTATAAAGGAGAGTAATTGTGATCGAAAAAGAAGGTTTCTTTTGTTTGCTTTCCAAAAGTGTAGCAACATATATTCCTGAATATTAGAGATTCACTGCTTCAGAAGTGTGACACACAGATAAGAAAAATCTTATTTCAAAGAGACTATAAGTAGATGACTTTTTTCACATGATTCAGATATTTAATTAATTTAAAATAATAAAATGCTTTAAATAAGCAAGTTAATTCCTCCTGATCCTGGAAACCTGACAATAGTTTACTGTGGTAAACAGGTATCTGGCATGTCTCAGGCATTTGAGGCACTCTTTCAGAGCTTGGAAGGAGATAAGTAAGTATAGGTGCTCAACACAGGAGTGCAGATGGTCAACCTGAAAATGGTCTTCTCTCAACATTAACTTCGTTAACAGCTTTCTATGTCTCTTACTATATCTGATTTCCAGTTCATTCACTCCTTTATTTGTGCTTGCCACTGAAATGAAACTTTCACTGATGCGTGTGGTTTGGATTTAAGAACAAAATTGCTAATGTGGCAGAGCACAGCTTTCCAAGAACCAGTGGCTGCAGCAGAGACCTCTTATGGCCCACTGGCTGTATGGGGCCTCTCTGCAGGGCAGGAAGAGCCTGGGTGACCCCCTAGCTCCAAGGCTGCTGATCTGGAACATGACTGCTGCAGAGAATGAGGAACTGCTGTACAGCCAGGCATACCTCAGCCATTGAAGGAACAACCCAAATGGGAAATAGGAGCCTTCAAAACAAATTGCATAGGCATATGAATGCTATATTAACTACTACTCTGTTTCAAGATATTCTGATGGCTTTTCACATTTTGTTGGTGAGTCCTGTTAGCTCTGAGCTCTTCTGTCTGTTTCTCCTTGGAGTAACCTGGGGAAGGAGTGAGTGGCCTGGCAGTGTTTCAAGGGATGCCAGTTTTGGACCCATAAAGACTGCAGTGAAACTAGGCAATTCCATGGTTGGTGCTTATCAAGTATAATATTTTACTCTATATGGTCTTGCTGCCCACCTGGAGACCATCTAGCAAGGTACACTGAAATTTCTCAAAATGGGGCCTCAGATCCTGGTTATGCTCCTGTTCTAAATAACTTCAAGTTGTTCTATGGATTTCATGTTCCTGGGTTTCCTTTGATGTGGTACACTGTAATTTGTACTACACTGCCTGTACTTTTAACTATGATGCTTAATCATATTTCATTCTCAGAATCTTGATGTAGTTATGGATCAACAAATTGGGTGCAGACTGTTTTTGTGGGTTGGCTTCTAAAGATGTCTGCATATAATGCAGCAGGTGAACTTTGTGTTGTTACATAAAATATTTCTATGTACAAACAAAACTGGGTTTGGTGAAGACATTTCTCTTTGGAGCAGTCTCTACAGAAATGCATTTCTTCATTCTGCTAAAACACCAAAAACTTAGGAGCATAACACATCACTTGGCATTTTTAGAATTGGCTTTGCCCTGTACAACGTATTTCTTTTGCTGAAAGATACAGTTTTACGCCTCCAAAACCCCTATTATTTTAATTAATGAAGTCAACCTTCTCAATAGGTTCCCATGTTGTTGTGCTGAAGGGAGTGCAACTACATTAACCATTGCAGGCTTCAGTTTTAATGCAAACAAAACACGGAAGGGAAAAAAAAGGACTGAAGGTAGCTGCACATCTCTAGATTCCTGAGACAGCTGGGGTGAAATAGCATGAAAAAAGATATGTTTCTGCTCTCTGACTATAGCACACACCAGCTGAAGTCCAGAACTACTCTGGGAAGGTGCCTCTTGTATACTAGCTAAGCTTATTCCTAAGCTCTCCTCAGGGAATTCTTCCTATAGCTCTTCAGGGACAAGTGCCCATTTTTACTTGTGACAGGGCACAACCTCTCTCCTGTGCAGATGTATGGTGTGGAAGGAGAGGGAACCCTGGTTCTGCCTCACCATCCACTCCTGGTCTGCACTGCAGGAGCACAAGAAAGTGATTACATGCCCCTGCATAAGTGTGTAACTACCTGAGCATATTTCTAGCCTGGTAAATAGCTCTGTTTCTCAGTTCTTATTGTACTTTTCCTGGTGCACATGCACTACACAAGAAACAGTGTGCTCCTGCACTATCTTGCAGAGTGAGCCAACTATTTCCCTCCAAAACAAAATCTGTGCTCAGTTCTGGGGACAGTTCTGTCCAGCAGCTGCTCTAGAGGCAGCATGGTTGACACTGCCCTAGCTTCAGCCCTCTGCCTTTTACAGTCCTTCAGCACTATGTCAGTAGGCTTTCCATCTTCAGACACCTTCTCATTCCCTCCTGTCATGTCCCAGAACATTAAACACTTCCCCTCAAGTTTCAGGTGTGAAAAAAATCACTGAGCTGCAACTCTACCTTTATATAACTGCAGACACGATGAGTTAAATAATCATATTTTAGGATTACGGGACATCATATTGGTCACAAAGGAGACCCCGGGGGAATGTCCTATGTAGCAGGGATGTAGCATAAGACCAGTTTTCATTAAATAATTTCTTCATGAAATAATTTCTGTGTTACTTGCATTGTGCCTGCTGAGCTGAACATCCAAACACTCATCTCCTTGAAGCCAAATGGAACATACATGCTGTCTCAAGTATCCAGCTCCTCTGATCAGCCTTACGTAGCAGCCTTACTCAAAGCATACCTAGCCATCACCTCAAAACAATAAAGTCAGTGCAAGACGTATCAGCCATGCCCAGACCATCATAGCATTGCTGTGGTCTTTGCACCATAGCTAATGGCTGGAGCAATCATGCAGGAAGAGAGAGATTGAGATCAAAATTCCTCTTGGTCTGGGGGTTCAAAGTTAGTCTTCCAAAAAAGTGACATAAATTACAGAATAGGGTACCTTCCACCTCCCACCACCCATTCCTCTCATTAAGTAGCAACTGGATGAATAAGTGAAGAATTATCCTCAACACAGACCCCAGGCTTGCCTGTCTGCCTGAATGCTATTGCATTACAGTATCATGCTTCCTCATAATTGTTCTTCTTCTAGCTTCATGAATATTGAGAGTGCTTAGGCATCAATCTTATGACTTCTCATTTGGCAAACTAGCATGAACTTCCAGGGGATAAGTAGGAAAGTGAAGTCAGGACTGATGTTTTAGACTCAGGTACCTGACAGCCAGCAATTTTGAATTTCAGGCTCTTAAAAGCTTTTAGAAATCTCACCTTGTGCATACTTAGGGAAGTAAGGAGGGCGCAGTCTCTATTTTCTTCCCTGAATGTATGGATTGCATTTATGCATGACTCTAGTGTGAAATACTGCAGGAGAAGGAGAGAGAGGAGCATATCTGTGACCCTGGCTGCTATTTCAGTATTACCTGGTGCCAAAGCATAGCTTGGCCCCATATTAATCCATGGGTTAGTTGTTTTTTTCTTAAAAGAATAATTGCATTCAAGAATGTCTTTTCCTGTAGGTGCAAAAGAACACCAAATTCAGTTCTGGTGTTTGGTTGCACATTTTTCCTGGTGTCATTCGAAGAAAAGTAAAGCTAGTCTGTGAGATGGATAGTGATTCAGTTATTAAAGATGAGCAAGAACTGCTCACTAATGGATATAACACTTGAATTCACAGGCATCCTCAGTTGCTAATGGAATCTGAAAGTTGTCAGGAAGATGTTGCAGTTCCATTTGGCATGACACACACCCTCCTCGTGCTGACAGCTCTGCAAAGTTACATTTTTTAAAACATATTTTCTTAATGCATTTGTTGGCTAACCAAGTTGTCCCCATTACCTCTGAAACACTTTAGTCTAATTCACATTAACCAGTTTACTGAGATACCAACAACATTCTTTTTTCCAGGATCAATTGAACAGACTTTAAAAAATGCTGGTATTTAAAGAAAGTTCAAGCCCTTTCCTGACTGCTGTAGGGCTCTGAATTTCTCATTTATCTTACTCATTCTGTCATCTATGCACACAGTAAGCAAATAGCTTTAATATTTCCCCAAATGACCGATTCTCTCTTCTTCCGTTAGAGTTGATGGTACTGATAGAGTAAGGAGCAGTGGTACCTAAGCTGGAAACCAAGGGAACACAGGCAGTTCTATGTATTTTGCAAAATTCTTTTCCGTGGTATGAACTTTTCAAACAAATAGACCACAAAAGTTTAACATACTTGATGCTGAAGAGCTGACTGCCTTACAGCAGATCATCAGTGATTCATTCTATTTTTAGCAGTTATTGTTGCAGGCTTAAGCAAGAGATGATTTCTGGGGTTTCACAAACTTTGTGGCAAATCTGGGGAGAGTATTTCTGAGCAAAGATATCCACAAGGCCACACATTAATGTAAAATTACAGAGATATAAACGAAAATCCATACAGGTTGCATGGAGATGGAGTCCTGAAATGAGATCTGTGAGAAATGATTTATGTACATGGTCCATTTACGATGTGGAAAAGGTTTCTATTATAGTTTTCTTGAGAAATTTTGACAGAGCTATCAGAATGTTTCATCACAATATCCAGCACTGCCAGAAACAAATATCTGTGTGCTTTATTTTCCTGTAATCTATTTAATATCTTCTATTTCTCTAAGAATTTATGACAGAAAATTCCTAATGATGTTGAAGCTGCATTTTAAATTTAATGTTATATTTCATTGGTTTTAGTTGCTTTATGTCACAATCAAGATATTTTATTAAAAAATACTAGAAGAGGATTAATTATGTGAAGAATTATCATTGACTAAAATGATGGTTTGATTTTTTTTCAGGGAACTTCTTTCATGTTTCTCTGAAAGACCCTAGCACATGGCTCTCTAAATATTACTTTTTCTGGCTTAATGTATAATATATTTGTGCTAATGTAGATCTATAGACTGCAATGGAGATGCCCCTCTTGTGCATCATCTTGAAACTAAAGCAAATCATGCTTCTTTATTCCCAGTAATCTAGTATATAGTGTCTGTAACCAAACTGTTGTATCAGATTGACACAGATGACTGCTAAATTCTCTCATACTGAAGGCAGATGCCAACAAAGCGAAAGGTGCCATTCTGGACGGAGGGAAAGCTGTTCTGGTCAGACTAACTATGCAGCTTAAATAGAATAGCTCAAGAGGGAAGACACAGTCCTCCCATTTCTGGTTTGCTACCTTGAAATAAAGATACAGACATGAGATCTCAAGACCAGGTCAGATGGGGCCCTGGGCAACCTGATCTTATGGGTGGCATCCCTACCCATGGCAGGGGGGTTGGAACTTGATGGTCTTGAAGCTCCATTACAACACAAAGCATTCTATGCTTCTATGATTGTATGATGAATGAGCAAAAGAAGAATAAAGAAGTTTATCGTATTTGCATTTTACCTCTACAAAGTATAATTTGATTCCTGAGGCTCACAGTTCAATATAATTTTTATATTTCCATAGTGATTATGTGACTGTTCTAGGGTAAAAAATCCACTCCCTAAATGAAAATTTTTTTTTTGTTGTAAAGGTATACAGTGCCGTGCAGATTTTAATGGCTGTGGAAATCTCTCATTCCTCATCAGACCATCTCAGTGATGTAAGGGAACAGGAGCTCCTCTCGTCAGCTGGTTTCATTTGGCTTTATGCTGCCAGTTTTGACTGGAGTTACAGCTACATGAACTCAAATCAAGGAACAGTGTCCCTGACCTCTTACCTCTTAGGCTGCATTTTGTTCTAGTATTCAGCCACAAATTCTAATGGTTTACATTTGTTTTTCATGGAATTTTAACTCTTGTTGTCAACCTCTAAATTAGTCCTTGTTCACAGCAGGAAAGAACAATTGGTGCTGATGGTGGCACCAATGCAAGTCCCCGTCACACTTGTCCCATGTGGACTTTGTCCTAGCAGGAATGGTGAGAAGACCCTTTGCTGCCAGCCTAGTAGCACAGTATGTCTGCTCCAGTAGCAGGTCCTGAGCAGACCATCCGTCGCTTCCCCTGATTTAGCAGCACAAACCCCAGACTGCACAGGAGGATGTTCAGTACATGGCCCACAGAGCTGTCTCCTCCAGCAAAGGGTGGTAACTAAGAACATGTTTTTTAAAAGTAATTGAACATAGAAAACATCTGTGCCTCTCTCCTGTCCAGGTTTATTTTTCCAATATTTCACATACCACAAATAGTTCAGTATGACTCCTCCATTAGAACAGAAGAAAAGAAAAATAAAAACATGTAATATTTAATTAAGAAGAATACTGTTATTGACCTGACAACTTTGATCAAATAGTCTGTATCCCCCTCACCCCACCCCCTATCCACTTTCTGCACCTCATCTTTCTGTTTCCCTTTTTTTTAAAAAAGCATTTTGCTATCCTTTAGGTCTGCTGAGTCTGTCAGCCTCTTACTGCTTCTGGGATGTTTGGCTGCCCTTGGAGCATCATATGACTTCAGTTAGCTTGGGGGGCTCCAGCTGTACTCTTAAATGTCATGGACAGAGGTAACAAAAGGGGAGAGGGTTAAGAGAATCAAATATGTTATTAGACATTTCTTTCAAATCCTCTTGCAGAAGATGTAAATCACATGCTTGGCACATAGATTTGGGGATGTCACATGGAGGTTTGTTTGGTTTTTTGTTGATTATATCCCCAAACATTTGCTATTTCTTACATTTTTTTCCTTTGTATGTCTTACTCATTCCTCATTTATTTCTATTTAGGTCCAAGAGGTCAGAACCTAGGAAAAAAATTTGACAGTTCCTGCAGCTGACATAAGAACTTTCTCATCCAAGCTGTTTGGGAACTTATTTGGGATTTCTCACCATTAAAATATATCCTGGCCCTTTTCTCTATTGGCCCATGAAGTATGGCTCCTTGCCCCTGATTGACAGAAAACATTGCTCAGGGCAAATTGACAGTCTACAAAGAACCTCAGCAAACAATTATCTTGAAATGCATTCAGATACCCAAAAGAACTTAGAGTGCCTAAATTAACCTGAAATCAAGGTCATTAATTGACCTATGAGCAAGGAGATCAAGGCATCGTCTCCTGTTGACATTCCTAACTTGTTTACCTGAAACCACAAAATGGGAATCCACCATTAAGTTAAAGAGTACTTTCAAACTACCTGGTATATATCTTCCTCAGGGCTATTTGCTCTTGCAGAATTGTTTGCCTCTGACTCGGGAGAGTATGGGAATTCTCCCAATTTTCAGAAAAAAACAGTCAGGAGAAGTTCCTTAGATGTGGGGAAGTGAAAAGGACTGATCAGTAAGTAAATTTTACCAAGATTAAACAACCAAAGCTAAAATGGAAGGTCTTGTACCCTTCTCTTCCTCCAAAGGCTTCTCCAGAACTGATAGTGCCACCTGGGAAGAAATGACAACCATGTGACCCCTTTCTTGGACAAGTCCTCAATCCCAGTCAAAAGCCAAGGAATCAGAAAAGGAAGAGGCATTTCCTGTACATCTTTCCCTCAAGCTGGAAGAAATGATGTAGGTGCTTTTTAGAGGGAAGCTCAGAGTACTGTGGAGACATCAGCTGTCCCACTGTCAACTTCCCTTGACTTGAGAGTGCCCTTTACTGTCACCAAGCAGTGGGGGACATCTTCACAGCAGGGAGTAGATGACCTCTAGGTCATCTTTTCATCTAGGACTAGATGACCTTCAGAGGTCCATTCCAGCCTCAGGTATTCTGTGAGCATTGGCCATGGGTCTGAAGCTTGTACCAGGCTAGTGGTCATTGTGACTGCAGGGTTCTGCTATCCTGTGCCCCACAGATGACAGAGACCTCCTATGCTGTCATGGAAAACGTTGGTTTTTGTACACTAGACACCCTTGAAAAAAGATTAATCAACTTGGTGAGCAAAAGTTGAAATATTTGCAACAGAAGCTCTATTTCTTTCTTTTAGAAACTGTGAAATTCTTAAAAAATGAAAAGCTAAGATGAAGCTGAAGAAAAGTTTTCATGAGGATTTTCTTTGACAAATTTGCCATTAAAAGAAGTGGAATTTGCCATCTGGTTCCAATTATGCTTTCCACCAGGTTGTGCTGGAATGGTAAAGAAAGGTACGGGGAAAAATTGCTAAACTAACTTTTTACAAGTTTATGGATAGATGAAAAAAACATTTGGGCTTTCATCAAGAAATTAATACACAGCACTGCTGATGCAAAATGTCACAGCACCTCTGTGTGTGACTGCTGAAGATTTTGGCGAATAATTTTGTTATTCATTAAATACAAGCTAATTTCAGTGGTTCAGGCTGTAATCTGTTAGGGAGTACACCATAGCAGAGTCAACTGCAGTCAGTAGCTATGCATGGTTTGTCTCACCTTCTAATATTAAGTTCCTGGGTTCTACTTCTTTAGGCCTTTCTCGGTATGATTTTGCTAGAGTTACCGTGTAAACTTTACATTCATGTTAGATTTTACGATGTGCCTGAATTTAATTTAATATCTGTGGGCCAATAAGTGTGGTTTAGAGAATGAGAGTGGAAGGATGGAAGATTATACATGCACATACAGAATCCTGGGGTCATCCAATCCATGTTTTTTGGAATACAAACAACCAGGTTCTGATCTCACTGCAGCTGTTTATCATTGACTTTAAAAGAGCAGGATAGGAAACTTCACATACAGCAATTCCCAAATCCCTGATGCCATTTTCCTGTTACAGCAATGGCTCAAGGATGCCCTGCTGAAAACTTTCTATTTTTGCAAGTAGATTCTCCAGTTTTCAGCAATCTCTCAGAGAGCTATTCCATACCAGGATGACTCAGGAAAGGGAAACTGGATAGAAGACTTGCTGGGGTATGTTCCCAGCCCAACAATGTGGCTATACCAATTAGGAACAATTGTCATTGCTTCTTCAATGCCAGTAGAGTTATGGTACCAGCAGAGCATTTGGCCAAACATATTCAAGTCTGTTAATACAGCTGGTTTAGTGCAAACTCACTAGCATTGGTGAAAACAGGTGATTTATACTAGTGAATTTGTGCCCTTACACATGAAAAGCTCATCTCCACACACACAAATAAGCAGGGAAGGGTGGCAGGCAGGACGGCCCCAATACCCCTTTCAGGGACACGAGCTCCAACCTAGCTGCTCCCAGGGTTGTCCTGGGGACCCTCAGCCCCACTGGACAGAGTGCACTCCAGAGTGGATCTCTTGAACATGTTTTGGACTGAGGAGTGTCACTGCTTGTGGTGCTGTGAGGTTTATTATGGGATGCAGGCAAAGGCACTTTTGGACTCTAGAGGATATATTATGAGATGGTTAGAAGTAAAAACAAAGGCAGGGAGGGAGAATCAAGGTAGTTTTGAGGATTTCCAAGCTCAAGAAAAAAAAGGCCTAAGTGTGTTAAAAAGGTTATTTGTGTAATTAGTTTGCTGATCAGTATACTTGCCTGGCTAAAACCTGTGCCTGATCAGCATAGTTTGTCCCATCTTATTCAATTCCTTTCTACATTTTTCCTGTGTGAGGAACTGTGTCTTCTGTGTGCATGTGTGTGTATGGGAATCTGAGAGCAGCCACAGGGCCAGGACCACGGGTCAGAGACCCCTATGTTCATGATACAACACCTGGTGCAACTGCAGATGTGCACTAGTGCCCCTTAAGTGCCAGTGAAGATCAAGTGGTATAAGCTGTCGAGTAGGTGAGGTAATGTGGGAGCCAGAGAGCTGTGTGTCTGGGAATGAGAAACCTCGAGGAGGTGGCTGCTGGTGGGTCCCAGAGGTCCCAGACATCTACCGAAGTGACTATCAGATCTGATGGTTTATTTAGGTGTGTAGGAGGGGAGTGTGTGTTGGTGTGTACAAGGAGGTCTTTACCAGCAAGTGGAGTGGAACTGTGTGTCCAAGGACTCGTGTCCAGTTGTTAGCTTCCAGGAAGCTTGGGATCCAGGGGCAGCTACTGGGAAGACTGTGTCTGAACCCAGCTGCTGGAGGGACACGCACTGTGCATACATATGTATAAATATTCCCCCTAATGGACTTCCATCCTGCTCAGTCAGAGAGAGGAGCAAGATGAGGCCAGTGGCACTGCTTGTGTTCATGTAAGTCCTCTGTGTGTCTGTCTGTGATCTGTGAGGCCAACCCTGCACATACATGTGAATTTGGTGTATAATTGTGCTCTGTGTGCATGTGCTTGTTGCAAGTAAAGGCTCAGCCTCATCACAGGGCATAGAGCTGCAGTGGCCTCACCCGTATCAGGCTACAGATTTGAACATCTCTCTAGCAGTATTTAGTTTAAAAAGCAGACTAAAATGTATTATTGCATCATGATTTAAATTGGTGCTACTCACTTGGAATGATTTCAAGGAATGACCATCCCTCACTGGAAACCTCCAAGATTAGACATGGTCTGTGCTTGTGAAAGTCTCTTACATTTTCCATGTCCTGGAAAACCAAACTGAGAAAATCCTCTATCAGACAAATTGCCTCAGATGTAGTTAATATGTTCAGAATGATTTAAAGTCTTCAGCTGAAAGGGGATAAATAAATGCAAAGTCCACCTGTTTCCAATACACTCTGGCTGTATGACAGGCAAAAGAAGCCAGGCTTTCCCTGCAAGATACAGATACTTGCAGAAGCAGGGGTCAACTTGTTTTATGCATACTGGACAATACACAATCTGGTGTGAAAATGTGAGCCATGTTTGCATTACACTTTTCCTTTGCCTGAATTTAGTTTCACACTAACTTTGAAAAGTTCACTCAGAGTAATTTTAGATGTTATCCCTGTGGTCTCTCCAACCCTCTTGCTGCCTCAGGAATTATAAGAGAAAGCAACACTGCAATGGCCATGAGGTACCAAAACCAGGCATCAGCCTCCCCTTCTTTCTGTGCTGCTAAGAGGCATGGCTCATCTCATACACACATATTGTCATGCTAAAAAGAGATGTAACTTCATGGTCCTAGCACCACTCACTGCAAAACTTTGTTGATCCCTTCTGTTCCCTCTGTGAACAATTTATGGAGGATCAGTCTAAATTTTTGCGAACCAGGAAACTATATGAAGTCTGGCATTTGCAGGAAATCGTGTTTTGTAAAAATATAGTGTGTTACATTCTTTTTGTGAGCACGGGTCTTTGATGGATACAGAATGCAGAAATAATATCTTTTAAACATTTAACCATGTTCTGCGGTGTGTTAAGAAGCAAGGAGGTAGATGCAACCAACCTTTAAGATATTGCCATTAAAAGTATAGAGTAGGACCACCACACACATTTTGAAGACCAGCTGTCCTGAACTATTTCCTGTCAGGAGGAATACTTTCCAGTCAGTCAAAGAATCATAGAATCAATAAGGTTGGAAAAGACCTCTAAGATCATAGAGTGAAACAGTTAACTCAGCACTTCGAAGGCAATCACTAAACCAGGTCCCCAAGTGCCATATCTGCACATTTTTTGAACACTTCCAATGACTCCACCACTTCCCTGGGCAGTTTGTTCCAATGCCTGACCACCCTTTCCATATAGAATTTTTTTCCTAGTATCCAGTCTAAAACTTCCCTGGCACAACTTGAAGCCATTTCCTCTTGTCCTATCACTTGTAACTTGGGAGAAGAGACTGACCCTCCACCTTACTCCTGTCTTCCTATAACTCCTTTCAGGTAGCTATAGAGAGTGATAAGGGCCTGCCTGAACTCCGTTTTCTCCAGGTTAACAATCCCAGGTCCCTCAGCCACTCCTCATAAGATTTGTGCTCCAGACCCTTCACCAGCTCCATTGCCCTTCTCTGGACACACTCCAGCACCTCAATGTCCTTCTTGTAGTGAGGAGCCCAAAACTGAACACAGGATTCAAGACACAGCCTCACCAGTGCCAAGTACAGGGGGACGATCTGCCCTGGTCGTGCTGGCCACACTATTGCTGATGCCAGTAAGACAGGATGCCATTGGTCTTCTTGGCTACCTGGGCACACTGCTGGATCATGTTCAGCTACTCAGGTTGACCAGCAACTCCAGGTCACTTGCCGCAAGGCTGCTTCCCAGCCACATTCCCCCAACCTGTAGTACTTGCCTGGGGTTTTTGTGATCCAAGTGCAGGACCTGGCACTTGGTCTTGCTGAAACTCATAGAATTGGCCTTGTCTCATTGATCCAGTCTGTCCAGATTCCTCTGCAGAGCCTTCCTGCCATCCAGCTGGTCAACATTCCTGCCCAACTTGTGTCATCTACTAGTTGACTGAGAGTGCACTCAACCCCCTTGTCCAGATCATTGGTGAAGATGTTAAACAGGACTGGCCCAAATACTGAGCCCTTGGGAGCACCACTAGTGACTGGCTGCCAGGTGGATTTAACTCCATTCACCACCACTCTCTGGGCCTGACCATCCAGACAGTTTTTTACTGAGCAAAAAGTACACCCATCCAAGCTATGAGTGGCCAGTTTCTTCAGGAGAATGCTGTGGGAAACAGTGTCAAAGGCTTTAATAAAGTCCAGGTAGACAATATGCACGGCCTTTCCCTCATCCACTAAGTGGGTCATCTTGTCACAGGAGATCAGGTTGCTTAAGAAGGACCTGCCTTGCACAAACCCATGCTGCCTTGCCTTTGTCCTGCACATACCACATGATGGCAATTCAAGATGATCTGCTTCGTGACCTTCCCTGGCACCAAGCTCAGGCTGACAGGCCTGTAGTTCCCTGGATCCTCCTTCCAGTCCTTCTTGTAGATGGACAACACATTTGCTGACCTCCAGTCAGGACCCCCCTGTTTGCCAGGGCTGCTGCTGAATGTTTGAAAGTGGCTTGGCCAACTCTTCCACCAGCTCCTTCAATATCTTGGATGGATCCCATCTGGCCCCATAGACTCAGTCCCTGAGATGAAGACTGCTGCCACTAGTCAGACATGTTAAGAGCCATACAGATCCTGTGCCTTTCTGTAGTCATCAAGAATAGCTTTTTGAAATGCCACCAGCTCTTCACTCCCACCCCTCCCCATCTCTGGCTGCCAAACTTTCTTTAGATTGTGGCAAGTGAAAAATCACACTTGTGAAGTGTGTGGAGGTAAGGTAAGCATCAGACCTTTCACACAGAAACCATTCATCATGGCTAGGCTTTGCAAATGAAGATTTGGGAAGGGCTCTACCCACGTTTGTTGCAAGTGCGTTGGTGGCTAAAAAGGCCAATAAGAGATAGGCATGTCCGGTTGCACCAATACGAGATAGACACGTCCAGTTGCAGACAGAAACCATTAGGGCTAGGCAATTAAACAGGACAAAGAGGCAGACATATAAAAAGTCACATTCCTAAGAATATATGAGACTCAAGCAAGTCAGGACATCAATGATACCTGCAGAAGAGGAAGACATGGGAATTTATAATCTTCAAATTCCCCTATGTCTTCTTCATTGAACCAGATTTCCAAAATTGCCTGGCACTATCACGCCCATCAGAAGAAACAGACATGCAGGACTGAACATGAATTTTTGAGAGTGTCTGCATTGACTGTAGATGTCTTCAGTGGTGATGTGTTACAGACTTAACTCTCATTCCATCCGGTTTTTTTTGAGTTTATGAAGACAAAGAAATATCCTCACTTTTTCCTACTCATGTTATCAATGTTCATTGCATTTTGCTGAGTGAATGATAAAAAACCCTGGATTAAAGCAGTATCACTGATAAATTCAACAGAAGTTTTGTAAATGCATTCCAAATAACTCTACAAAGAGCATACATTTTTGAAAACTAGATTATTTACTATTGTTTTTAAATTATTTTAACTTGCTGCTCCAAGTAACAGCACTTCAGATATGAAGACAAGAGCTTTGTCGTCCTTGGGGGGTAATCTAATTTGCTATTTAAAACAGAGTTTAAATTTCTGCTGAAGAAAATTGCCAGCAGGCAAAGGTCACTTGGCTTGTCCAGAATCATATTTAACACATATTTTACCTTGACAATAACCACAGTTGTTGCTTTTCAGTGACCCTCTTCCTGTCTTCCTTGTTTTTAGAAGATCTGTTAAGTAGATTATTTTCTAGGAAAAAGTTACATTTTCAGAAGTACATATCTCCATGTTCTATGTCTGAACATCTCCTGGCTTTGTTTATGATAGTATGTTTGTTTGAATGAATAACTCTGTTGGAAAGTCACTGTTATGAACCCAGTTAGGAGTTTATGAACTTCACATTAATACCATCATGCAAATCTCCTCCTCCCTGATCCCTGCCTAGATTTGAGTTCTCTTTTTATGACTCTTTTTTGCTATTGCAGCTGCATCTTCTCTGGTATTTCCTACATACCGGAGATCTCAAATGTACTACACCATCCTAATTCTGTGATCCAACAGCAGGTTCCTACAGCAGGGAACCCTGGGTCATTCCTTACCCTAAGGGAGACTGAATTCTTCCTCAAATGCCATAGGATGCAGCAGAAGCACTCCCATCACTCTTCCAAATTATAAAATTACACTGATCTCTGGGTAAAAGCTTTGCCTGTGGCTGTCCTGTAATCCCAAGAACACCTGTGGGATGTATGTCTAATGGAAAGATCGGGGTAATTCCTCCAAGACAGCAATAGAAGGAGGTGCACAGATCAGTAGTTAACAAATCATTCATCAAAATGCTTCAGATGGCCTGTGTTTATGCATAGGCAAGAGCCACGAGTCATCCTGATAAAAATTATTCCTGTCACACAGGGGAGTCAGAGCATCCCTGTGATAATGTGCCACCCAGATCCATCTAGAATATGTAGGGCTCTGCCACAGAAGTGCTCCATTCCTGTTGGGCAAACCTGGATTCATTCTTCATGGAAAAAACATCTCTTTCAAATGTTTCATCAGGCAAAGAAAGATGTAATGAGTTCTTTGAAAGTCCACTAAATCTCCAGGGAATTAAAGAAAGAAAAGTCTATTGTTTTGTTTTGTTTTTTAACTGAGTGTAAAAGATGTGCTTAAATTGAGGCAAAGACATTTCCTCACACAGCAAATATAGGACATAATGTCATATGTCAGCCTTCATAAACAAAGTGAGATGCACCAGGCTCAAAGAAATATGGCACATTGTCATTCAAGCAGTAAGAGAAATAGACCTCACATTCAGCTGTTTCTCGCTCTAAAAACTGTAGAAGAAATAAGTCCTGCAGCATGACCCCAACTTCCCTGATGCCAAGATTCCTTCATTGAGGGAGGCTGAGTCTTTACAGCAAGAGCTGCCTAGAACCTAGAGCCAGGTTGCTTGGAATCATTGAATCATGGAATCAACCAGGTTGGAAAAGACCTCCGAGGTCATCAAGTCCAACTCTTGATCCAACACTGCTGTGGTTACTAGACCATGGCACTAAGTGCCACATTCAGTCTCATCCTAAAAACCTCCAGAGATGGTGAATCCACCGCCTCCCTGGGCAGCCCATTCCAATGTCTGATTACTCTTTCCGTAAAAAAATTTGTCCTAATATCCAACCTAAACTTCCCCTGGCAGAGCTTAAGACCGTGCCCTCTTGTCCTACTGCTGATTGCCTGGGAGAAGAGACCAACCCCCACCTGGCTACAACCTCCTTTCAGGTAGTTGTAGGGAGTGATAAGGTCTCCCCTGAGCCTTCTCTTCCCCAGGCTAAACAATCCCAGCTCCCTCAGCCTCTCCTCATAGGACTTGTGCTCCAGATCCTTCACCAGCCTCATTGCTCTTCTCTGAACCTGCTCCAGCACCTCAATATCTTTCCTGAACTGAGGGGCCCAGAGCTGGACACAGTACTCAAGGTGTGGCCTCACCAGTGCTGAGTATAGGGGAAGAATCACTTCCCTGGTCCTGTTAGCCACGCTGTTCCTGATCCAGGCCAGGATGCCATTGGCCTTCTTGGCCACCTGGGCACACTGCTGGCTCATGTTCAGCTTCCTGTCAATCTGTGCCCAGCCTGTAGTGCTGCAGGGGGTCGTTGTGACCAAAGTGGAGGACCCAGCACTTGGCCTTGTTGAACCTCATCCTGTTGGAATCAGCCCAACTCTCCAGCTTGTCCAGGTCCCTCTGAAGAGCCCTCCTGCCTTCCAGCTGATCAACACTCCCCCCCCAGCTTGGTGTCATCTGCAAATTTGCTAATGGTACACTCGATCCCCTTATCCAGATCATCAGTAAAGATATTAAACAGGACTGGGCCCAACACTGATCACTGGGGGACACCACCAGTGACCAGCTGCCAACTGGATGCAGTACTCTGGGACAGCTTGCTCCTGTGCATTCATGTTTCTTGAAGTATGTCCATCCCTCCTGTATCCCTTTATTTTCAAGAGCTGTTTCCCAAGGTACCCTCTGAACCAGTCTTCTGAGTAGGCCAAAACCTGCTCTCTGGAAGTCCAGGGTAGAAGTTTTATTGATGGCCCTCTTGGCATCCCTGAGTATTGAAAACTCTACTATTTCATGGTCACTATGCCCCAGATGGCCTCCGACCACTACATCACCCTTCTGTCATGCTCTTCTGGAAGTCGGTCCCCACTGCCCTGTCCATAGACTCACACCCCACTGAGATGAAGGCCAGAAGCAGTCATTAAATCATACACTGCAGTATTTCAGATGCACTTGCAGAAAGTCCAACAGCTACCAAGGTCTTCAGCTTAGCTTGAAAACACCAGGAGAGGGAGAATGTACGATTTCCCTTGATAACATGACCCTTTATTTAGTCTTCTTCTCCCTTAAAATATTGCGTGCCTCATTTCTGGTTTAAATCAAATAACTTCAGCATTCCACCTGTCCTTGTTATCCTCTCTGCACTGCATGAAATAGCCCTGTAGCACTCTGCATTTGCTCCCTGTGGGAAAATCTTACCATTGGGTTATCATAGTTTTCACCTGGGAAATATCTGTTCTAGTCAGCTGACAAGGTCAGTTCACCTGAGTGGAGCTTCCACAAGGGTGTTTGTGTCCATCACCATCAAAATTTAAGCCTTTAAATGACAGATTCTGTATTTCTTTACTTTTTTTTTTTTTAATTAATCTCTGACACTACCATTCAAATCTTCAGTGGGTCTGAAACACAGCAGGTCAGTATACATATATCATTTAATACTAAGTGAGGAACCAGCCCCCTGATTCTCACTCTCCTCATTTCTCATGCTGTAGTACCTGCATTCACAAGCTGCTGAATGCATCTAACAGACCTTTGAGCATCACCTTGTATAATTCACCTGATTAAAAATACTGTCTTTTACACCATTTAACTCTTAGGCATTACCCCATGTCCCTTCTTTGAAGGGTACTCTGAAGAGTGGCAGCAAGAAAACAAACAACATATGTTTTTCCTCTGCTGACACAAATGGAAATTGATTTATGGCTCAGATGTACAGCTGAGACACCTTGAAATTCCCCTGATGTGTGCAGTGGCCTAAAATCCTGATCTGACTTGAGCTGCTCGTGTTCAGGAGGGTTAGGCTGTGCAGCTCATTCAGATCCTCAAGCTGGATTTGCTCCAAACCCAGCTGACCTCTGTTTTAGGGCTGGGCTGCAGCTGCAAACAGAATGTGCAGAGCCCTCTCTGAAAATAGTCATCTTTGTTGTGACTAAGATATTTAGATCTTTTTTCAGTAGCATCCTTATTTGAGTGACTGATGCGCCTGGAAGTTATTTCTGAATCTGGGTTATTTCTATTTCTGATGTAAGATTATAGATGCCGTGTAATTGTTAAGCCCACTCTTTTCTTTGATAATATTTTTTAATCTAAACTTGGGACCAAACTTTTGTGGTGTAAAGTCTGTATTTGTGTCAGAAATATTGATGGTCACCACCAGACTAAGGGCGTCTTCCTCGTGTATTTAATTACATTGCTTAGAAGCATAACAAGTCAACACCATGCCCTCCCGCACTGTCGCTTAGAGATCTTTTTTAGGTCCCTTCTTCCTTTCCTGTTAGAAAAATAAAAGGCTGTTCAGTAACTCTTTCCATCTCACACTCACAAAAGGAAGAAGGGATGATCTAAATTTGCATATTCTTATACATCGATGACTTGGTCAGCTCTGCTAAAGTTGGTCAAACATTTTGCATTCTGATTAGAAATGGTTGACATGCAGGATTCAAGAATGAAATATAAATTTTACTAAAAAGGCTTGCAAAAATCAGTGTGTATCTGTAAATACATGAAATTTCAACAATAATTCACAGAAATTCCTGAGGAAACCTTGATAATTAAATGTTAACAATGTGCTATCAGAGAGTTCCTGAAACCATGGAGGACTGCATGTGGACCTGTTTGCATGTGCATGGGTGCCCCAATTCATGAAACTTTGAAATGCTTGTAAGGGCAGTTTAAAAGGGCCTGCTTTGACTGGAAAAGTAAAGCTGGAAGGACCAGACTAAAATATTAACCTCAACCACATGAGCTGACTAATCAAAATAATGTACTGCATGAGCCTGAAAGTTGGAAAAAATAAAATAAACCTCTGGGTTTATATGTAACTCTTTTTGGCACTCAAAACTCATCTCTGAGAAGCTACCTTTCACTCAAACACAGGTGCTGTGTTAACAATTACTGTGCTTTCACATGGATCATTTGGAACCAAGAGCGATTCAACTTTTAAGGACTAGTTTGTGTTCTCCATGTCAGAGCTTTACAGTATGTGATGGTTTTTATATTCTCTCTGTATTCTTGCAAGGATTAGCAAACATCCATCTGAAGTACAGATAAACATTTCAGTTTGTGTACACTGGGTTTATGCTAGAGTCATGCTTTTAGCTGTTGCTACAGAAACAGATGCTAAGATGTGGTAAATTTATGCTTTGAAAAATGAGTCTTCCTTTACACACATGCAGCAAGGAGTTTAGAGCTGGGTATCTAGTCTCCAAAGCTCTCATCCATGCTAGGCACGTTCCAGCCTCATGGACCAAGTTAGGCACTTGTTGTAATGCTTCTTCGTGCTGACAGTGGCCTTTCTGGCACCACATGTTTGCCCTGAGACCCCAGGGACAGCGGCTGGAGAAGAGAGAATTCCATAAGCTACAGTACTTAGAACAATCAGTGTAAGTATTTTTTTACACTAAATAGACCATTGCCTTTCTTGACTATTTTTTTTCACATCATTTTTAAGAGGTTAATTCTGGAAGATGTATTAGAGCTAGTTTTGAACTGCAGTAGTTCTTTCTTTTTATTTTAATTAATGATAGTGCACGAACATTCTTTGTGTTAGACTTTCAGCAATGCCCAGCTGTTCCCATAAAGGGCAGTGTCTTTGTGAGGTGCACTGTTCAAATTTATCATAATTTCTTCCAAATATCTTGCAGTATAACAAGATTAAAAAAGGAGCAGAATATGGAAGGAAAGCCATTAGAGTAAAAATACACATACATACAGTTAGTTCCTTTTTTTTACCCTCAAAAATCACACAGAAAACAGCACAAGAAAAAAGAAGATTTGAATATGCAGAAATTTCTTGTTGAGTTGTAAACAAATAAAAGGTCTTGGCAATGTTAGAGAAGATACTAGATCTTTGCCTAATTTGTGTCTGTTTCTCAAAACACAAAGGTATATCCACTGTATCCAGCAGCATCTCAAGCAAAATGTTATGAGTTGACTTATTTCTTTTGGGCAAGGCAATGAAGTATGAAACATGCAGTAAAAGACTATACAAGGTTTCATTCATGAAGCAGCAGCTAACTCTTTAAGCCTAAGGTACCTCTCTTCAATTAGGGAAAGTTAGACTTCTTAATATGAACTACATCACAAGCTCCACTACAGTGCATAATAGATCAACATGGCACACAGTATTAGAACCTTTTCTAAATGATGACAAGAGGCTATAGGATCTATTTCAGTCTCCATTCGCGTAGAGGAAATAATTACAAGACACTTACTCTTACTTTTCTGAAGGCATTTTTTTTCCAGCAGCATTAGATGTTTATGTTACCTTTTTTTTTGTGGTCTTACTTCACTAATTTTCATACCATTTAATGATCAAACAGAATACTCACTTTTATCAATGCATAAATTTAAACATATCCCAAATAAAATGCAGACAAGCAACACCAGCATAGTAATTATCTTAAAAAAAATAAAAATCCTTGCACCCTGCTAGGAACAAAAATAGCTTTCATAAAAATCTGTGAGTTAAGTAATAAAATCTGATGGTGTGGGGGTTGGGACCTTGCTCTGCAGTGAGACAGACTACTGAATTGGAACATGGTGAAAAACATACTCATCAAGAGCAAAGGAGATTAGAAGCATCTTTCACATTGACCAAGCCTGCCTACCTCCAGCTGTAATAAATGTTTCAGTAGCAGAGGCTGACCATAATAGTATTTTTGGAGGCTTAATGCCAAACCTGAAACAGGGCTCTGTAGGACTTTGTCCAATTTCTTAATTTAAAAAAAAAATGCAGTATTCATTTAAAAATATATTTTTAGCTGTAGCAGTACAGCTTTGTTGCACTGAACTGGTTTTTTTTAACTTTTCTAAATGCTTGATAAACTTCCAGGTTTATTAAAACAATTTTACAGAAGCATGAGGTGAACTGTAAATCTCCCTCCAGCTCCTTTCTAGAGGTCGCTTTAGTGTAGGTCTTCCACTTTGTGAAGTTCTATTTCAAGAGGTTGTTTGTTGGTTAAAAATGTAAGGTCTGAGCATGCCATTCATCTTTCGCTAGAGTTCCCTCTCTTCTGCTTCAGGGCAAAACAAGGAGAGACCCTGACAGGACTATGGCCCCATAGTATGGACCAACCATTTCCTTCCCACTTCTCCTTGCTTCCATCCTAAGCCCCTTGAGAAGAGGATAGGGCAGCTGAGCTTGTTCAGCCTGGAGCAGAGATGGCTTCAGCAGACTTAACAGCAGCTCCCCAGCACCTGCAGGGAGGTTGTCAGGGTAATGGAGACAGGTTCTTCCATAGCAGTGCATGGTGGAAAGAAGAGACACCTGAACATGAATTGAAACATAAGAGTTTCAGCTGGGATATAAGGAGAAACCTTTTCTTTGTGGGGTCAGGCAGAGGCACATGTTTCCAAGGGAGGTGGTGGAGTCTCGATCCTTGTTAGCTGCTATGTGAACTCAAAATTTATTTTTCCTTATGTAAGGGCTGGTTAAGCTGAGTGCTGTGCAGAGGATTGCAAACACTTCTGGACAAGGTGATTTAGGACAAAGTGAATTCAAGACTATGGCTTCTCCTGAAAGCTATCTCAGGGGGAAAAAAAAAAAGCATGAGAATGAAAGACGCTTGAGGATGAATAAATACAACTATAAAGTGGAATTTCTGCATTTCCCATTACAGATGAATTTGCATGTGGTACTGAACTGGAGAAGCTGGCTCACTGCCACTTTTTCCCCAGTCTGTCTCTGGCTAGCAAAGCATCAGGCACAGGTTCAAATCAGTTTTTCTTCAGTCATGCTGAGATAAAAATTGAGGAGCAGGCCCATGACATGTAGAATACTTTGGACTTGTCTGGATCTCCACTCTGACTAAATGGGAAGTACCTGCTTTCTGTTAAGAAGAAGGACAGTTTGTCACCATCTGCATTATATTCACTCTTAAATATTATCTCAGACTCTGCTTTATACCACAGTACCTGATCATCCTCACAAGCAGGAGATATTTCATGAACATTGACTTTGAGAGATTCATGATCTTTCCAAGTACTCACTTGCACCCTATTCAGCTCAGGAAACTCAAAGAAGCCATATTTTGTTGTATTCTTTTTAATGTTGATAATCTGTAGGTTTATGACTGAGATATTGTCTTTCCAGATAGACATCAGATATACTTTAAGTTTTTGTGATTAGGTTTCACTTACAGTTAGAAAGATATGTTACTCAGTAGTAAAAAATATGTTTTACAATGAATACATAATTTTCAGTCTTTTAGAGGGGTAGTATTATATTTTAAAGTGGAAATATGCATTGCTGAGAACTCTAAGGACAATTTTTGTCCAATAATAACTAAAGTGGGAATGGATATTATTGACTCATTCTGTGGAAAAGTCTTCAAGAAATACTGAAAAATATCAATTAGAGAAGGGCCCTGCGAGTTTTACTTGTGGAGCTGTTGCCTGAGGCAGCTGCCTTAGGCACCAAACAAGCTCCTTTGGCTACACAGATTATTTAGACTTCTAGTGAGTTGTTTATCAGGTATCTAAAATTAAGGACTAGTTAAGTAGTCAACATCACCTCAGAAAACTTCCATTTCTGTAGTGGTTACTGTACTTTGGTTATGTACTTTGGAGGGTCTAACTGCCTTGCCTCACTTTGCTGATGCATCCTAGGTTGAATGAGGATGTGGTTGAGCTCCCTCAGCCAAACCCTCAGCAGTCAGGAACTGCTAAACACCATGACATTGAGAAACAGTGAACCAGTTCACACTGGCAGAGATGTCATCATGTTAGAGTGAGCAGCCTCTGGCACCTGGGGGCTACGACAGCATCATCAAGAGGAATTTAAGCTGCCATGTGACCATCATTTGCTACTGAGGGCCTCAGGCAAAGCAGCGAGGGCACACAGGTGAACCTCAACCCACTGCCAGAAGTAGGGAATAGCTTCTCTAAAGCTGCATTTTCCATTACTCTCCTCTGTTTCTCTCAGTAGTAGAAGTCATTCATATTAAGGCTAATGTCTTACCCATCAAGCCCAAAGTTGATATGAAAACCTGACAAATCATTAGCCCTCTCCATCTCAGTTTATAGGACTGTTCTGTCCAGGGAAGAGGCCACTGGTGACACCTGCCAGCACCTATATACAGATCCCTGACTTTTTTGAGGACTCCCTTTTCTGGTGCTTTCTGGCTAGTGACACCATCAGTTGTACACTACAAATTGCTTTACAAAGAACAATGGTTAAGTAACACCTTAACAAGAGTGTTGCTGTTTCTCTGTGTGGCTAGAAATGTCTGTACACAATGCCTTACAGGGGATAAGAAGTATACCAGTGCTTGCTTTTCCAAGTCACTGAACCTGTTTGTAGGAAATTTGGTAGAGTTGGGGTAAGAAAACTAAGAGTTTTCTTAGCTGAGTAATGATATATAAATAGCTCCAAAGGTGGCTCAATGTAAGCTTTGTTATGAGAGTGCACAGCAAAGTCAGAAATCAGCAGGAACAGATGAACATTTAAGAAACAAAGACCCCGCTCTCATCCTGATGTTCCTAATCATGAATGTCCAAAAGAAAACAAAAATACTTCATGTGGAATAGTGCTTTAGACCATGGGGCTTTTTTTGAAATTTTCTTTAAGGAATCAGGTTGTATTCTTCAGTTTTTGCTGTAATAAAAGGTGACCTTTTACATAATACTGCAATAGCATCTAAAATTACTTTGTTCCATTGCCTCAATGTTTGCATGTACTTACATTTATAAGGAGCTAAAATATTATTTGAACCCAGTGAAAAAGTATTAAAAAGGAGCAATTCTCATTACAGGAAAAACTGATCCTTTCATGTTATCCAGCCACACTGGTGTCACGTAATCTCTCCTCCACATTTAGGTGACTACTGTGCCTATAATCAGGACCCTCCTTTTATAACCTTTGCTTGTGAAGAATCTGCTTTTGTCCATTGTTTTCAGTTCCTTGTGAGTGAACTGAAAAGTCTCAAGAGATCTCCTCTAGCGTTTCACCTGGGATAAGCTGACGTAGGCCAGAAACAGCCAGGAAAACAGCTGGCCAGACGCAGTAGTCAACAAACATTAGGTACTGTATTAGAATGGACTCTGAAGAATAAGTCATTCCTAATTCCTGAGGACTGTTTTATCGTCCATCTGTCTGAGACAAATCTCAGAGATGCTTTCATAAGAGTCTTTTGTAGCACTGGACTCTCTTTTGAGACCAGCATGGTCATCTGCTGTCCTAGAGCTTCCACCCTGTATATTACTGTGAAAGCACTAGTTATGCTGAGTGGAAATTAGCACCAGCATAAACATTTAAGTTACACTTGTGTTCTGGTCTCTTAGTCCTACCCATGGAGAGAAAGACACAGGCCCTTGAAAGCCTGCAGAAGGAAAACCTGTTTGTAGGATCAAGGGCTTAAAAACAGGTTTGTCAGGTAATTGAAATAAATATGCTAATGAAGCAATGACATTAATTGACCTAAAACCCACCCTAGGTTTCCTACTCGGTAATCTGAAAGTGTATTTGGTTTTCACACACTCATTCATGGTGAAGAGTGGGTTTTTCCACCCTCCTAAAAGAGTCTGTGGCTTCATTAACTTTACCAAGCGCAGTAGGATACAATTTCCAATGCAAATAGAGTTCCATGGCTCTAGTAAATTGGATTTACAACAATATGACAATATGACAAATAAAACTAACTTTGTCTTGTGACAAGACAAAGATTAGCTGGTATCATATCTGTACAGTAACTTCTCAATGTACTGTTGTCTTCATAAATGTTTTTCGGGTGTCCTAAGTGTTAAAATAGCACTTAACGTATCAGCATGGAACTATTCAATTATGTTTATTTTATGCTTCACAAAAATACTATATTATCTTTTAAAAGACTAAAAGATGCTGCAGGCAAACACTGAAATAAAAAACGCATTTATTTTTCTTCAAAATGAACATAAGTAGATTTGTCTTTCTAGGTCTGTGAGAAAAAGATGGCAGAATACGAGATATTATTTGCTGATATCAATGATCAGTTATTATTCCTACTAGCATACTCAGACTTGTCTCTACTGTGGAGCAAAGCTGAAATGCAGCTGACTGAAGACATGAACATAGCCCAAGCGTCTAGCATATCAGTTCTGTAATTCGGTTTTCTATATTGCAAATCCCTTTTGATTTGTAGGGCTAGTTGCAACGCAAGGATCCAGATGTCCCTGCTCCCTTCAGCAAAACTCAGTGTGCAGCTCCCCAGAATATGGCTATTCATAGCTCTCCATGCTATTCACTGCAGTCCTAACGATGATGCATTGATTGCCATGAGGAAAACTGACAATTTAAAACAAAACCACAGACACAGACACATAGACACATGTGGGTGGCAGTGACATGGACAGAAACAGAATTCTCAGGATTCAAAGCTGGTGACAGACTTCAAAGGCTCAGTCTCTCACTGAATCATCAATAACACTGCACATACTGAAGCCTTTATTTAGCTGTTTTGGTGAAAGAATTAGCTCTTGCTTGATAACCATCTAAGATACTAAACCTGTCCTATGTAGTATTTTTGTATTCTAAAGAAATTTAAGCATGTTTATTTGCAAGTGTTTCTCTCCAAAATATCTCTTTGACTGCTGAACTCTGTCTACTGGTTCTTAACTGTAGTTTTGAAAGTCCTATTAGGCACAGTCCTGAGCTGACAGCACTGAAGAATTGTTTCCACTAAGAGACTATTCCCAGAGGTGGATTCCTCAGGGATGTTCCCAGAGACCATAGAAAACATACATGTGTCTACAGCCTTAGGGAACCCATTGTAACTTCCCATGATCCCAGACATCTTTAGCAGGGAGTGTGCAGGGAGCAGCTAGGTCCATTTCATGCCACTTGCTGTAACCTGGAGTGCCTCAAAGAGCAAGGACAGGATCTGTAGCCATGTCCTGCTGCTGCTTGCAGGGCCTGTCCCTTGGTACGCCCATATGTACTGCAAACAACAGCAACTCTACCAAGGTTTCAGATACAGAATTTGGAAATATTTCATTTGTGGTACTGTCCCTTCCCACGCAAGTATCCCTTTTCTATCTGTGAAACTTTAATGATCCAGAGAGGTTTTCTTTGTTTGCATGTTTCCTTTGAGAGGTTTTATAACTTCTCTCATTGACTAATTAAGTTAAATGCCATGTTGCTATTGTGGAAACCTCTCTCTCTCTTTCCAAAACCAGCATCCCAGTTTTTACAACTTCCAAAAATTGCAACCTCCACCACAACCATCACTTGACACTTTTATCCTCTTGGAATTGAGATGAATTTGCTTTTGAACCTGGAATAAAAAAAGGCAAAATATACTGTTTAGGACTTTCTTACAATCAACTTACATTTTTCACTTGATGGTTTATGGCCAGTGCCAGTGTGCAGGGTTAAATGGTGACCTGTGACACATGGGTGTGCAGAGCAGCAGGTGTCATCTGGATCTATCCCTGGCCTCTCTCTTGCTTCGGGTCAGATAAGCAGGATAGTGTGTCCTGGTGTGTACTATTGTAGTGTCACCAGAATACAGTGAATGGGCACAGCATTGCTACTTCTCACTGTACTGACCAAAAGCATATCCTGCTGGAGTGGGCTGACAACAACTTATTTCCCTCAATAATTTGAGAATAGCTAAAAACCAAATGATTAATTGTATCTTAGAAATGTGTCATCACATGAATACAGAAAAATCTGCTCAGCTATTCAGTTATTCAGTTTAGTAAAACTGGTTTTAACATGATTGACTGAAATTGGCGTCACCTTTTATCTGGAATACTACTTTCTAAACAGTGTTCATATTCCTTAGAAAAAGTAATATGGAGATGAAAATTACTAGGAAGAAAGAGAAGGAAGGAAGAGAGGAAAGAGAAGAAAGAGAAAGAAGGGAGGAAAGAAGGAAGGAAGGAAGGAAAGGAGGGAGGGAGGGAGGGAGGCTGACTTTGTATTGAGAACATGCATGAAACAAATGAATCTGAAGGAATAATGCATAGAAAATTAAAAACAAACTGTAGCAATGAAATGCAGTAAATTTCCATTCCTAACTTTAAATATATGTTACCAAATCCTAAAGTGCTAGAGCTAACACAGACTAGCATTTAGAAGCAAAATCATCATAGCTCAGTCAAGCAGCTACAAGGCAATTCTCCCTCCTTCTGGGTCACTCATGATTCCTATGTATAGCCCCACCTTATCAGACAGAATAAGATCATAAACCATAGTTGTATCATGATTTAGGAAACTAAAACATGAAAGCAGAACTTTGAAACTGTGTGAATTTCAGTATAAATAGGTCCAGGTTTTCGTAAAGCAAATTTTCAGCTAGAGATATGTAAGGTGTTCTGGGTCCAAATGGTGTGTTAGTTTTCTGATTGCTCAGAGCAATCAGTTCTGTGAACAGCTGAATTTAGAGTAGGCTACGCTGAGGAAATGAGATAAATAATCTCGAGATGGAACAACTGAAAACAAATCATAACATAATCAGGAATCTACATCCTACAAGGTGTATCATATCTTCCTCTTCATTAATTTAAGAGAAGTCAGAACTACAATGCATTCTCTTTAGCCAAAATTTTTAGCCCAGGGGTTACTGCCTGAAAATACTCTGTGAACTTGCAAAAACTCTTGTCTGAGCAATTTCATTCCATTCTTACACGTATTTTCCCTAATGCTGCTGCAGAGACTGGCTACAAGGGAAGAGTACAGTCCCATTTGTGTTACAGGAGTTTCCCCATTACTTTAGTTGCCTTTGTACATTTCAGTGCATCTGACTAAGTCCTCTCATCTCATTCCTTCTTACTTCTCTCTGCCTGTTGTGGTTTAACACTCCCTTCACAGTCAACTAAATGCAGTTTACAACATCCATTTATAATTTTTAACATTTGGGTTTTTTTTTATCCTTTGTTCTTTTCAGTCTTCTTACCTCTACTCTTCCATTTAGTATTCATGTCTAATCTCACCCACCATGCTAGCTCTAATGACTTCAACCATCTGTGCAGTACCAAGGAGATCTCAGTTACTCACCCTTACATGCCATATTTGCTACTCTTTCTTTGTTTACCAAGAAAATCTGTAACCTGATCCCTCTGCATGGCTGTTCTGCTCAGCCTGGCTTCAAAGCTCTTCATGTTTAGCTTCTTGGTGTCATCTTTGACTTCTTAGTTTTCTTCACAAATTGCTATCTCCAAATTTACCCCCACTCTGCTACAATCTTCATATATGACTACCCGCTTGCCTGTTCTCTGCGTCTTCCAGAAACTCTCTTCTGGATCACTGCCCAAGTCCTCTTGCTATTGCTGTCGGGACTTCCTTCACTGACTATCCAGCCCTCAGGAACTGCCTTCTCTGCCTGAGTAATGCTGTATTTCAAGCTACCTCTCGCTTTAATAAATATTTATCCTGGATGGGTTCTGCCACCTGTAATTAATACAGAGAAATAAATGGCCAGATACGCATGTCATTTCAGTCAAAGCAGCAAGTATTTCTCTTGTCTTGGTGCAAAAGCATTCCAGGGCTCTAACAAGTTTATGCCATTACTTCCCTCAACAGTTCTTGAGGAGCATTTTTCCAGGTTTAAGCAGAAAATATGCCAACTTTGGTCTGTATATACACCTAAGTATACCTAATGCAAGGCCTCTGGGAAAGGCAGTTGGAAACTAAATCAGACCACCTCTACGTTTTTTCCCTAGAACTGTTGCACAATTAAATATTTAGGGCTATGACAGTTTTTTATTAAGTGTAGTATCAGAGACTATAAACAAGATATGGAAACTGAAGATAAAAAGCTCAGATTGGAGAACTTGTGCAATCAACTTACAGAAAAAAAATTAAAATGGAGATTTTACTTCAGTGCACAAAGTATAAGGAAGAACAAGATATACGTTTCCTCAAATTATCAGAAATGTTGAAAGGTTTTTCATCAGCAAAGAATGAGGAGAAATAGTGCTTAGTATCTTGAGACCACACAGGTAGCTCTGTATATTAATCTACCTCTTCATCAGAAACAACCAGCAATGACAAAGGAACACGATGGCTATATGCTGAAAACGTTGAATAAATATGCTTAAAACGTCAAATAAAATCTCTATCTCATTGAAAGCAAATGGGAATTTTGTCTGTGGAGCTCTTGGCAAAATATGTAGTCACATGTAGTCACATACTGAGGAAATTCTAGCTTTTTCTGGCTATGTACTGTTCTAGCTCCATTTACCCTCTGGCTAGAATGTGTTATGCTAATGAAGTGTGACAAAAGTTCATGTTTCCTGCAGGGAAATTAAAGGAAAGCTTGGTTGTATAGAAGAACAGCCCTTGAAGAACTTTTTCAAAAGGTTGGATGGGACTCAGAGCAACCTGATCTAATTGAAGATGACCCTGCTTATCACCAGGGTTGGGGGGTGGTAAGCAGTTGGATTAGATGATCTTCGAAGGTCCTTTCCAACTCAGACTATTCTATGATTCTATGAAAATTTTTCTGAAACTGCAAGAAATACTGGTTAAGTTGGGTTTAATTTTCTGAATGAGTCAAAATTCAGACAGTAAATATTTCACTCTAAATAGTATTTCCATTTTTACACTACTTGTAAGACCAATGTAATAAATAATAATGGCCAAAATTACAAAGTCTCCATGTTTATTGCCCTCCTTCCCATACCCTCCATACCTCTGATACCACCAGTGTGATCAGAGAGCCTTTCACCTACCTGTGACAAAAATATACAAGATCAGGTCTGTGAAATGGAGCGCAGTCCAAAGGAGCTCTAATAATTATTATATATGTCCTTTTTAAATGCAGTCATATCATATATTTGAAGTTTATGTCCTATGAGGGTTACAATGTAATGTAGTCATGTGAAAGATGCCCCTAGTTGGTTCATCTGAACTGGTATTACTCCAGATAAGGATTGATTTCCAGCATTAGTAAAAAATAGGTGACTATTTGGACAATATCTGTACAACTTAGGAGTTTTGATTGCCATTATAAAGACATTGTGTCTTTTAACAGTGCTATGTGAGGTCCACTCTTGTTGAATGTGCTTGTTACATGGGTCCACCAGGTCAGGTAAAAACAAATTATTACTTTGACAACTTTGTTCTTAGTCAAAAAGACAATGATGACAAAGGAATACTTTCATGTCATTCACAGGAGAGAGGGGGAAAAAATCCAAAGCAAAGTAAAAAAAAAAAAAAGTATCAGATTGCCACAAACAGCACTTTGGAAGGGAAAGGGGTGAATATTTCAATATAAAGGTAGGACTAATTCAACCCACATGACTAAAATCTTGGAAGGGTTCATGCCTAAGTTGTTGAGAGACGAAATTAAAGAAAAGGTCAGATATCACTTCTCCTATTGACCTGGGACTGCTGATTACATACATCCCCATAGCTGGGAAGGAGGAGCAGACAAGGAGCTGGAGTCCAAAAAGAGTAGCAAGAGGTCAAGGGAGTAAAGAACATAGCTGTGCATTGAGACAAATATGTTAAAGACCACAGAGACTCAGTGTATTGGGATTGACTATTTCAGATGGGTAAGTATTTATCAAGAAAGAGCTCCACCAGACATGTGATGGCAGGGCTGTAAATTTCAGTCAACATAACTAAAGTATGTGTCTAACTATTTTCCCAAACAGGATTTAAAAAATTATTTTTAAAATAAATGGTGAGTTTACTAAATGCACCCTCTCATCTGAAAAGTACACTCTACATTTCAATACTTTATCTTGACAAGAAAAATATCTGAGGGATTTAAAGAAAAGATTGGTCAACATCTGTGTATGTTCACTTCATGTATTACTATGCATCAGTCAGATCAATGTTGCACTGCTGTGCTAATGTCTGGAATTCACATTAAAGTGGTGTCAGGAAGCCTAGAGTTGGAACGGTATTGATGGTAAATGGATATAGGTCATTTGGACCAGAAGACTCAGATTTGCCACGCTAGTAAAGAAAATGGAAATCAATAAAGAAGCAATCACAAAAAAAAAAAAAAAAACAAAAAAAAAAAAAAAAAACACAACACTAGAAAAAGGAAGAAGTGTGTATACTGATGCATGGATACTAAAAGTAAGCTTCGTTTTTCTTACCATCACTTTTAGTAACTTGGATTTTTTTTTAAGGTTTCACAGAAAGGAAAGTATTTACAAATGTCTGTTTGACCTCAGTCTAGGATTGACTACAGTGGATTTCAGCCTGGTTGGTAAACAAGCTACAGAATAAAATTCCCATTCTGTCTCAGCACTCGTTCCCTTCATCCTCCTGATCATTTCACTCCCTTAAAAATGCCTATCAATATATACAGTGTTTTGATAAAATCTGCTCATACAGGATGCAGCAGCACTGGAGATCTGATAAAGGGACACAGCACCTACCTAGATGATATAATAGCACTCTATGTATGGGGCAGAGTGTAGAAAAGAAAAGAGGAAATAAAGAAATATAAATGTCAAAAACAGTGGTATGTGTTAAGTGAGATACACTCAAAGACTGACCTAAACTAAATCTCATTGTTCCCTATTCTTAACAGGCTCTTCACTCCTCTTCCAGATTCCACAGATTCCTTTTGAATACAAAGCATTGCTGTTTATCATTAACTTTAAGAAAGACCTTTCTATAGAATTTTTAGCATAGTAAAATTTTTTTCTATAAGAAAGTCTGACAGATGTTTTATTAAAGTCACCATCAAATACAGCTTCACTGCCTCATAATTTTGTTTTTACTGGAAAAGGAAAGCATTTAGCTTGACTCACAAGATCTTTTGGGAGTTTTTTGCATCTATTTTGCTCATCATATTTGTTGTTACTCTCCTCAAGGGACTGACTTGAGACCTTTATGTTCTTCTTCAGTTGACTGGAACGCTTGCCTCATTAGAGGCTATGTATGGAGTCATTTAAACTACATTAGCTATCTTAAAGTTAAGGTTTTTGCCTAGATGGGTCGCCTGTGCTCATCCAATAGCCAAACCATGGCTGGTTTCATGTCCTTAGAAGAGTATCCTGGAACCAGTATTCAGTTCTGCTATAGAACACCTATAGCAGCTTTGAGTAGAGATGGCAGTTTTACACAGCTAAACATAAGTAAATCTGTCCCACTGTGAAAAAACTAAGATAAGATAGTATAGCATTGCTTAATTTGAAATATGATGTAGTAGATATATTGTTGTATATGTAGAATAGATAGGCTTAGTACTCTAGTGTTGCTGTAGCATAGTTCTAAGACTGAACTGAACACACTATGGACTTTACTTATGTAGTTCAAAGTAAAATCCACAACTGCAACAGCACATAATGGGAACTAGCATTATCTACAGCAAACTGGAATCCAGGTAACTTAGAAATAGTCACTGAAATTGCTCCAGATTTGCACAATGTCCTCAACTGCTGTACCATGGAACCTGAGTAGATCCATGCCATGACAGCTACACTGAGACCACAGCTACTTCATGCAGCCTCCCGTGTGGAGCTCTTAGAGCACATTTGTTGTACAGTGACCTTCTTTGCTGTCAAACCCACAGAAGGACATTTAGGAGATATCTACATTAGCAAGTCATGAGAAACAGTAAGAGAGGATCCACAGAGTAAAACAGTTGTTGAGAACATAGCAGCTTCATCATTGTGCCTTTACTTCAGATCACTTCTGGTCTGGTTCCACGAAGTAAAGACCTAACTGCTCCTGAAAGAGCTTTGGAGGACAGAGTCTGGTTTAGTTTCAGCCGAAACAAATCAAGACTGCTCAGCAACATGACAAAAAATATTATGAGAGGGGATAAGCAGAACAGTCAATGAGGACAGTCAGAAGGGTGAATTCAACACCTCACTTCTGGTTAGAACAGAAATGTTAATATAGATGCATCCTTGTGCACAGTAAAGCATTAATACATAGCAATTAGTGCGATATATGAACTTTCCCTTTCTTTGGGTAGTTCCTCCTGAAGCTATAAGGCATGGAACTATAGGTGAGGGACAGAGGCAGGGGCTGATCAAGCAAAGCAGTCAAAAGAGTGAAAGTTGCACCCATGGCTAAAGCCAAAATCATTATTTTCATACACATCTTCCTCTGACTTCATTTCTCTGGTCTTTTTGTATTATTTACATAAACTTATAATAAGTATGATGCAACGAAAATGCCCAAAGATTTTGGTTGGAACAAAGACTGCTAGGTATGGTCTCTACAGCTCTGACAGTATTGTCCTGGCTGAGCGTAAGAAATCTGATTTTTTTGAGATGGAGGAAGAGACAAGTCTCTGTAAATCAGTAAATAATATTAATTTAACTGGTTGAGGGGTTGCTTGCTTCCATCATTTCAACTCATTCTTACAGGATTTGAGACAGAGATGAATCATAGATGTGACAGAACAGAAAGATCTTACAGCAAGCGAGCAATGCTGTTACCATAAACACAAGCTCTATTCTGGAATACAAAGATCTACCGTAATTGTCAAAGTTACTTGAGAAGTTGCATATGCTCCAATGCACCAATAAGGGCTTAAATTATTCATGGGAGGGCCAAAATAGCTCAAGACTGGAAGGGTGTCTTAGTTTACACCTAGAAGTTATTTTCCAACGAACACATAAACACATCCGGGCAGCCTTTTGTAGCAATCTTAATAAGACACTTTATGATTGAGCACACATCAAAAGCAATTTGTCCAGTCGTCTGTATATACCAGCAGATGCAAAGACAAGTGGAGAAACACTTCGCTATGTGAAAGGCAAGGCATCACTGGCATTACAGAAGAAAACATCTGCCAGACATGAATCAGGACCTTCAGAACCAGGCTGTGTTTAACATCTCACAACCTAGTATGGGTCATATAGCAGTCAATATACCTTCAAAGATTCTAAAACAAATAAACATACACCTTACCTACAGAAGACTTTCGTCTGGTTTTATTATCACTTACAATGGAGCCAACGTTTCAGGAGCAGAAAAAGATCACTGATTTGCACAAGTCATGTTCTGCATACTGCATACCTAACCTGCCACTGCAGACTCTTCCTTGAGAATGAAGCTAATGTTATTATTTAGTACTAATATTATTAAACCTCTTGGCAGAGGCTTGCACAATCTGCTCTTGTTTCAGTCACTCAACAAAGGCCTGTAAAAAAGATACAGGAGGAAGTAATTTACCCATTCACAGACTAAAACTGAATGTGCCAGCTTAATGTATTTTGACATTTGCCAGACAAGAAAGTTTGGTAGAGCATCTGATTGCCCCTGACTGTACATAGATTCTTAAGCAAAGAATGTCCCAGCACACAGCCACAGAGTGGAGACCACCCACACTATCACTAACAAATTTTGCTGACAGGTATTAAGAAAAAGGGTACTGTTAGTAGCATCATATGCCTACTTCTAGGTTGGCTCATCTCTCCCATAAGGAGTAAGAAAGGTTTCTGGTTATTTCCCAGAGTACACTGGACATAGTAAAGGTGAGATTCAGGTGAGTAAAGGCAAATATGAGCTAGCATTTTTCTGTGGGTGGATCTATGATACCCATACTCAGTTGCAGACCTACCGCAGCCCTCTGGGTGACTATAGAAAAGTCACTTAGTATGGTATTCATCTTATCCAAATCTAGACTCCTGCAGTATAAACATCTACATAGGAGCAAGTCACCCTGTGCTCCTTTTGTAGTCAACAGAGAGAAACAGATACTTCTAGGGTGCAATTAATCTCATCCTAAAGAAGACATCTTCCAGATGATTTATGTCTTAAAAGTACCTGTTTTTCCCTCGCTAGAAAGGGATTCTGAGGTGATTTTTGCCATATGGACACCTCAGACATGAACAAATAATATATCTAGCAGAGCCATAAAGCCATTGATATTCCACACAGCCTGCAGTTAGTATAAATGTTTGGTCAATAATAACTCGAGCTGAACTGAGACAGTTGACCTAGAGGTGAATGGCTCTGTATTCCATTACTAAGTCTCTGAATCATCCAGTGTCTCTTTTCTTTTTAAGTAAAGTCTCTCCCTGGGTTTTAGATGTCACTTAATGGAATGTGGATATTAAATGTATGTAAAGCCATAGCGTTTTTGGATAGAGCTACATTCCACCATGTCCCATTATAAACATGATCCCACCCTCCTCTTTGGAGCTGTCAATCTGTCAGGCTAAGGAGCCTGTGGACTCCCCAGGCAAATCCTTGTACTTTCAAGGGACTGCTGCTGCCAAAAAAGAAAGTTCCCAATGAAACTAGTTCTTGTGTGGAGACTATCAGACACGTTTTTTATATCCTGGGATGATAGGAATTCCTTTAGTAAAAGAAGGGCAGATTGTTTTTTTCCCAAGTTGTTCATTACCATTTTATTCCTACTCCTGTCATCAGAAGGCTCATTTTGTTTCACAGAAGTTTCTTCTATCATCTTCACTTCTGCTTCCCATTATTTTTCTGCACATTTTTGTACACTTTCCATTGGAATTTCCACTTCAGTTATAAAATATTATCCCTTTTTTGCAAAATAGTTCTTGTTGCACTTTTGCCTTCAACCTAGCAGCAAACTGTTAGGGTAGAATATTGTTATTATTAATTCCTTTCTAAAGAGGTTAACGCAGCTGTATGTTCACTAGAACTCCAAGTGACAGGCATTGTTACTTCACAGATGTCATTTAGTGGAATGTGGATAATAAACTCTGGTTTATTATCTGGTTTATTTATTTATCTGGTTTACACACAGTACCTGGGCATTGAACTGCTTTGGACTTTAAACATTCTTCCTACCACAGTACACAATTTGTGTTCTTGTGACATGAGCTAGATAACTATCTTTACCAGTATCTGATAAACAGAACCAGAACTCCATCTTGTCAGATGGCTGTTGCAGTTGTCCACTTTAGATGAAATAGTTTTCCACATTCAAGACACTTCTCAAGCACAGTTTTTTTAAAGGAGATACACAACAGACTGCCCTTTCTGAAGCCATCTCTGCACTTCCACAGAGAAGACTGTGTAGCCTAGACTGTTTCTAGAACATGATGTTCCTCTTCTTCTGAGAGCCAGATGTTATCTGAAACATTACCCAAAGAAGTACTTTAATCTCCTGTTCATACTGTAAAATCCTGTATAAATCTTAGGCAGACTAAATGTGATCAATGACAGCCATTCTTCAAAGGCAGCTAAACCCCATCTTCAGGGTTTTCAGGAATTGCCTGAATTACACAGAAATGAGCACCTCAAGCAGGTGACACTTGCAAAACTGAAGACTACAATGGAGACAGGAAAAATGGTGCTTTGAAGGTGCCCATCTCCAGGCACCTCTCTGAAGTGCAGAATTTTCCTATAGAAATACTTCAGATTAGACAATTATTTTCTACATACCTGAAGTTATGTGAGAAGAATTGTCACTTTATGGTTAAAATGCACCTCTAGGTCTGTTCATAACAAATAGACTAATTTTTAGTTTCTCTCCACTTGTTTCCTTGGAAGATACAGATGCATTCAGGACTACAGCAAGTTTGAAATTCATTCTCCATCATTCCAGTGTGGCACTGACATTAATGCAATGCAAATCTCGGAGATGAGGATGAGGAATTTTTTTTCTTGCATTTGTATTTTAAGCATATTACCATTGCTGAGTGGATTGCTTATGTATTCAGTTCAGAGAAGTTTAAGATCTGGGCTTTGAACAGAAGGCTTCAAACACAGGCCCCACCTGGCAAACTTGTTATTCTATCTCTCTAACAGGGATGTCTAAAGTAGTTTTACATAGATGTCCTCTTTCAGTCAAATTTGAGACATAGTGCATAACTATTAAATCCTTTCACACTCCACACAAGTAGAGGTTCCAGGTAGAGGAAAGAGATCTTCTTGTTGCCTTTACAGGAGGAAAGGCTGTAGTAAAAACATATACCTTATTAAGCATCAAGGTCTTTAGACAAGTTACTACATATACACCCAGGTCCTCTTGCTGGACCACACCTGTGCAAGCTTGGGTACTGGTGCTTACCCATCCAATTATGGGACTTGCTGGAGTATACCTCTCACCCAACTCTCACACTCCGGCTCACTCCAGTGGAGTAACTGGCTGGTCCACTCTAAATGTCACCAAGACATGGGAGTAGGAGTAACATCATGCCATGTAGCTCAGTCCATAAACACAGCAGCCTTTGCACATCGAGTAGGATGGCTGCTGTCTGTCTGACATAAAACTATAGGAAATCAGGTTGTTTTGGCTCTCTGCTCATAGAACTACTTGCTTTCTTCAACTTACAGGCATATAGAGTTTCTGTAGTTAAATCCAAATACAAAGGTCAATTATTTGTTATTATATTTACCACAGTAGCCAAAAAAAAATGCAAGATCTTTTCAAGGCATGTGACATTTTTAAGACTGGGTAATTGTTCAGCATTACCTGGGATACAAATGCAAGAGTGAACCAACTTTTTTTCATGTCCCACACGTCCAAAGCTTGATATGCCTGTCTATGTGCTAAAACAGATGAAAAATATGAAAAATGCATTTATGAAAATACATATTTACATACATGGTGGGGGTACGTATGTATATCTACATGTATATAAATGCAACTGTTCATGTCTAGGAGTCACTAAGGGAGTTTTTGCATTTGGCTTTTACAAGCAAAGGTTAACTTCATTATTCTTGTTGGCCTATTTATTTTCAGCTTCCATCTCCCCAGTCAAAAGCACTTCTGTGGACTTCAGTAAAGATGCTTATCTGGATCAATGTTATGCAGCATATATGTCAGCTATTACCAGGGAATGTTTGCAGGAAGCATAAAAGGAGTCTTTATTGCATAGAAATCTCCCACACTTATTCTCCCAAAATCTAGTTTCTAAGTTTCAAGACACAGAACGTAGGAAAATACAAAGTGGCCTTTGGACTGCTTTCTTTTCTTTTTTTTTTTTTAACAAAACAGCTCTTCAAACATTATATCTTATTCTCATAGCAGATAGCATACTGATCTTGAATTGCCACATCATGAGGCCAAAACATCTTAATCTAATTTATTAACGTCACTTTAAATTCTGACCATGTCCTTCAAACTGCTTGCAATGTCCAGCAAATGTATCAAGTTCTTTTTTACACTGAAAGCCAAGATGTTAGCAAAAAATGTTCTCCACCTCCCCACTCCTGTAAGGCTACACTTGCAGCCACACCTAACCAGCAAACTGCTGAAGCCTTTGAAAGCCTCTAAAGTTTTTGAAAGCACCATTTCAAAAAGCTGTTTCAATCAGTTTAGGCTGACAATTCTAGGCTTATTTCCTCAGCTTTGCAGAAGATCTTTGTGGTATGTCTGTCTAAAGTAGAGAGACATCCCATAGACTTCTTTTCTCTTACTCTCTAAATCAAATACTCTCAGAGAAGGAATTAAGATTTATTTGACACATGCCAAGTGTATTCTTGGCATGCTTGTGTTGGTTATTTTAACTCTTTAGGGCTCTCCTGCAACTTATTTCTTGTTTATTTAATAATAAATTCAGAAAATTTCCAAGAGCTGCTATGAGACATTGATTATAGCTTCCTGATTTTTTCAGAAGAAACATGCTTGCATCCTGTTACTGCAAAGACTCATCAATGGTTCTGAGATTATACAGGATTGTTTAGCAGGCCCTGGCAGTCTGAATACATCTATCTTCTCTTTAATGTGTTCTCTTCCTTTATTTTACCTGAGTTCCTGTCTTCTCAATAAAATTAGAGAGAACAAAACATTAAATATTTTAGACTTCTTTATACCATGTCTGTCTTGCTCTCCTTTCCTGTTACATAGGATCTGTACTGGTTTTTGTCCTCTGGACTATTTCTAGAAACTTTTCTTGCTGCTTTTTTTTTCCCATATGCAAGCTGAAATTCATTTTTACATGTTGAACTTTCTGCTTTTATATCCACATACCTGAGCTTTTCTTTCTGCTGATTCTTAATCATGTGCCTCCTTTTTCACCCACAGATATATAGGCATGGAAAGATTACATTTTTTTCTGACCATGGAGGTCAGGTAGGTAATAATAAATTTTACTGATTGGCATATGAATGTTATTGATTCTGATATGGTCCACAAATCCTTCCCTCAGTTTTTTCTGGATTCCAAAAGTGAGTAATTTTGTGCAATAAGCACTTCTTTAGTAATTTATTATTGCTACTCACCCTGTGAGCACACAGTGTGACTTCTACGTAATGGCATGATGCATAAAAGCACCCTATATCCAGGGTACCGCTAAGAGTAGAGTGCCCACGAGCAAGATCTGGTCACATTTTGAGGCTTTAGGAGGGTGATCAGAGAATGCTGCTCTTGACCACTGCTTGCTCGAAGGCTGCATGCCTCCTACTCCTTCCTGGAAGCCCTGAGGTCCCCGCTCTGCCATTAGAGATAGGGCATTTCAGAGTTCCTGTCCCAGGAGCTTCTCCTGTCTCCTTAAACAGCATTAGTGTTATTTAAATGATTTTGATCATGACTTTTTCTTTATTTAATATTAAACAAAAAATATAGCATTGACTGACACTCCTTGTTTCATTTATGAAAAATTTCAGAAATTAATCCATTCCCAGTTGCCCTGCCCTTTCTCACATTTGACGTATAATTTCACTCTGGGTAAGAAATTTTTTTGGCTAGCTATAAGAGGGAGGAACAATTTAGTCCCATCAAGAAAAAAAGATGTCAGTGCAAAAAGGACCTGCTAACGTGAAACCTTTTTATGTTGGGACTTTTTGCAGTCCTTTAGCATTCACTGTTTGAACTAAAACACCCAGAAAACATTACTCCAAGAAGAATTGTAAGAGCATTTACTAGTGTCAATGGAAGTTTTTCTCATTTGATTACTCTGTAAATACACAGGAGAAGTCTTTAACAAGCATTTTACCTGTGGTGCAGCTGCAAGAACAATGCTGAGAATGGCAGAATGTGGTCTTCGTCTGAGGCAACATCAGATCTGTGAGGCTGTTTTGAACTGAGGCATTTCTGCACCTGCCAGCAAAGTGAGTGATTTGCCACCAGATCAAGGAAGACCAGCTTGGCACTTGACAGCACTTGTTAGTCGATGCTTCTGAATGATTTCTCCAGGGATTGAAGAGTTTTGAAGAACACTGAAAAGGGATTTTTCATTTTAGCCTCTATTATTTACTGCAAGATATAAGGGGAGACGCAGCTGTGCTGAGGAGGACCTCTGCGATATGTGTGCCCTGTTTGCAAGGCATGCATTAAAACATCAGCTGTTTAACCAAGACTTTTATACACTTCCAATTAGAAGGAATTTTTAGCTGTTGTAATTTCCTTTTGTTCACACTGGATTCATCTCATTTTTTTTCTTATTGTATTTCAGAGGCCTAATCAAATCATCAAAAGAAAGGGACGTGCCTCAGTTCCTCTGCATAAGGAATGAGACCATATCCACTGCACTGGAGGAGTCTGCAGGTCCCTGCAGTGCTCTGTCCATGCTGGCACAGAGCTGCTCCCCACATCTAGGGGTGCCTCACTATATCCCACCCTTACCTCAGACGGCGGGCATCCCCACACACCTACCTCCAGAGCATCTTCTCCTAGGACTTACTCTGCCAACCACCTCCACATCTGCCCCAGGCAGTACCTTGCTCCCATGACAAGCCCTGGTAAGCACTGTCTGGAAAAGGGACCTTCACCTCACACAGAACAGGCATGGTGCTTGGGGCTGGCACATGGCATTCCCATAGTACTGTGCCCTGCCAGCGAGCAGCTGTGGTGAGGCCCATTGCCACTTGTGGGAAGGCACCTCGCTTTTTTCAGAGGAGAAATAAAGTACTTCTGGCAGCAGATTCCCTAGTGGTAACTGACCCCATCACCATCCTGGGTAGTGGGCAGATGATGGTCGTGCAGGCATCCAGCCAGCACCACTAGGCTCCCACAGCCCCAGCCCCATATGCCCTGCTCAACTGCTGTCACCACTTGTCAGACCAGGAATCATTTTTAAGTACCACTAGCATGGGTGACGTAAATGCATCAAAGGGCAAACTGTGTTTTTCAGCATTAGTGGCTACCAGACCCACAAGCTCCTGAAGCGCAGGAGGTGGGTGAGTTTGACTCACTGCCCAGTAAAACACTGGCAGAAGCAACACTACCAGTGTCATGGCTATCTGCACAGCTAAATAGTCCAACAGGGTTACTCAAAAGAAGGTAAAGTGGGCAAGTCTCTACCCACTAAGAGTCTAAAGCCAAAATAAAGACAGTGAGGCAAAGACCACCTTGAAGGCTACTTAAATCCCTGCAGCAACACCAGTGTTATGCCGGAGCCCTGGAGGAAAAGGTTGGCAGCCTGAGCAAACAGCTTGCTTCCTTTCTCCCTCATGTTTGCAAGAAAACAAGCACCACACTATGGCCTCATCTTGTGGGACTGATCACAGGTGACTTCTCAGGTAGACAGAGGCCTTGCTAGGGAAGCATCTTTGGCTTGCTCATGGCATGCCTGCTAGGATGGAGCAAAGCCATCACCACTGTATGGGCATGTGGGAACACAGCTCGTGATTTCAAGGTCTGGACATCAGCTGGAGGGGGTCAGAGGAGAGCAGCAAGCAGAGGAGGTCAAGGCACAACAAGATTTGGATCATCTAGGCTGCAGAGTGCAAAGACACATGCAGAGGTTGGAGTTACAGGGAAAATACTGTTCTAGAATTCTTTAGAAAAGGCCTCTTTTGGGACTACTGGAAACTAAGTAAAAAGTGCAAAGAGTGAATTTTAAATTTTAAATTATTGAACAATATTATGTTTGGAGACTACTGTTCTGGAAATGAAAAAGAATTTTCAGGAGCCATCCCACCAGTTCTGACAACCTGAGCCAGGGCAAGGTAGACACAGTGGAGGCGAGATGTTTTCCTGGGGCACTTCCATTGACTCAGATGTGCTTTTCCCAGTGCTGTGAGCAAAGGTTGCTGTAACACTGTTCAGGCATAACCTTCCCTCTTACCCTGAATGTCCCTTGTCAAAATGAGGCCACACTGGTCCTCAGGATTCAGGATCACATAAAATAATGCCAGAAAATGGAGCTGTGACTTTTGCACACATTCATTTCACAATTTTTAGCATTCAGTATTTTAAAGTATGACTACAAGAATCACCATTTTTTCTTTAGTCAATTATCCAGCTTTTGTAACCTAGGGATTCCTAAAACTTGTCCACAATGGCATTATTTTCACCTGAAGTTAGGCTAGCTACATTTAATTCAATATTAGCATAGATAGGATAATAGAGTTTTGATAATGTAGATCCTCTTAAAAAAGGACTAATTTTAAAGTTCCAGGAAAGTATTTACATGCTATTATCAATAGTTCAGTTGGTTAGAGCTTGGTGTTAATTATGCCAGGGTCATATGTTTGATTTCTGTACAGGCCATTCACTGAAGAGATGGACTTAATGATCCTTGTGGGTCCCTTTCAAATCAGAATATTCTGTGATTTTCTCTCAAGGCTGTAGTACAAAGCAAGGTACATTAGTTATGTGTAATCCTAGGTTTAGAAGTCACTTCTCAAGCCTTCAAGAGATGTGAATCAGTGAGTTTCCTTTTCTAACTATGAAAAATGGTTTTCATAGATCATTGGCTCTACAGTAAAGATTTAAGCTGCAAGGCAGATTAGCAGGATACTTGACCTACCTTATTCACCTCTAAACTTGCCTGGACTTTGCTAGGGCACTGTGTTTATGTTGATGCTGTCTGTTAGACATTCTGATACCGTTCTCAGAGGAGCTCTTACTTGGCACATCAAATCGGCTAATGTGACTAAAGATTTCTTTGACTGAATCAAAGTGGTTTTCCAGTCAAAGGAGAAGAAACCTGTAGATTTTTGAAGCCAAGAGATCATGGGTCCTATATTCCATCTACCATATAAACTAGTTGTTAACCTCAGCACATATTTATAAAAAATATACAGATCATTACCTATTGCACTAAAAATATCTTGGAAAGTGTTCTGAAACTTCATGGCCGATAAGTAAGACCTGTCTTTTCTGCTTAGGCACATGAAGTACCTTTTCTGTACATATGCATTCATTCAATAGTAAGACAGAAAGAAAAATCCATTTTTAGTTCAAAGATCTTCCTATGTTCTCTGACATGGTTACAGACTCTCTTCTGAGCCGTTTTTTGGCAAAACCAAAACAGAAATTATTTTAAACTGAGTCATTTTGGTGGAAAGGGATGGTTTAGGTCTGGGAAAATATAGTAACCATAAAACCAGATCTGAGCCTCCAGAACAAAAACTTGTTTTATGGGTATGTGAAAACTCATTTGTTCCAGCAATCTGGAAGATGAAGGATTTTACTTTCTAGTATCCCTGGGATGCAAAGGCACTGCACTAAATAAATATTTTTAAGCTTAGCAACATTATGAAGACTCTTAAAAGCCATTTAAACACTTTTTTTTTTTTACCTCTGTATATTCATTGAGTAATTTTGTGTGTTCAGGTATAACTCACAAAGAAGGAACAAAAAGATTATTCCAGCTCATTGAAGTGTGCAACCAGGAAACAGAAATACTATATCATTAAGCTGGCCAACCATGTGGCATAAGCAGTAATCAACACACAGAGAATAGTCAGAGAAGCCATTTTTCCAGCAGCCCACAGGCCAAAAAAAAAATGCTACTGCAGTATCTAGAGATCTGGAAAAGTCAGTTACTTTACAGACAATTTAGAAGCAGGAAAAAGGAGTATGATGTCTAAATTTATCAACTAAATTGTTAACTTCAAACATTGTCACCTAGCCATTTGTTCAGCCTGTCATGCCTTTGAAGCAAAGACTATTGGTAATGTGCCCCTTCCTGTGTCCCTGTTTTCGGAGTAAAGCATGCTGAGGACACCTGAGATCACAAAATAGCCACTGTTTTGTCTGTCTGTAAGTGCACAGTCTGTTACTGCTCAGAGTCCTCCTGGATTCCTTCCTCACCAAAGCAGCTTGAAATCTAACAATGCTCTTTAGATTTGAAGAATTTGATCCTCGAGCATATGGTGCAGCACCTAACCCACCCGCACAGCCTCTGTCTGTATACGTCGCCATTCACATGGCCAACAGAGTTCATCTTGCTTAAGAATGCTTGTGTGAAGTTTACAAAGTGGCTTGAGAACACTGGATGCAAGAGGCTGTGCAAATATAATAGACTGTCTTCCAAATAGTTACTTGAGGGTGTCATAATAACACAGAATTCTGCAGAATACTGGAATTCCACAGAATACTGGAATAGATTTTTTTATCTACAAATTCTGGAATACAAGAGAGAATCAGTTTAAAAACAAAGAAGGTGAATGACTGATGCTTTACTGGGGTAGCATTTGAGTAAATTCTGTTTAATGAAGATGTATTTGACCTTTAGTAATTTATAAAGGGGCATTTAGGTATTAAAATAGAGGTGAAATTTTACACTTCAGTGTATAAAAAGGGATTTCACTAATTAAAGGTTTAAAGCTATGAACATAACTTTAATTTAAAAGCTATTTTTTATGTTGAATTTAGATACATTTACAGATTTGTTTTGCTTTTAATAAACCATCCTTTTTGATCAGAAATTCCTGGAGAATTTAAGATGATTGCCTGTTTACTTGGGTGTCAGATGTAACTCTGAGTCTTTTAAACACTTAGACATGTGCTTAACTTGACATCAGCAAGACCACCCCTGTGCATGAAATTAATCATGTGCAAAGATATTTGTAGGACTGGCATCTAGCAGTCTCGTAAACTCCCATCTTGTCCTTGGGAAAGGTTTTCAGTTCAAGTGGGAAAAAGGAGTTGAAGGTGGAGAACACTGATGTGAAAGGGCAGCATAACATTACTGTTTCATAATTTGAAGCAAACACAAACAACAGAGTGATTTCTATTTTTTCTCTTTACATCTGCAGAGTAGATATCAACTGTTATTCTGAGGGCTGCTTCAGGATCGTGTCATGACCTTGGCCCATTGGCAGAGTTTGGTGCTGATCTAAAGCCACTAAGGATTTGAGTCATCTTTCAAAACTAGCTAAGGAAGAATTCACATTGAAATTAACAACATTTAAAAAATAAATAGCAAAGCCAGGAAAAAAATTGGATCCACACATCCCAGAGTGCAGCTACTTTCAGGCACAAGTTAAGTAAGGAGCAGAGCTGTGGTGTGCCATGTGGCATGCTCAGTAACACTCAGAAATTGAAATCTTCTCTGTAGAGAATGAACTGACAATGGTTTGCACAGCTTTTCCCTTAAAAAACTGTTCATAACAAGCTTATTTCTCATGTGAGAACTCTTCACAACTCTGAAGTGAAATGACTGTTAATCATGTCATGTACTTACCCCATAGATCTTCTTAACACAATAATCGATTTCCCCTTTTCCAGTCCTGTTAAGTTTTGGATTCTTCTTTTCTCATTCAGGGCCCTGCAGAACTTCACAGACCTGTTGGCATGTTCCCATTCTCCCCACTTGCTCTGTCAAATATGCAAGCCTTTGGGTAGCTTAATTTCCTCCCCACACACTCTGTGTATTCCAGGCTGTTCCCTGCACATGCACAGCAACGTTCTAATCTCAGTGCCTCAGGAAGTCAGATCTTCCTGCTCAGCACAGCTCATCATCTCCACTATATGCAGGATAAACTTAACAACTTGTAGAGCTACTCTTCATCTATATTTAGAGGTACAGTGTCATCCCAGTTTTTCCAAAACCTGACTTTCCATTTCACAGCAGTATCATTATCAAAAGCAAGAATGACACTTACAGAGTAAAGCCAAATACATTCATGCACACACAGAGCAGACATATAAACTAATTTTTTAGACAAATTATTTCAACCTTAGGTACCACCTCAATAAGAGATAATGGAGAACTATTACACTTGTCATTGGCATGGGCCACTTGTTTTACAGAGCCAGTTATCTCTCACTTTTTTTGCAAAAACAACAGGACAAGCAGGTATTGAGGCTGTATTAAAAGAAAAACAAGAGACTTGGAAAACCTCTGTGGTTCATAAAGACAAGAGAAGCTGATATAAGCAGAAAAAATACTAGGAGAACTTTCAGAGAAAGAGCAACCATGATTTGAAAAAAAAATTTTGGAAAACTTTTACCAAGACCACTGATCATCTGATCTGGGAAAGAACATCTGTATTTAAGCAATTGTAATAAACCAGTTACTCTGAAGAAAAACTGTTTCTGATTGGCAGTAGAGAGTAGATTCAATTGAGTCTATTTTGTAAATGAAAGTCCCAAATGGATTTGCAGTTACACTGGATTTAGCTACCTGAATAATCTTATTGTGTTTCTTGGACCAGACTATATATAAGCACTTTGTTTTCTTAGAATTCATGTAAGAAAACATGCCTCATAACTTAGATGTGGCTTAAAATATAAAACCAATTACTAAATCAGAATTTTGCTATAACAATAACGTATAAAATCTGGTTTCTTGTATTTGTATTTGTCAAACACCACTATTAAGAGCCAAATTAAGAATTTGGCCTCTATCACCATGTTCAGTTTATACTGAGTTTAAATAATTTATTTCAGATATCCTGAACCAGTTGGTAGCAATTGGTAGGCCTTATGAGTGATTGTTGATATTTTGATTGTGTGGAGTTTTTGTTAGTTTGTTCATTCTGTTCCTGTTGCCACCTCCAGTGTACTTTGTTTGATCAGTGTTCAGAAAGCACATCTTTGTAAACTACATGCTTTTGATTTTTCAGCACCACTTAAAGAATACAGCAGTTATTATCATTTCAAAATGACCAGAAAATAAAGTTCAAAATAAATACACAGATAGTTCATACTAGAGAAGGCATTATTAGCCCAGTACTGGAGGAATGCCCCCACATGCGGCTCCACCTTCGAGTTGCACAGGTCTAGATCCAAAGTGGAAAACACATCACCCGAATTTGGAAGGCAAGAACTGCTAAAAAGCCAGAACTATTAATGCTAATGATAGTCACCACTAAAAGAAAGAACGCAGAAAACTGGATCAGTGGGGCATTAACACGACCCTCAGCTATACAGCCAGATCCTCATTTTATGTCAACTGGAAAAGTTGCAGTGCACCTAAGCTGACTTATCCTTGCTGAAGATCTCCTGCTTTGGTGCTTTGGGCTACCATGGTGAGTTACAGCTACATGCTTATACATATAATAGGATTTGTTCTACACAAGAGTTATTGACTGATATTTCACTAATATAAGAAAGAAAGGTATGTTGATGTACTGAATGTAACCTCTAAAATCTGGCTCAGAGTAGTTACTGAAATTCCTGGGGGCTTTTTTGTGCTTCATCTGTTCTTCTTAACAGTTGTTACTTACTCTTGCAAAGGAAAAGAGTCCAGTCTTGCCATAACATTATCTTCCCTCGCACGGAAGTCAGGAAGGAGACCTTGAACTCCTACAGAGCCTCTCGCCAGAGTTGCTGTATATAGCAATCCTTTTCAAGATCTATTTTCTTACATCTGAAAGTGAATCACACTGCTCATGCCCTGACTGTTCAGACTAGCTTGGCACACAAAGATTTGAGTGAGAGTTTTGCAGGTATAGATGCTCAGGAAAATTCACTTGAGTAACTGGAAGATGATTTGTGCAACAGAGGCATACAGATGAGTGTTGGACTTCTGAGCCTGGGAAATGTGAACCACTCAAGTCCTAAATGCTGCTTCCAAAAAGGAAGAAAAAAATTTTCAGGTTGCCTTTTTCTTTTCTGTGAAAAGGAAAAGTCTCTTAGCAGCTGCATCCCTGTCAATGAACCTGGCAAACCTCAAGGAACATCTCTGCCTACATGAGTCCAGGGCTTAACAGAAAGCTAGGAGATACTGCCGCCACCACTGTGGGACAGCACATCTGCCCCATCACTCTGATGGTGCCTAAATAAATTTGAGGCACTGGTGACCTTTAGATGGCACATGTGATGATGATCATCTCTGCTTTTCAGATGTTTCTGTAAATCTAAGAGGGAACCTCTGAGGATAAACATCAAGGACCAAAAGGAGTGAGCCTTAGGTTATTTGCAGCAAAGCATTCTACATCCCCCCAAATCAAGTGCATGCCAGAACATTCAGACGTTCACGCTGGCTGTCCCCCCCACCACGCTAAGCTATTCAGCCACATTGATAGTGTGCAGTTGTTCATCAGGTGGTGCATTAGAGCTATTACTTCCTTGAGCCTTTCTATGATTCATACTGTCCCAGCACAGTCCCCCAGCCTCTCCTTCAGGGAACATGGCTAGACTGTCTCTTGCTCTGGGAGATACTGTGACGTTCTAGATACAGTCCAAATTGAGTCAAACTTAGCAGTCAGTCTCATTTGCAAATGCAAGTGGGCCTGCATTTGCATTTCATATCCACAAATATGGTATGAAAACAATTTACAAACTCACAGGTAAAGAGTTATAAACTGCAACTCTCTCCAACCTACAAAGAAACTGATAGAGCAATGCAGTGCCAGAAATACCTATAACCATACCTCTATGAGTGGTGGCAGCTTACAGGGTCACTGAGGTTGGTTTTGCATGGGAGAGGGTGCATAAGGCACATATGGATGAGTTTGTGCATTACAGACATCTGAAAAATACAGAAAATGGTATTCAGTGCAGATATTTATGATTTGTATCAATTACTTCTTTTAATCATTGCCAGCTTTTAATAATAAATTGGATATTGCTTAAAGCTTCTGGGGTTTTTTGGGGGGCTTGGGGGATGTGTTAATGAACAAAACGCAGAGAAGGAATATGCTCACATTTTTTAAAAAAGAGTTGAATTGGAACTAGAGGGTAAGTGAAGATGGCAACATGAGATTTGGTAAGGGAAGATTCTCTTCAATGAGTTGAGTCCAAACACTATAGCACCATGAACCTGCATGAGCTCTCCAGCATGAGGTGAGGCTCATTGTTTAAGCTGGACACAGAGGAGTAGATAAGCTGAATCTTAACTACAGTGAAGTGAAAAGGCAATTTTTATTCCCAGTCCCTCTGAGTAACCTCCAGTGATAGAAATACAGATAAAAAGATTAAGGAAGTAAGTACAATTTTTATTCAGAAAAATATTTATATCCAATGTAAAAGCTAATAAGAATTAGTCTAGAATTGCTATGAAAATCTTTGTGCAAAGTGTACTGTATCTCATTATTCTGCATTAATAATATTCTTGGACAGCCTACCCTATTCCCTGTATGCCAGTCTTTCCTGACTTTCTTAGGTTCATTTGATTACATTCAAGAAATACATCAAGGGGTTTTAACTGACATGTCTCTTATTGCTAACTGTTTTCAAGATGATCAGGTTCTGTCAGGGCAAGATCTGAAAGTTTCTGTGAGGCCTTCATAACACAGTCCTCAGGAAAAAAAGGAAAATACCCTTTAAGTCCTTATTTATGACAATATCATGAATGTTTGTTAGTTAATCACCAAGAGTGCTGAAAAAAATAATATCAGCTTCCTGGCTAGATAGCAACATCCCCTTGTTCTTGAAACTCCCTCCCTAGCGCAGCTACCGCAGCCATCCATATATATTGATTGTATATCTTTAGTTATTTACATTATTTGTATAGATTTCTCTGATATGACTCAGTATTTGCCAGTTGACTTTCTGAAGAGAATGTTTTCATCGGGGAATGTGCAGGACATCTTCACTGTAGTTCAACCATTTGTCAAGGAACAGAGTTCTTGACCATGTAGTATAAACATTTGGTTAGGTAGTATAACACAGTCCACTACACAGCAGAACCCCATACATGTCCTTTCAGTGAGTGTTTACACTAGTGAACTGTCCATGGGGACAAAATAAGGGTCTCACACTCACCCACTGAGCCAGGATGCCCACCTACCCACTTGTCCTGAACACCTTGGAAGGGAAATGCAATCTGGATGATGATGTAAGGCGTTGTAAAAGTACCACTAGATTATTGGTTTAGAGTTTTGTTTTCTGGTAAACAGTTATGTTTGGAGCTGGCAACTCCCCCCAGGAAGAGCCAGGGGGAGCACATGCAGTCTTCCCTCTGTCCCCGTCCCTCATCCTATGACTGAGATGGTCTTCACAAAGCTGCATTATACTGCTTAGATGACACAACCTGTTTGATATGTCTATCTACTAAGTGTATGAAACAAGGTTATTTCATGTGCTGAAATACCAATAATAAATTCAAATAGGTGTGGGGGAAAGCTGTTTAAAGTTTGCGGCTGTTAGGAAGTGGTTTTATGATAATTCAGCCAGTTTGGGATCTTCCTCTGAGTCTAGCTGCTGGTACACTTGGGTGCAAGAGGAGCCTGTAGCCCTGGGCCTGTGTGCTGAGTCCTGAAGCTCTCCAAGTGCGTCACAGTACTATGAAATCTGGGGCCAAGTAAACTCTCTCCCTCCCTCATTTTTCTGAGATTAGCAGATCTCTTGGGAATGAAGGGAATTTGGAATATCCCAGTAGCACCTTCTATGGTATAAATGTGAGAATGCCTTTTGCATTTGAAAGCTAAGGTATTTGTGAGGATACACGGAGCCTTGCTATGTCAGAGAAAAATGCTTTGATCAAAACAGTTCCTTTTTTTGTTTGTTTCATTTAAAATACCACAGTGTATAAAAAAGGCAAAAATATATGCTGGATCTGGTCTTTTTGTTGAACTTCAGATCTAAAAGCCACTCTGAGGTAGGGAAAAATATATGAGCAGAGATGGCTCACTGGGGTACAGATAAAAATGGAGATAGTTACTTTCAGTCTCTTTTTCCGGAACTGCTCATCCTTCCCAGGGCTGTACAGAATACAGCTGCACATCACTGCAGATTTTAGGTGCAATTTGTTTTAATCTTTGAAGACACCAGAGTCACATGCAGACAGCCTATACATGTCACTTCAGAAAATACACACATTCTCTGCTTCCTGGAAAAAGGTGTAATGAAGAAGGTGCCCCTTGACTCAGCAGAGGGACCAATTTCAAGCAGAGTCAGAGACATCTTGCTTGATTTGAGACTAAACGCTTCATAAACCTCCTCTCCAATTTACCCATTTAGTTAATGGTGGACACCAAATGCTTCCCCAGCCATAGGTACTACAAGAGTAATTTTGTTTTTACTTCTGATCTGCTTAGAGATTTATGGTGATGGGACCATATAAGTACAGAGAGAACAGCTGGGATAGACATATGCTACAGCATGTGATTCAAAACTGTCTCATATGCAAAGATTTGAAACCACAGAAACATCTTCCAAGAGAGTGCAAATAGGAATTCCACATCCTTCAAGGAAAAACCAAACACTGTGTAAAATAGAGATGGTTCTAGTTCCAGGCTGTGAATTTACTGTTCCTCAGTACTCATTTAAGATATATATGTAATACAAATATTTTTGAGATATTATGTCTTTTCCTTCCCACTTCCTTGAGGTGACAAATTAAACAATTCCAGTTACTTACTGAAAGAGATTTATTTTCCTGCATGTCCTCGTGATACTAGAGCTTCTTCCACACCAAAGAAGGATAAAAAATGTAAAATTTTTTTCTGTAAGTCTTCATCATGATGATCTTAGGTACACTGTGAGGAATTTATTATTCACGCTATGAAATTTATGCTAGCATCTACTTATGCAAACTCTAGCAGTTATGCTCCATGAACATTGTGGCATTCGTTTTTCATGCACCAGGTGATATCTTTGATATTTGCACGTTCAAATTGTCTTTGTGTGTGTGTGTGTGTGATTTTCAGGTATCTGCCACCTTACTGCAAGTAAAAGCTAAAAACATGCCTATGTATTATTCAAAAAGTTATGATGGAAGTTTAGGATAATCTTGAGTCTTCAGCATGGAGGTGTGGATGAGAACATCTGCATGAGTCTTGCTCGTGAAGCAATGGGTCAGACAAAACCACAATATTGGCAGGACTCAGAAGGCATGGTATATGCCAATATGACATAATATTTGTTTTACAATACTCTGTAATACTGACTGTAAAGCCACTTATGACTCTCACTGGAACCAAAGAATTATGAAGCATTTAACAGTTTAAACTGTTGAACAAACTTCTTGAGAGCCCTCAACATATCCACATTGGGCTGAAAGCAAACAGCAAAGAAACGACAGTAGCAAAACTTCATGAAGAAGAAAAGACCAGAAGTATGTTATGAAAGAGACAATAACTTCACATTTATCATTGTTACAACATTATAACAATATCCTTTCACTCTGTTCAAGAAAACATATCCATTATTACCAGGATAAAATTGATTCTACCTTCAATGACTTTACCTGTTGTGATAGACATCAGGCTGTAGTTATTTTTTGGCTTTTCTTAAAGAACACATACATTTCCCACTTTGCCAAATAATTTCCATGAAAAAAACAAACAAACAAACAAAATAAAAAACAGCAAAAAGCAAAGATGTCAAGGAATAAGCCCATTTTGAATATAAAGGAACATGTTATAATCTCATCTACTTTCAGTCTAACTCATGAGTCACTATCTGAAACAGCATGATACCAACACGTAGCAGGTATACCAGGTGTTTACAGAAGAGCAAGACTGGATGTAACATAAAAAGGTGGTTAAAGCAGCCTTTATTTCAGTTTCGGGAGTATCCACTTAGCTATAATTAGAGGCGCCAACTGCTAACAAAAACCAGCTTAGTACAAAATTTCTCCATGGAAACAAAGAAGAGTTGCAAAGAGAGTGTCAAAAAAGGGAGAGATTTTCCTGAGTTTTGGAGCAATAATTACCTTAACAGGAACTCCTTCTTACAATTGACAAAAAAACATAAGATATAAAAGCCAGCTTTGACTGTCAACCAGGCAACAATGGGATTTGAAAACTGCTCTTACCACAGAATTTTGCCTTTCTGAGTCCTCATTTCTGTTAACAGCATAGATATCACTGAGGAGAGAGGGACATTCATAGGGAATTATTATTTTCCAGATCTGGAGAATGCAGGGTTCTTTTTAATTTCTACCTTCTGATGATCTAATAGGAAATATGTAAGACTGGG